>NC_070578.1:17790781-18134531 GCF_027409825.1 Scomber japonicus
CTGTCGTTTTTTTCAATTTTTGCCCGCTTTGGAAAATCCTTCATAATTTTCACACAATGCCCTCACGGTGCTTGATTTTACAAATTTTTCATTCAGGCCGCCCCTCTGGCCCCTTGTAGCAAGTTTTGGGACAATCCCCCACCCTTCCCATTTTTGACTTTTTCGACACTACCGGCCCTGTCGTTTTTTTCAATTTTTGGCCGCTTTGGAAAATCCTTCATAATTTTCACACAATGCCCTCACGGTGCTTGATTTTACAAATTTTTCATTCAGGCCGCCCCTCTGGCCCCTTGTAGCAAGTTTTGGGACAATCCCCCACCCTTCCCATTTTTTACTTTTTCGACACTACCGGCCCTGTCGTTTTTTTCAATTTTTGGCCGCTTTGGAAAATCCTTCACAATTTTCACACAATGCCCTCACGGTGCTTGATTTTACAAATTTTCCATTCAGGCCGCCCCTCTGGCCCCTTGTAGCAAGTTTTGGGACAATCCCCCCCCCTTCCCATTTTTGACTTTTTCGACACTACCGGCCCTGTCGTTTTTTTCAATTTTTGGCCGCTTTGGAAAATCCTTCACAATTTTCACACAATGCCCTCACGGTGCTTGATTTTACACATTTTTCATTCAGGCCGCCCCTCTGGCCCCTTGTAGCAAGTTTTGGGACAATCCCCCACCCTTCCCATTTTTGACTTTTTCGACACTACCGGCACATTCGTTTTTTTTCAATTTTTGGCCGCTTTGGAAAATCCTTCATAATTTTCACACAATGCCCTCACGGTGCTTGATTTTACAAATTTTTCATTCAGGCCGCCCCTCTGGCCCCTTGTAGCAAGTTTTGGGACAATCCCCCACCCTTCCCATTTTTGACTTTTTCGACACTACCGGCCCTGTCGTTTTTTTCAATTTTTGGCCGCTTTGGAAAATCCTTGACAATTTTCACACAATGCCCACACGGTGCTTGATTTTACACATTTTTCATTCAGGCCGCCCCTCTGGCCCCTTGTAGCAAGTTTTGGGACAATCCCCCACCCTTCCCATTTTTGACTTTTTCGACACTACCGGCCCTGTCGTTTTTTTCAATTTTTGGCCGCTTTGGAAAATCCTTCATAATTTTCACACAATGCCCTCACGGTGCTTGATTTTACAAATTTTTCATTCAGGCCGCCCCTCTGGCCCCTTGTAGCAAGTTTTGGGACAATCCCCCACCCTTCCCATTTTTTACTTTTTCGACACTACCGGGCCTGTCGTTTTTTTCAATTTTTGGCCGCTTTGGAAAATCCTTCACAATTTTCACACAATGCCCTCACGGTGCTTGATTTTACACATTTTTCATTCAGGCCGCCCCTCTGGCCCCTTGTAGCAAGTTTTGGGACAATCCCCCACCCTTCCCATTTTTGACTTTTTCGACACTACCGGCACATTCGTTTTTTTTCAATTTTTGGCCGCTTTGGAAAATCCTTCATAATTTTCACACAATGCCCTCACGGTGCTTGATTTTACAAATTTTTCATTCAGGCCGCCCCTCTGGCCCCTTGTAGCAAGTTTTGGGACAATCCCCCACCCTTCCCATTTTTGACTTTTTCGACACTACCGGCCCTGTCGTTTTTTTCAATTTTTGGCCGCTTTGGAAAATCCTTGACAATTTTCACACAATGCCCTCACGGTGCTTGATTTTACACATTTTTCATTCAGGCCGCCCCTCTGGCCCCTTGTAGCAAGTTTTGGGACAATCCCCCACCCTTCCCATTTTTGACTTTTTCGACACTACCGGCCCTGTCGTTTTTTTCAATTTTTGCCCGCTTTGGAAAATCCTTCATAATTTTCACACAATGCCCTCACGGTGCTTGATTTTACACATTTTTCATTCAGGCCGCCCCTCTGGCCCCTTGTAGCAAGTTTTGGGACAATCCCCCACCCTTCCCATTTTTGACTTTTTCGACACTACCGGCCCTGTCGTTTTTTTCAATTTTTGGCCGCTTTGGAAAATCCTTCATAATTTTCACACAATGCCCTCACGGTGCTTGATTTTACAAATTTTTCATTCAGGCCGCCCCTCTGGCCCCTTGTAGCAAGTTTTGGGACAATCCCCCACCCTTCCCATTTTTGACTTTTTCGACACTACCGGCCCTGTCGTTTTTTTCAATTTTTGGCCGCTTTGGAAAATCCTTCATAATTTTCACACAATGCCTTCACGGTGCTTGATTTTACAAATTTTTCATTCAGGCCGCCCCTCTGGCCCCTTGTAGCAAGTTTTGGGACAATCCCCCACCCTTCCCATTTTTGACTTTTTCGACACTACCGGCCCTGTCGTTTTTTTCAATTTTTGCCCGCTTTGGAAAATCCTTGACAATTTTCACACAATGCCCACACGGTGCTTGATTTTACACATTTTTCATTCAGGCCGCCCCTCTGGCCCCTTGTAGCAAGTTTTGGGACAATCCCCCACCCTTCCCATTTTTGACTTTTTCGACACTACCGGCCCTGTCGTTTTTTTCAATTTTTGGCCGCTTTGGAAAATCCTTCATAATTTTCACACAATGCCCTCACGGTGCTTGATTTTACAAATTTTTCATTCAGGCCGCCCCTCTGGCCCCTTGTAGCAAGTTTTGGGACAATCCCCCACCCTTCCCATTTTTGACTTTTTCGACACTACCGGCCCTGTCGTTTTTTTCAATTTTTGGCCGCTTTGGAAAATCCTTGACAATTTTCACACAATGCCCTCACGGTGCTTGATTTTACACATTTTTCATTCAGGCCGCCCCTCTGGCCCCTTGTAGCAAGTTTTGGGACAATCCCCCACCCTTCCCATTTTTGACTTTTTCGACACTACCGGCCCTGTCGTTTTTTTCAATTTTTGGCCGCTTTGGAAAATCCTTCATAATTTTCACACAATGCCCTCACGGTGCTTGATTTTACAAATTTTTCATTCAGGCCGCCCCTCTGGCCCCTTGTAGCAAGTTTTGGGACAATCCCCCACCCTTCCCATTTTTGACTTTTTCGACACTACCGGCCCTGTCGTTTTTTTCAATTTTTGGCCGCTTTGGAAAATCCTTGACAATTTTCACACAATGCCCTCACGGTGCTTGATTTTACACATTTTTCATTCAGGCCGCCCCTCTGGCCCCTTGTAGCAAGTTTTGGGACAATCCCCCACCCTTCCCATTTTTGACTTTTTCGACACTACCGGCCCTGTCGTTTTTTTCAATTTTTGCCCGCTTTGGAAAATCCTTCATAATTTTCACACAATGCCCTCACGGTGCTTGATTTTACACATTTTTCATTCAGGCCGCCCCTCTGGCCCCTTGTAGCAAGTTTTGGGACAATCCCCCACCCTTCCCATTTTTGACTTTTTCGACACTACCGGCCCTGTCGTTTTTTTCAATTTTTGGCCGCTTTGGAAAATCCTTCATAATTTTCACACAATGCCCTCACGGTGCTTGATTTTACAAATTTTTCATTCAGGCCGCCCCTCTGGCCCCTTGTAGCAAGTTTTGGGACAATCCCCCACCCTTCCCATTTTTGACTTTTTCGACACTACCGGCCCTGTCGTTTTTTTCAATTTTTGGCCGCTTTGGAAAATCCTTCATAATTTTCACACAATGCCTTCACGGTGCTTGATTTTACAAATTTTTCATTCAGGCCGCCCCTCTGGCCCCTTGTAGCAAGTTTTGGGACAATCCCCCACCCTTCCCATTTTTGACTTTTTCGACACTACCGGCCCTGTCGTTTTTTTCAATTTTTGCCCGCTTTGGAAAATCCTTGACAATTTTCACACAATGCCCACACGGTGCTTGATTTTACACATTTTTCATTCAGGCCGCCCCTCTGGCCCCTTGTAGCAAGTTTTGGGACAATCCCCCACCCTTCCCATTTTTGACTTTTTCGACACTACCGGCCCTGTCGTTTTTTTCAATTTTTGGCCGCTTTGGAAAATCCTTCATAATTTTCACACAATGCCCTCACGGTGCTTGATTTTACAAATTTTTCATTCAGGCCGCCCCTCTGGTCCCTTGTAGCAAGTTTTGGGACAATCCCCCACCCTTCCCATTTTTGACTTTTTCGACACTACCGGCCCTGTCGTTTTTTTCAACTTTTGGCCGCTTTGGAAAATCCTTGACAATTTTCACACAATGCCCTCACGGTGCTTGATTTTACACATTTTTCATTCAGGCCGCCCCTCTGGCCCCTTGTAGCAAGTTTTGGGACAATCCCCCACCCTTCCCATTTTTGACTTTTTCGACACTACCGGCCCTGTCGTTTTTTTCAATTTTTGCCCGCTTTGGAAAATCCTTCATAATTTTCACACAATGCCCTCACGGTGCTTGATTTTACAAATTTTTCATTCAGGCCGCCCCTCTGGCCCCTTGTAGCAAGTTTTGGGACAATCCCCCACCCTTCCCATTTTTGACTTTTTCGACACTACCGGCCCTGTCGTTTTTTTCAATTTTTGGCCGCTTTGGAAAATCCTTGACAATTTTCACACAATGCCCTCACGGTGCTTGATTTTACACATTTTTCATTCAGGCCGCCCCTCTGGCCCCTTGTAGCAAGTTTTGGGACAATCCCCCACCCTTCCCATTTTTGACTTTTTCGACACTACCGGCCCTGTCGTTTTTTTCAATTTTTGGCCGCTTTGGAAAATCCTTCATAATTTTCACACAATGCCCTCACGGTGCTTGATTTTACAAATTTTTCATTCAGGCCGCCCCTCTGGCCCCTTGTAGCAAGTTTTGGGACAATCCCCCACCCTTCCCATTTTTGACTTTTTCGACACTACCGGCCCTGTCGTTTTTTTCAATTTTTGGCCGCTTTGGAAAATCCTTGACAATTTTCACACAATGCCCTCACGGTGCTTGATTTTACACATTTTTCATTCAGGCCGCCCCTCTGGCCCCTTGTAGCAAGTTTTGGGACAATCCCCCACCCTTCCCATTTTTGACTTTTTCGACACTACCGGCCCTGTCGTTTTTTTCAATTTTTGGCCGCTTTGGAAAATCCTTCATAATTTTCACACAATGCCCTCACGGTGCTTGATTTTACAAATTTTTCATTCAGGCCGCCCCTCTGGTCCCTTGTAGCAAGTTTTGGGACAATCCCCCGCCCTTCCCATTTTTGACTTTTTCGACACTACCGGCCCTGTCGTTTTTTTCAATTTTTGGCCGCTTTGGAAAATCCTTCATAATTTTCACACAATGCCCTCACGGTGCTTGATTTTACAAATTTTTCATTCAGGCCGCCCCTCTGGCCCCTTGTAGCAAGTTTTGGGACAATCCCCCACCCTTCCCATTTTTGACTTTTTCGACACTACCGGCCCTGTCGTTTTTTTCAATTTTTGGCCGCTTTGGAAAATCCTTCATAATTTTCACACAATGCCCTCACGGTGCTTGATTTTACAAATTTTTCATTCAGGCCGCCCCTCTGGCCCCTTGTAGCAAGTTTTGGGACAATCCCCCACCCTTCCCATTTTTTACTTTTTCGACACTACCGGCCCTGTCGTTTTTTTCAATTTTTGGCCGCTTTGGAAAATCCTTCACAATTTTCACACAATGCCCTCACGGTGCTTGATTTTACAAATTTTCCATTCAGGCGGCCCCTCTGGCCCCTTGTAGCAAGTTTTGGGACAATCCCCCACCCTTCCCATTTTTGACTTTTTCGACACTACCGGCCCTGTCGTTTTTTTCAATTTTTGGCCGCTTTGGAAAATCCTTGACAATTTTCACACAATGCCCTCACGGTGCTTGATTTTACAAATTTTTCATTCAGGCCGCCCCTCTGGCCCCTTGTAGCAAGTTTTGGGACAATCCCCCACCCTTCCCATTTTTGACTTTTTCGACACTACCGGCCCTGTCGTTTTTTTCAATTTTTGGCCGCTTTGGAAAATCCTTGACAATTTTCACACAATGCCCTCACGGTGCTTGATTTTACACATTTTTCAATCAGCCCGCCCCTCTGGCCCCTTGTAGCAAGTTTTGGACAATCCCCCACCCTTCCCATTTTTGACTTTTTCGACACTACCGGCCCTGTCTTTTTTTTCAATTTTTGGCCGCTTTGGAAAATCCTTCATAATTTTCACACAATGCCCTCACGGTGCTTGATTTTACAAATTTTTCATTCAGGCCGCCCCTCTGGCCCCTTGTAGCAAGTTTTGGGACAATCCCCCACCCTTCCCATTTTTGACTTTTTCGACACTACCGGCCCTGTCGTTTTTTTCAATTTTTGGCCGCTTTGGAAAATCCTTCACAATTTTCACACAATGCCCTCACGGTGCTTGATTTTACACATTTTTCATTCAGGCCGCCCCTCTGGCCCCTTGTAGCAAGTTTTGGGACAATCCCCCACCCTTCCCATTTTTGACTTTTTCGACACTACCGACCCTGTCATTTTTTTCAATTTTTACCCCTATGGAAAATCCTTCACAATTTTCACACAATGCCCTCACGGTGCTTGATTTTACACATTTTTCAATCAGCCCGCCCCTCTGGCCCCTTGTAGCAAGTTTTGGGACAATCCCCCACCCTTCCCATTTTTGACTTTTTCGACACTACCGGCCCTGTCGTTTTTTTCAATTTTTGGCCGCTTTGGAAAATCCTTCACAATTTTTACACAATGCCCTCACGGTGCTTGATTTTACACATTTTTCATTCAGGCCGCCCCTCTGGCCCCTTGTAGCAAGTTTTGGGACAATCCCCCACCCTTCCCATTTTTGAATTTTTCGACACTACCGGCCCTGTCATTTTTTTCAATTTTTACCCCTATGGAAAATCCTTCACAATTTTCACACAATGCCCTCACGGTGCTTGATTTTACACATTTTTCAATCAGGCCGCCCCTCTGGCCCCTTGTAGCAAGTTTTGGGACAATCCCCCACCCTTCCCATTTTTGACTTTTTCGACACTACCGGCCCTGTCATTTTTTTCAATTTTTACCCCTATGGAAAATCCTTCACAATTTTCACACAATGCCCTCACGGTGCTTGATTTTACACATTTTTCAATCAGCCCGCCCCTCTGGCCCCTTGTAGCAAGTTTTGGGACAATCCCCCACCCTTCCCATTTTTGACTTTTTCGACACTACCGGCCCTGTCGTTTTTTTCAATTTTTGCCCGCTTTGGAAAATCCTTCATAATTTTCACACAATGCCCTCACGGTGCTTGATTTTACACATTTTTCATTCAGGCCGCCCCTCTGGCCCCTTGTAGCAAGTTTTGGGACAATCCCCCACCCTTCCCATTTTTGACTTTTTCGACACTACCGGCCCTGTCGTTTTTTTCAATTTTTGGCCGCTTTGGAAAATCCTTCATAATTTTCACACAATGCCCTCACGGTGCTTGATTTTACAAATTTTTCATTCAGGCCGCCCCTCTGGCCCCTTGTAGCAAGTTTTGGGACAATCCCCCACCCTTCCCATTTTTGACTTTTTCGACACTACCGGCCCTGTCGTTTTTTTCAATTTTTGGCCGCTTTGGAAAATCCTTCATAATTTTCACACAATGCCTTCACGGTGCTTGATTTTACAAATTTTTCATTCAGGCCGCCCCTCTGGCCCCTTGTAGCAAGTTTTGGGACAATCCCCCACCCTTCCCATTTTTGACTTTTTCGACACTACCGGCCCTGTCGTTTTTTTCAATTTTTGCCCGCTTTGGAAAATCCTTGACAATTTTCACACAATGCCTACACGGTGCTTGATTTTACACATTTTTCATTCAGGCCGCCCCTCTGGCCCCTTGTAGCAAGTTTTGGGACAATCCCCCACCCTTCCCATTTTTGACTTTTTCGACACTACCGGCCCTGTCGTTTTTTTCAATTTTTGGCCGCTTTGGAAAATCCTTCATAATTTTCACACAATGCCCTCACGGTGCTTGATTTTACAAATTTTTCATTCAGGCCGCCCCTCTGGTCCCTTGTAGCAAGTTTTGGGACAATCCCCCACCCTTCCCATTTTTGACTTTTTCGACACTACCGGCCCTGTCGTTTTTTTCAATTTTTGGCCGCTTTGGAAAATCCTTGACAATTTTCACACAATGCCCTCACGGTGCTTGATTTTACACATTTTTCATTCAGGCCGCCCCTCTGGCCCCTTGTAGCAAGTTTTGGGACAATCCCCCACCCTTCCCATTTTTGACTTTTTCGACACTACCGGCCCTGTCGTTTTTTTCAATTTTTGGCCGCTTTGGAAAATCCTTCATAATTTTCACACAATGCCCTCACGGTGCTTGATTTTACAAATTTTTCATTCAGGCCGCCCCTCTGGCCCCTTGTAGCAAGTTTTGGGACAATCCCCCACCCTTCCCATTTTTGACTTTTTCGACACTACCGGCCCTGTCGTTTTTTTCAATTTTTGGCCGCTTTGGAAAATCCTTGACAATTTTCACACAATGCCCTCACGGTGCTTGATTTTACACATTTTTCATTCAGGCCGCCCCTCTGGCCCCTTGTAGCAAGTTTTGGGACAATCCCCCACCCTTCCCATTTTTGACTTTTTCGACACTACCGGCCCTGTCGTTTTTTTCAATTTTTGGCCGCTTTGGAAAATCCTTCATAATTTTCACACAATGCCCTCACGGTGCTTGATTTTACAAATTTTTCATTCAGGCCGCCCCTCTGGTCCCTTGTAGCAAGTTTTGGGACAATCCCCCACCCTTCCCATTTTTGACTTTTTCGACACTACCGGCCCTGTCGTTTTTTTCAATTTTTGGCCGCTTTGGAAAATCCTTGACAATTTTCACACAATGCCCTCACGGTGCTTGATTTTACACATTTTTCATTCAGGCCGCCCCTCTGGCCCCTTGTAGCAAGTTTTGGGACAATCCCCCACCCTTCCCATTTTTGACTTTTTCGACACTACCGGCCCTGTCGTTTTTTTCAATTTTTGGCCGCTTTGGAAAATCCTTCATAATTTTCACACAATGCCCTCACGGTGCTTGATTTTACAAATTTTTCATTCAGGCCGCCCCTCTGGCCCCTTGTAGCAAGTTTTGGGACAATCCCCCACCCTTCCCATTTTTGACTTTTTCGACACTACCGGCCCTGTCGTTTTTTTCAATTTTTGGCCGCTTTGGAAAATCCTTCATAATTTTCACACAATGCCCTCACGGTGCTTGATTTTACAAATTTTTCATTCAGGCCGCCCCTCTGGCCCCTTGTAGCAAGTTTTGGGACAATCCCCCACCCTTCCCATTTTTGACTTTTTCGACACTACCGGCCCTGTCGTTTTTTTCAATTTTTGGCCGCTTTGGAAAATCCTTGACAATTTTCACACAATGCCCTCACGGTGCTTGATTTTACAAATTTTTCATTCAGGCCGCCCCTCTGGCCCCTTGTAGCAAGTTTTGGGACAATCCCCCACCCTTCCCATTTTTGACTTTTTCGACACTACCGGCCCTGTCGTTTTTTTCAATTTTTGGCCGCTTTGGAAAATCCTTCACAATTTTCACACAATGCCCTCACGGTGCTTGATTTTACACATTTTTCATTCAGCACGCCCCTCTGGCCCCTTGTAGCAAGTTTTGGGACAATCCCCCACCCTTCCCATTTTTGACTTTTTCGACACTACCGGCCCTGTCGTTTTTTTCAATTTTTGGCCGCTTTGGAAAATCCTTCATAATTTTCACACAATGCCCTCACGGTGCTTGATTTTACAAATTTTTCATTCAGGCCGCCCCTCTGGCCCCTTGTAGCAAGTTTTGGGACAATCCCCCACCCTTCCCATTTTTGACTTTTTCGACACTACCGGCCCTGTCGTTTTTTTCAATTTTTGGCCGCTTTGGAAAATCCTTCATAATTTTCACACAATGCCCTCACGGTGCTTGATTTTACAAATTTTTCATTCAGGCCGCCCCTCTGGCCCCTTGTAGCAAGTTTTGGGACAATCCCCCACCCTTCCCATTTTTTACTTTTTCGACACTACCGGCCCTGTCGTTTTTTTCAATTTTTGGCCGCTTTGGAAAATCCTTCACAATTTTCACACAATGCCCTCACGGTGCTTGATTTTACAAATTTTCCATTCAGGCGGCCCCTCTGGCCCCTTGTAGCAAGTTTTGGGACAATCCCCCACCCTTCCCATTTTTGACTTTTTCGACACTACCGGCCCTGTCGTTTTTTTCAATTTTTGGCCGCTTTGGAAAATCCTTCACAATTTTCACACAATGCCCTCACGGTTTTTGATTTTACACATTTTTCATTCAGGCCGCCCCTCTGGCCCCTTGTAGCAAGTTTTGGGACAATCCCCCACCCTTCCCATTTTTGACTTTTTCGACACTACCGGCACATTCGTTTTTTTTCAATTTTTGGCCGCTTTGGAAAATCCTTCATAATTTTCACACAATGCCCTCACGGTGCTTGATTTTACAAATTTTTCATTCAGGCCGCCCCTCTGGCCCCTTGTAGCAAGTTTTGGGACAATCCCCCACCCTTCCCATTTTTGACTTTTTCGACACTACCGGCCCTGTCGTTTTTTTCAATTTTTGGCCGCTTTGGAAAATCCTTGACAATTTTCACACAATGCCCTCACGGTGCTTGATTTTACACATTTTTCAATCAGCCCGCCCCTCTGGCCCCTTGTAGCAAGTTTTGGGACAATCCCCCACCCTTCCCATTTTTGACTTTTTCGACACTACCGGCCCTGTCTTTTTTTTCAATTTTTGGCCGCTTTGGAAAATCCTTCATAATTTTCACACAATGCCCTCACGGTGCTTGATTTTACAAATTTTTCATTCAGGCCGCCCCTCTGGCCCCTTGTAGCAAGTTTTGGGACAATCCCCCACCCTTCCCATTTTTGACTTTTTCGACACTACCGACCCTGTCATTTTTTTCAATTTTTACCCCTATGGAAAATCCTTCACAATTTTCACACAATGCCCTCACGGTGCTTGATTTTACAAATTTTTCAATCAGCCCGCCCCTCTGGCCCCTTGTAGCAAGTTTTGGGACAATCCCCCACCCTTCCCATTTTTGACTTTTTCGACACTACCGGCCCTGTCGTTTTTTTCAATTTTTGGCCGCTTTGGAAAATCCTTCATAATTTTCACACAATGCCCTCACGGTGCTTGATTTTACAAATTTTTCAATCAGCCCGCCCCTCTGGCCCCTTGTAGCAAGTTTTGGGACAATCCCCCACCCTTCCCATTTTTGACTTTTTCGACACTACCGGCCCTGTCGTTT
This sequence comes from Scomber japonicus, assembly GCF_027409825.1. Taxonomy (NCBI): domain Eukaryota; kingdom Metazoa; phylum Chordata; class Actinopteri; order Scombriformes; family Scombridae; genus Scomber; species Scomber japonicus. The sequence continues at coordinate 17,801,940 of NC_070578.1, forward strand.
TTTTCAATTTTTGGCCGCTTTGGAAAATCCTTCATAATTTTCACACAATGCCCTCACGGTGCTTGATTTTACAAATTTTTCATTCAGGCCGCCCCTCTGGCCCCTTGTAGCAAGTTTTGGGACAATCCCCCACCCTTCCCATTTTTGACTTTTTCGACACTACCGACCCTGTCATTTTTTTCAATTTTTACCCCTATGGAAAATCCTTCACAATTTTCACACAATGCCCTCACGGTGCTTGATTTTACACATTTTTCAATCAGCCCGCCCCTCTGGCCCCTTGTAGCAAGTTTTGGGACAATCCCCCACCCTTCCCATTTTTGACTTTTTCGACACTACCGGCCCTGTCGTTTTTTTCAATTTTTGGCCGCTTTGGAAAATCCTTCACAATTTTTACACAATGCCCTCACGGTGCTTGATTTGACACATTTTTCATTCAGGCCGCCCCTCTGGCCCCTTGTAGCAAGTTTTGGGACAATCCCCCACCCTTCCCATTTTTGAATTTTTCGACACTACCGACCCTGTCATTTTTTTCAATTTTTACCCCTATGGAAAATTCTTCACAATTTTCACACAATGCCCTCACGGTGCTTGATTTTACACATTTTTCAATCAGGCCGCCCCTCTGGCCCCTTGTAGCAAGTTTTGGGACAATCCCCCACCCTTCCCATTTTTGACTTTTTCGACACTACCGGCCCTGTCATTTTTTTCAATTTTTACCCCTATGGAAAATCCTTCACAATTTTCACACAATGCCCTCACGGTGCTTGATTTTACACATTTTTCAATCAGCCCGCCCCTCTGGCCCCTTGTAGCAAGTTTTGGGACAATCCCCCACCCTTCCCATTTTTGACTTTTTCGACACTACCGGCCCTGTCGTTTTTTTCAATTTTTGGCCGCTTTGGAAAATCCTTCATAATTTTCACACAATGCCCTCACGGTGCTTGATTTTACAAATTTTTCATTCAGGCCGCCCCTCTGGCCCCTTGTAGCAAGTTTTGGGACAATCCCCCACCCTTCCCATTTTTGACTTTTTCGACACTACCGGCCCTGTCATTTTTTTCAATTTTTGCCCGCTTTGGAAAATCCTTCACAATTTTCACACAATGCCCTCACGGTGCTTGATTTTACACATTTTTCAATCAGCCCGCCCCTCTGGCCCCTTGTAGCAAGTTTTGGGACAATCCCCCACCCTTCCCATTTTTGACTTTTTCGACACTACCGGCCCTGTCGTTTTTTTCAATTTTTGGCCGCTTTGGAAAATCCTTCATAATTTTCACACAATGCCCTCACGGTGCTTGATTTTACAAATTTTTCATTCAGGCCGCCCCTCTGGCCCCTTGTAGCAAGTTTTGGGACAATCCCCCACCCTTCCCATTTTTGACTTTTTCGACACTACCGGCCCTGTCGTTTTTTTCAATTTTTGGCCGCTTTGGAAAATCCTTCACAATTTTCACACAATGCCCTCACGGTGCTTGATTTTACACATTTTTCATTCAGGCCGCCCCTCTGGCCCCTTGTAGCAAGTTTTGGGACAATCCCCCACCCTTCCCATTTTTGACTTTTTCGACACTACCGACCCTGTCATTTTTTTCAATTTTTACCCCTATGGAAAATCCTTCACAATTTTCACACAATGCCCTCACGGTGCTTGATTTTACACATTTTTCATTCAGGCCGCCCCTCTGGCCCCTTGTAGCAAGTTTTGGGACAATCCCCCACCCTTCCCATTTTTGACTTTTTCGACACTACCGGCCCTGTCGTTTTTTTCAATTTTTGGCCGCTTTGGAAAATCCTTCATAATTTTCACACAATGCCCTCACGGTGCTTGATTTTACACATTTTTCATTCAGGCCGCCCCTCTGGCCCCTTGTAGCAAGTTTTGGGACAATCCCCCACCCTTCCCATTTTTGACTTTTTCGACACTACCGACCCTGTCATTTTTTTCAATTTTTACCCCTATGGAAAATCCTTCACAATTTTCACACAATGCCTTCACGGTGCTTGATTTTACACATTTTTCAATCAGCCCGCCCCTCTGGCCCCTTGTAGCAAGTTTTGGGACAATCCCCCACCCTTCCCATTTTTGACTTTTTCGACACTACCGGCCCTGTCGTTTTTTTCAATTTTTGGCCGCTTTGGAAAATCCTTCACAATTTTCACACAATGCCCTCACGGTGCTTGATTTTACACATTTTTCATTCAGGCCGCCCCTCTGGCCCCTTGTAGCAAGTTTTGGGACAATCCCCCACCCTTCCCATTTTTGAATTTTTCGACACTACCGGCCCTGTCGTTTTTTTCAATTTTTGGCCGCTTTAGAAAATCCTTCATAATTTTCACACAATGCCCTCACGGTGCTTGATTTTACAAATTTTTCATTCAGGCCGCCCCTCTGGCCCCTTGTAGCAAGTTTTGGGACAATCCCCCACCCTTCCCATTTTTGACTTTTTCGACACTACCGGCCCTGTCGTTTTTTTCAATTTTTGGCCGCTTTGGAAAATCCTTCACAATTTTCACACAATGCCCTCACGGTGCTTGATTTTACACATTTTTCATTCAGGCCGCCCCTCTGGCCCCTTGTAGCAAGTTTTGGGACAATCCCCCACCCTTCCCATTTTTGAATTTTTCGACACTACCGGCCCTGTCGTTTTTTTCAATTTTTGGCCGCTTTGGAAAATCCTTCATAATTTTCACACAATGCCCTCACGGTGCTTGATTTTACAAATTTTTCATTCAGGCCGCCCCTCTGGCCCCTTGTAGCAAGTTTTGGGACAATCCCCCACCTTCCCATTTTTGACTTTTTCGACACTACCGGCCCTGTCATTTTTTTCCATTTTTGGCCGCTTTGGAAAATCCTTCACAATTTTCACACAATGCCCTCACGGTGCTTGATTTTACACATTTTTCATTCAGGCCGCCCCTCTGGCCCCTTGTAGCAAGTTTTGGGACAATCCCCCACCCTTCCCATTTTTGACTTTTTCGACACTACCGACCCTGTCATTTTTTTCAATTTTTACCCCTATGGAAAATCCTTCACAATTTTCACACAATGCCCTCACGGTGCTTGATTTTACACATTTTTCAATCAGCCCGCCCCTCTGGCCCCTTGTAGCAAGTTTTGGGACAATCCCCCACCCTTCCCATTTTTGACTTTTTCGACACTACCGGCCCTGTCATTTTTTTTCATTTTTGGCCGCTTTGGAAAATCCTTCACAATTTTCACACAATGCCCTCACGGTGCTTGATTTTACACATTTTTCATTCAGGCCGCCCCTCTGGCCCCTTGTAGCAAGTTTTGGGACAATCCCCCACCCTTCCCATTTTTGACTTTTTCGACACTACCGACCCTGTCATTTTTTTCAATTTTTACCCCTATGGAAAATCCTTCACAATTTTCACACAATGCCTTCACGGTGCTTGATTTTACACATTTTTCAATCAGCCCGCCCCTCTGGCCCCTTGTAGCAAGTTTTGGGACAATCCCCCACCCTTCCCATTTTTGACTTTTTCGACACTACCGGCCCTGTCGTTTTTTTCAATTTTTGGCCGCTTTGGAAAATCCTTCACAATTTTCACACAATGCCCTCACGGTGCTTGATTTTACACATTTTTCATTCAGGCCGCCCCTCTGGCCCCTTGTAGCAAGTTTTGGGACAATCCCCCACCCTTCCCATTTTTGAATTTTTCGACACTACCGGCCCTGTCGTTTTTTTCAATTTTTGGCCGCTTTAGAAAATCCTTCATAATTTTCACACAATGCCCTCACGGTGCTTGATTTTACAAATTTTTCATTCAGGCCGCCCCTCTGGCCCCTTGTAGCAAGTTTTGGGACAATCCCCCACCCTTCCCATTTTTGACTTTTTCGACACTACCGGCCCTGTCGTTTTTTTCAATTTTTGGCCGCTTTGGAAAATCCTTCACAATTTTCACACAATGCCCTCACGGTGCTTGATTTTACACATTTTTCATTCAGGCCGCCCCTCTGGCCCCTTGTAGCAAGTTTTGGGACAATCCCCCACCCTTCCCATTTTTGAATTTTTCGACACTACCGGCCCTGTCGTTTTTTTCAATTTTTGGCCGCTTTGGAAAATCCTTCATAATTTTCACACAATGCCCTCACGGTGCTTGATTTTACAAATTTTTCATTCAGGCCGCCCCTCTGGCCCCTTGTAGCAAGTTTTGGGACAATCCCCCACCTTCCCATTTTTGACTTTTTCGACACTACCGGCCCTGTCATTTTTTTCCATTTTTGGCCGCTTTGGAAAATCCTTCACAATTTTCACACAATGCCCTCACGGTGCTTGATTTTACACATTTTTCATTCAGGCCGCCCCTCTGGCCCCTTGTAGCAAGTTTTGGGACAATCCCCCACCCTTCCCATTTTTGACTTTTTCGACACTACCGACCCTGTCATTTTTTTCAATTTTTACCCCTATGGAAAATCCTTCACAATTTTCACACAATGCCCTCACGGTGCTTGATTTTACACATTTTTCAATCAGCCCGCCCCTCTGGCCCCTTGTAGCAAGTTTTGGGACAATCCCCCACCCTTCCCATTTTTGACTTTTTCGACACTACCGGCCCTGTCATTTTTTTTCATTTTTGGCCGCTTTGGAAAATCCTTCACAATTTTCACACAATGCCCTCACGGTGCTTGATTTTACACATTTTTCATTCAGGCCGCCCCTCTGGCCCCTTGTAGCAAGTTTTGGGACAATCCCCCACCCTTCCCATTTTTGACTTTTTCGACACTACCGACCCTGTCATTTTTTTCAATTTTTACCCCTATGGAAAATCCTTCACAATTTTCACACAATGCCTTCACGGTGCTTGATTTTACACATTTTTCAATCAGCCCGCCCCTCTGGCCCCTTGTAGCAAGTTTTGGGACAATCCCCCACCCTTCCCATTTTTGACTTTTTCGACACTACCGGCCCTGTCGTTTTTTTCAATTTTTGGCCGCTTTGGAAAATCCTTCACAATTTTCACACAATGCCCTCACGGTGCTTGATTTTACACATTTTTCATTCAGGCCGCCCCTCTGGCCCCTTGTAGCAAGTTTTGGGACAATCCCCCACCCTTCCCATTTTTGACTTTTTCGACACTACCGGCCCTGTCGTTTTTTTCAATTTTTGCCCGCTTTGGAAAATCCTTCACAATTTTCACACAATGCCCTCACGGTGCTTGATTTTACACATTTTTCATTCAGGCCGCCCCTCTGGCACCTTGTAGCAAGTTTTGGGACAATCCCCCACCCTTCCCATTTTTGACTTTTTCGACACTACCGACCCTGTCATTTTTTTCAATTTTTACCCCTATGGAAAATCCTTCACAATTTTCACACAATGCCCTCACGGTGCTTGATTTTACACATTTTTCAATCAGCCCGCCCCTCTGGCCCCTTGTAGCAAGTTTTGGGACAATCCCCCACCCTTCCCATTTTTGACTTTTTCGACACTACCGGCCCTGTCATTTTTTTTCATTTTTGGCCGCTTTGGAAAATCCTTCACAATTTTCACACAATGCCCTCACGGTGCTTGATTTTACACATTTTTCATTCAGGCCGCCCCTCTGGCCCCTTGTAGCAAGTTTTGGGACAATCCCCCACCCTTCCCATTTTTGACTTTTTCGACACTACCGACCCTGTCATTTTTTTCAATTTTTACCCCTATGGAAAATCCTTCACAATTTTCACACAATGCCCTCACGGTGCTTGATTTTACACATTTTTCAATCAGCCCGCCCCTCTGGCCCCTTGTAGCAAGTTTTGGGACAATCCCCCACCCTTCCCATTTTTGACTTTTTCGACACTACCGGCCCTGTCATTTTTTTTCATTTTTGGCCGCTTTGGAAAATCCTTCACAATTTTCACACAATGCCCTCACGGTGCTTGATTTTACACATTTTTCATTCAGGCCGCCCCTCTGGCCCCTTGTAGCAAGTTTTGGGACAATCCCCCACCCTTCCCATTTTTGACTTTTTCGACACTACCGACCCTGTCATTTTTTTCAATTTTTACCCCTATGGAAAATCCTTCACAATTTTCACACAATGCCTTCACGGTGCTTGATTTTACACATTTTTCAATCAGCCCGCCCCTCTGGCCCCTTGTAGCAAGTTTTGGGACAATCCCCCACCCTTCCCATTTTTGACTTTTTCGACACTACCGGCCCTGTCGTTTTTTTCAATTTTTGGCCGCTTTGGAAAATCCTTCACAATTTTCACACAATGCCCTCACGGTGCTTGATTTTACACATTTTTCATTCAGGCCGCCCCTCTGGCCCCTTGTAGCAAGTTTTGGGACAATCCCCCACCCTTCCCATTTTTGAATTTTTCGACACTACCGGCCCTGTCGTTTTTTTCAATTTTTGGCCGCTTTAGAAAATCCTTCATAATTTTCACACAATGCCCTCACGGTGCTTGATTTTACAAATTTTTCATTCAGGCCGCCCCTCTGGCCCCTTGTAGCAAGTTTTGGGACAATCCCCCACCCTTCCCATTTTTGACTTTTTCGACACTACCGGCCCTGTCGTTTTTTTCAATTTTTGGCCGCTTTGGAAAATCCTTCACAATTTTCACACAATGCCCTCACGGTGCTTGATTTTACACATTTTTCATTCAGGCCGCCCCTCTGGCCCCTTGTAGCAAGTTTTGGGACAATCCCCCACCCTTCCCATTTTTGAATTTTTCGACACTACCGGCCCTGTCGTTTTTTTCAATTTTTGGCCGCTTTGGAAAATCCTTCATAATTTTCACACAATGCCCTCACGGTGCTTGATTTTACAAATTTTTCATTCAGGCCGCCCCTCTGGCACCTTGTAGCAAGTTTTGGGACAATCCCCCACCTTCCCATTTTTGACTTTTTCGACACTACCGGCCCTGTCATTTTTTTCCATTTTTGGCCGCTTTGGAAAATCCTTCACAATTTTCACACAATGCCCTCACGGTGCTTGATTTTACACATTTTTCATTCAGGCCGCCCCTCTGGCCCCTTGTAGCAAGTTTTGGGACAATCCCCCACCCTTCCCATTTTTGACTTTTTCGACACTACCGACCCTGTCATTTTTTTCAATTTTTACCCCTATGGAAAATCCTTCACAATTTTCACACAATGCCCTCACGGTGCTTGATTTTACACATTTTTCAATCAGCCCGCCCCTCTGGCCCCTTGTAGCAAGTTTTGGGACAATCCCCCACCCTTCCCATTTTTGACTTTTTCGACACTACCGGCCCTGTCATTTTTTTTCATTTTTGGCCGCTTTGGAAAATCCTTCACAATTTTCACACAATGCCCTCACGGTGCTTGATTTTACACATTTTTCATTCAGGCCGCCCCTCTGGCCCCTTGTAGCAAGTTTTGGGACAATCCCCCACCCTTCCCATTTTTGACTTTTTCGACACTACCGACCCTGTCATTTTTTTTCAATTTTTCCCCCTATGGAAAATCCTTCACAATTTTCACACAATGCCTTCACGGTGCTTGATTTTACACATTTTTCAATCAGCCCGCCCCTCTGGCCCCTTGTAGCAAGTTTTGGGACAATCCCCCACCCTTCCCATTTTTGACTTTTTCGACACTACCGACCCTGTCATTTTTTTCAATTTTTACCCCTATGGAAAATCCTTCACAATTTTCACACAATGCCCTCACGGTGCTTGATTTTACACATTTTTCAATCAGCCCGCCCCTCTGGCCCCTTGTAGCAAGTTTTGGGACAATCCCCCACCCTTCCCATTTTTGACTTTTTCGACACTACCGGCCCTGTCATTTTTTTTCATTTTTGGCCGCTTTGGAAAATCCTTCACAATTTTCACACAATGCCCTCACGGTGCTTGATTTTACACATTTTTCATTCAGGCCGCCCCTCTGGCCCCTTGTAGCAAGTTTTGGGACAATCCCCCACCCTTCCCATTTTTGACTTTTTCGACACTACCGACCCTGTCATTTTTTTTCAATTTTTACCCCTATGGAAAATCCTTCACAATTTTCACACAATGCCTTCACGGTGCTTGATTTTACACATTTTTCAATCAGCCCGCCCCTCTGGCCCCTTGTAGCAAGTTTTGGGACAATCCCCCACCCTTCCCATTTTTGACTTTTTCGACACTACCGGCCCTGTCGTTTTTTTCAATTTTTGGCCGCTTTGGAAAATCCTTCACAATTTTCACACAATGCCCTCACGGTGCTTGATTTTACACATTTTTCATTCAGGCCGCCCCTCTGGCCCCTTGTAGCAAGTTTTGGGACAATCCCCCACCCTTCCCATTTTTGACTTTTTCGACACTACCGACCCTGTCATTTTTTTCAATTTTTACCCCTATGGAAAATCCTTCACAATTTTCACACAATGCCCTCACGGTGCTTGATTTTACACATTTTTCAATCAGCCCGCCCCTCTGGCCCCTTGTAGCAAGTTTTGGGACAATCCCCCACCCTTCCCATTTTTGACTTTTTCGACACTACCGGCCCTGTCATTTTTTTTCATTTTTGGCCGCTTTGGAAAATCCTTCACAATTTTCACACAATGCCCTCACGGTGCTTGATTTTACACATTTTTCAATCAGCCCGCCCCTCTGGCCCCTTGTAGCAAGTTTTGGGACAATCCCCCACCCTTCCCATTTTTGACTTTTTCGACACTACCGGCCCTGTCATTTTTTTTCATTTTTGGCCGCTTTGGAAAATCCTTCACAATTTTCACACAATGCCTTCACGGTGCTTGATTTTACACATTTTTCATTCAGGCCGCCCCTCTGGCCCCTTGTAGCAAGTTTTGGGACAATCCCCCACCCTTCCCATTTTTGACTTTTTCGACACTACCGGCCCTGTCATTTTTTTCAATTTTTGCCCGCTTTGGAAAATCCTTCACAATTTTCACACAATGCCCTCACGGTGCTTGATTTTACACATTTTTCAATCAGCCCGCCCCTCTGGCCCCTTGTAGCAAGTTTTGGGACAATCCCCCACCCTTCCCATTTTTGACTTTTTCGACACTACCGGCCCTGTCGTTTTTTTCAATTTTTGGCCGCTTTGGAAAATCCTTCATAATTTTCACACAATGCCCTCACGGTGCTTGATTTTACAAATTTTTCATTCAGGCCGCCCCTCTGGCCCCTTGTAGCAAGTTTTGGGACAATCCCCCACCCTTCCCATTTTTGACTTTTTCGACACTACCGGCCCTGTCGTTTTTTTCAATTTTTGGCCGCTTTGGAAAATCCTTCACAATTTTCACACAATGCCCTCACGGTGCTTGATTTTACACATTTTTCATTCAGGCCGCCCCTCTGGCCCCTTGTAGCAAGTTTTGGGACAATCCCCCACCCTTCCCATTTTTGACTTTTTCGACACTACCGACCCTGTCATTTTTTTCAATTTTTACCCCTATGGAAAATCCTTCACAATTTTCACACAATGCCCTCACGGTGCTTGATTTTACACATTTTTCATTCAGGCCGCCCCTCTGGCCCCTTGTAGCAAGTTTTGGGACAATCCCCCACCCTTCCCATTTTTGACTTTTTCGACACTACCGGCCCTGTCGTTTTTTTCAATTTTTGGCCGCTTTGGAAAATCCTTCATAATTTTCACACAATGCCCTCACGGTGCTTGATTTTACACATTTTTCATTCAGGCCGCCCCTCTGGCCCCTTGTAGCAAGTTTTGGGACAATCCCCCACCCTTCCCATTTTTGACTTTTTCGACACTACCGACCCTGTCATTTTTTTCAATTTTTACCCCTATGGAAAATCCTTCACAATTTTCACACAATGCCTTCACGGTGCTTGATTTTACACATTTTTCAATCAGCCCGCCCCTCTGGCCCCTTGTAGCAAGTTTTGGGACAATCCCCCACCCTTCCCATTTTTGACTTTTTCGACACTACCGGCCCTGTCGTTTTTTTCAATTTTTGGCCGCTTTGGAAAATCCTTCACAATTTTCACACAATGCCCTCACGGTGCTTGATTTTACACATTTTTCATTCAGGCCGCCCCTCTGGCCCCTTGTAGCAAGTTTTGGGACAATCCCCCACCCTTCCCATTTTTGAATTTTTCGACACTACCGGCCCTGTCGTTTTTTTCAATTTTTGGCCGCTTTAGAAAATCCTTCATAATTTTCACACAATGCCCTCACGGTGCTTGATTTTACAAATTTTTCATTCAGGCCGCCCCTCTGGCCCCTTGTAGCAAGTTTTGGGACAATCCCCCACCCTTCCCATTTTTGACTTTTTCGACACTACCGGCCCTGTCGTTTTTTTCAATTTTTGGCCGCTTTGGAAAATCCTTCACAATTTTCACACAATGCCCTCACGGTGCTTGATTTTACACATTTTTCATTCAGGCCGCCCCTCTGGCCCCTTGTAGCAAGTTTTGGGACAATCCCCCACCCTTCCCATTTTTGAATTTTTCGACACTACCGGCCCTGTCGTTTTTTTCAATTTTTGGCCGCTTTGGAAAATCCTTCATAATTTTCACACAATGCCCTCACGGTGCTTGATTTTACAAATTTTTCATTCAGGCCGCCCCTCTGGCCCCTTGTAGCAAGTTTTGGGACAATCCCCCACCTTCCCATTTTTGACTTTTTCGACACTACCGGCCCTGTCATTTTTTTCCATTTTTGGCCGCTTTGGAAAATCCTTCACAATTTTCACACAATGCCCTCACGGTGCTTGATTTTACACATTTTTCATTCAGGCCGCCCCTCTGGCCCCTTGTAGCAAGTTTTGGGACAATCCCCCACCCTTCCCATTTTTGACTTTTTCGACACTACCGACCCTGTCATTTTTTTCAATTTTTACCCCTATGGAAAATCCTTCACAATTTTCACACAATGCCCTCACGGTGCTTGATTTTACACATTTTTCAATCAGCCCGCCCCTCTGGCCCCTTGTAGCAAGTTTTGGGACAATCCCCCACCCTTCCCATTTTTGACTTTTTCGACACTACCGGCCCTGTCATTTTTTTTCATTTTTGGCCGCTTTGGAAAATCCTTCACAATTTTCACACAATGCCCTCACGGTGCTTGATTTTACACATTTTTCATTCAGGCCGCCCCTCTGGCCCCTTGTAGCAAGTTTTGGGACAATCCCCCACCCTTCCCATTTTTGACTTTTTCGACACTACCGACCCTGTCATTTTTTTCAATTTTTACCCCTATGGAAAATCCTTCACAATTTTCACACAATGCCTTCACGGTGCTTGATTTTACACATTTTTCAATCAGCCCGCCCCTCTGGCCCCTTGTAGCAAGTTTTGGGACAATCCCCCACCCTTCCCATTTTTGACTTTTTCGACACTACCGGCCCTGTCGTTTTTTTCAATTTTTGGCCGCTTTGGAAAATCCTTCACAATTTTCACACAATGCCCTCACGGTGCTTGATTTTACACATTTTTCATTCAGGCCGCCCCTCTGGCCCCTTGTAGCAAGTTTTGGGACAATCCCCCACCCTTCCCATTTTTGAATTTTTCGACACTACCGGCCCTGTCGTTTTTTTCAATTTTTGGCCGCTTTAGAAAATCCTTCATAATTTTCACACAATGCCCTCACGGTGCTTGATTTTACAAATTTTTCATTCAGGCCGCCCCTCTGGCCCCTTGTAGCAAGTTTTGGGACAATCCCCCACCCTTCCCATTTTTGACTTTTTCGACACTACCGGCCCTGTCGTTTTTTTCAATTTTTGGCCGCTTTGGAAAATCCTTCACAATTTTCACACAATGCCCTCACGGTGCTTGATTTTACACATTTTTCATTCAGGCCGCCCCTCTGGCCCCTTGTAGCAAGTTTTGGGACAATCCCCCACCCTTCCCATTTTTGAATTTTTCGACACTACCGGCCCTGTCGTTTTTTTCAATTTTTGGCCGCTTTGGAAAATCCTTCATAATTTTCACACAATGCCCTCACGGTGCTTGATTTTACAAATTTTTCATTCAGGCCGCCCCTCTGGCCCCTTGTAGCAAGTTTTGGGACAATCCCCCACCTTCCCATTTTTGACTTTTTCGACACTACCGGCCCTGTCATTTTTTTCCATTTTTGGCCGCTTTGGAAAATCCTTCACAATTTTCACACAATGCCCTCACGGTGCTTGATTTTACACATTTTTCATTCAGGCCGCCCCTCTGGCCCCTTGTAGCAAGTTTTGGGACAATCCCCCACCCTTCCCATTTTTGACTTTTTCGACACTACCGACCCTGTCATTTTTTTCAATTTTTACCCCTATGGAAAATCCTTCACAATTTTCACACAATGCCCTCACGGTGCTTGATTTTACACATTTTTCAATCAGCCCGCCCCTCTGGCCCCTTGTAGCAAGTTTTGGGACAATCCCCCACCCTTCCCATTTTTGACTTTTTCGACACTACCGGCCCTGTCATTTTTTTTCATTTTTGGCCGCTTTGGAAAATCCTTCACAATTTTCACACAATGCCCTCACGGTGCTTGATTTTACACATTTTTCATTCAGGCCGCCCCTCTGGCCCCTTGTAGCAAGTTTTGGGACAATCCCCCACCCTTCCCATTTTTGACTTTTTCGACACTACCGACCCTGTCATTTTTTTCAATTTTTACCCCTATGGAAAATCCTTCACAATTTTCACACAATGCCTTCACGGTGCTTGATTTTACACATTTTTCAATCAGCCCGCCCCTCTGGCCCCTTGTAGCAAGTTTTGGGACAATCCCCCACCCTTCCCATTTTTGACTTTTTCGACACTACCGGCCCTGTCGTTTTTTTCAATTTTTGGCCGCTTTGGAAAATCCTTCACAATTTTCACACAATGCCCTCACGGTGCTTGATTTTACACATTTTTCATTCAGGCCGCCCCTCTGGCCCCTTGTAGCAAGTTTTGGGACAATCCCCCACCCTTCCCATTTTTGACTTTTTCGACACTACCGGCCCTGTCGTTTTTTTCAATTTTTGCCCGCTTTGGAAAATCCTTCACAATTTTCACACAATGCCCTCACGGTGCTTGATTTTACACATTTTTCATTCAGGCCGCCCCTCTGGCACCTTGTAGCAAGTTTTGGGACAATCCCCCACCCTTCCCATTTTTGACTTTTTCGACACTACCGACCCTGTCATTTTTTTCAATTTTTACCCCTATGGAAAATCCTTCACAATTTTCACACAATGCCCTCACGGTGCTTGATTTTACACATTTTTCAATCAGCCCGCCCCTCTGGCCCCTTGTAGCAAGTTTTGGGACAATCCCCCACCCTTCCCATTTTTGACTTTTTCGACACTACCGGCCCTGTCATTTTTTTTCATTTTTGGCCGCTTTGGAAAATCCTTCACAATTTTCACACAATGCCCTCACGGTGCTTGATTTTACACATTTTTCATTCAGGCCGCCCCTCTGGCCCCTTGTAGCAAGTTTTGGGACAATCCCCCACCCTTCCCATTTTTGACTTTTTCGACACTACCGACCCTGTCATTTTTTTCAATTTTTACCCCTATGGAAAATCCTTCACAATTTTCACACAATGCCCTCACGGTGCTTGATTTTACACATTTTTCAATCAGCCCGCCCCTCTGGCCCCTTGTAGCAAGTTTTGGGACAATCCCCCACCCTTCCCATTTTTGACTTTTTCGACACTACCGGCCCTGTCATTTTTTTTCATTTTTGGCCGCTTTGGAAAATCCTTCACAATTTTCACACAATGCCCTCACGGTGCTTGATTTTACACATTTTTCATTCAGGCCGCCCCTCTGGCCCCTTGTAGCAAGTTTTGGGACAATCCCCCACCCTTCCCATTTTTGACTTTTTCGACACTACCGACCCTGTCATTTTTTTCAATTTTTACCCCTATGGAAAATCCTTCACAATTTTCACACAATGCCTTCACGGTGCTTGATTTTACACATTTTTCAATCAGCCCGCCCCTCTGGCCCCTTGTAGCAAGTTTTGGGACAATCCCCCACCCTTCCCATTTTTGACTTTTTCGACACTACCGGCCCTGTCGTTTTTTTCAATTTTTGGCCGCTTTGGAAAATCCTTCACAATTTTCACACAATGCCCTCACGGTGCTTGATTTTACACATTTTTCATTCAGGCCGCCCCTCTGGCCCCTTGTAGCAAGTTTTGGGACAATCCCCCACCCTTCCCATTTTTGAATTTTTCGACACTACCGGCCCTGTCGTTTTTTTCAATTTTTGGCCGCTTTAGAAAATCCTTCATAATTTTCACACAATGCCCTCACGGTGCTTGATTTTACAAATTTTTCATTCAGGCCGCCCCTCTGGCCCCTTGTAGCAAGTTTTGGGACAATCCCCCACCCTTCCCATTTTTGACTTTTTCGACACTACCGGCCCTGTCGTTTTTTTCAATTTTTGGCCGCTTTGGAAAATCCTTCACAATTTTCACACAATGCCCTCACGGTGCTTGATTTTACACATTTTTCATTCAGGCCGCCCCTCTGGCCCCTTGTAGCAAGTTTTGGGACAATCCCCCACCCTTCCCATTTTTGAATTTTTCGACACTACCGGCCCTGTCGTTTTTTTCAATTTTTGGCCGCTTTGGAAAATCCTTCATAATTTTCACACAATGCCCTCACGGTGCTTGATTTTACAAATTTTTCATTCAGGCCGCCCCTCTGGCACCTTGTAGCAAGTTTTGGGACAATCCCCCACCTTCCCATTTTTGACTTTTTCGACACTACCGGCCCTGTCATTTTTTTCCATTTTTGGCCGCTTTGGAAAATCCTTCACAATTTTCACACAATGCCCTCACGGTGCTTGATTTTACACATTTTTCATTCAGGCCGCCCCTCTGGCCCCTTGTAGCAAGTTTTGGGACAATCCCCCACCCTTCCCATTTTTGACTTTTTCGACACTACCGACCCTGTCATTTTTTTCAATTTTTACCCCTATGGAAAATCCTTCACAATTTTCACACAATGCCCTCACGGTGCTTGATTTTACACATTTTTCAATCAGCCCGCCCCTCTGGCCCCTTGTAGCAAGTTTTGGGACAATCCCCCACCCTTCCCATTTTTGACTTTTTCGACACTACCGGCCCTGTCATTTTTTTTCATTTTTGGCCGCTTTGGAAAATCCTTCACAATTTTCACACAATGCCCTCACGGTGCTTGATTTTACACATTTTTCATTCAGGCCGCCCCTCTGGCCCCTTGTAGCAAGTTTTGGGACAATCCCCCACCCTTCCCATTTTTGACTTTTTCGACACTACCGACCCTGTCATTTTTTTTCAATTTTTCCCCCTATGGAAAATCCTTCACAATTTTCACACAATGCCTTCACGGTGCTTGATTTTACACATTTTTCAATCAGCCCGCCCCTCTGGCCCCTTGTAGCAAGTTTTGGGACAATCCCCCACCCTTCCCATTTTTGACTTTTTCGACACTACCGACCCTGTCATTTTTTTCAATTTTTACCCCTATGGAAAATCCTTCACAATTTTCACACAATGCCCTCACGGTGCTTGATTTTACACATTTTTCAATCAGCCCGCCCCTCTGGCCCCTTGTAGCAAGTTTTGGGACAATCCCCCACCCTTCCCATTTTTGACTTTTTCGACACTACCGGCCCTGTCATTTTTTTTCATTTTTGGCCGCTTTGGAAAATCCTTCACAATTTTCACACAATGCCCTCACGGTGCTTGATTTTACACATTTTTCATTCAGGCCGCCCCTCTGGCCCCTTGTAGCAAGTTTTGGGACAATCCCCCACCCTTCCCATTTTTGACTTTTTCGACACTACCGACCCTGTCATTTTTTTTCAATTTTTACCCCTATGGAAAATCCTTCACAATTTTCACACAATGCCTTCACGGTGCTTGATTTTACACATTTTTCAATCAGCCCGCCCCTCTGGCCCCTTGTAGCAAGTTTTGGGACAATCCCCCACCCTTCCCATTTTTGACTTTTTCGACACTACCGGCCCTGTCGTTTTTTTCAATTTTTGGCCGCTTTGGAAAATCCTTCACAATTTTCACACAATGCCCTCACGGTGCTTGATTTTACACATTTTTCATTCAGGCCGCCCCTCTGGCCCCTTGTAGCAAGTTTTGGGACAATCCCCCACCCTTCCCATTTTTGACTTTTTCGACACTACCGACCCTGTCATTTTTTTCAATTTTTACCCCTATGGAAAATCCTTCACAATTTTCACACAATGCCCTCACGGTGCTTGATTTTACACATTTTTCAATCAGCCCGCCCCTCTGGCCCCTTGTAGCAAGTTTTGGGACAATCCCCCACCCTTCCCATTTTTGACTTTTTCGACACTACCGGCCCTGTCATTTTTTTTCATTTTTGGCCGCTTTGGAAAATCCTTCACAATTTTCACACAATGCCCTCACGGTGCTTGATTTTACACATTTTTCAATCAGCCCGCCCCTCTGGCCCCTTGTAGCAAGTTTTGGGACAATCCCCCACCCTTCCCATTTTTGACTTTTTCGACACTACCGGCCCTGTCATTTTTTTTCATTTTTGGCCGCTTTGGAAAATCCTTCACAATTTTCACACAATGCCTTCACGGTGCTTGATTTTACACATTTTTCATTCAGGCCGCCCCTCTGGCCCCTTGTAGCAAGTTTTGGGACAATCCCCCACCCTTCCCATTTTTGAATTTTTCGACACTACCGGCCCTGTCGTTTTTTTCAATTTTTGGCCGCTTTGGAAAATCCTTCATAATTTTCACACAATGCCCTCACGGTGCTTGATTTTACAAATTTTTCATTCAGGCCGCCCCTCTGGCCCCTTGTAGCAAGTTTTGGGACAATCCCCCACCCTTCCCATTTTTGACTTTTTCGACACTACCGGCCCTGTCGTTTTTTTCAATTTTTGGCCGCTTTGGAAAATCCTTCACAATTTTCACACAATGCCCTCACGGTGCTTGATTTTACACATTTTTCATTCAGGCCGCCCCTCTGGCCCCTTGTAGCAAGTTTTGGGACAATCCCCCACCCTTCCCATTTTTGAATTTTTTGACACTACCGGCCCTGTCGTTTTTTTCAATTTTTGGCCGCTTTGGAAAATCCTTCATAATTTTCACACAATGCCCTCACGGTGCTTGATTTTACAAATTTTTCATTCAGGCCGCCCCTCTGGCCCCTTGTAGCAAGTTTTGGGACAATCCCCCACCCTTCCCATTTTTGACTTTTTCGACACTACCGGCCCTGTCATTTTTTTCCATTTTTGGCCGCTTTGGAAAATCCTTCACAATTTTCACACAATGCCCTCACGGTGCTTGATTTTACACATTTTTCATTCAGGCCGCCCCTCTGGCCCCTTGTAGCAAGTTTTGGGACAATCCCCCACCCTTCCCATTTTTGACTTTTTCGACACTACCGACCCTGTCATTTTTTTCAATTTTTACCCCTATGGAAAATCCTTCACAATTTTCACACAATGCCCTCACGGTGCTTGATTTTACACATTTTTCAATCAGGCCGCCCCTCTGGCCCCTTGTAGCAAGTTTTGGGACAATCCCCCACCCTTCCCATTTTTGAATTTTTCGACACTACCGGCCCTGTCGTTTTTTTCAATTTTTGGCCGCTTTGGAAAATCCTTCATCATTTTCACACAATGCCCTCACGGTGCTTGATTTTACAAATTTTTCATTCAGGCCGCCCCTCTGGCCCCTTGTAGCAAGTTTTGGGACAATCCCCCACCCTTCCCATTTTTGACTTTTTCGACACTACCGGCCCTGTCGTTTTTTTCAATTTTTGGCCGCTTTGGAAAATCCTTCACAATTTTCACACAATGCCCTCACGGTGCTTGATTTTACACATTTTTCATTCAGGCCGCCCCTCTGGCCCCTTGTAGCAAGTTTTGGGACAATCCCCCACCCTTCCCATTTTTGACTTTTTCGACACTACCGACCCTGTCATTTTTTTCAATTTTTACCCCTATGGAAAATCCTTCACAATTTTCACACAATGCCTTCACGGTGCTTGATTTTACACATTTTTCAATCAGCCCGCCCCTCTGGCCCCTTGTAGCAAGTTTTGGGACAATCCCCCACCCTTCCCATTTTTGACTTTTTCGACACTACCGGCCCTGTCGTTTTTTTCAATTTTTGCCCGCTTTGGAAAATCCTTCAAAATTTTCACACAATGCCCTCACGGTGCTTGATTTTACACATTTTTCATTCAGGCCGCCCCTCTGGCCCCTTGTAGCAAGTTTTGGGACAATCCCCCACCCTTCCCATTTTTGACTTTTTCGACACTACCGACCCTGTCATTTTTTTCAATTTTTACCCCTATGGAAAATCCTTCACAATTTTCACACAATGCCTTCACGGTGCTTGATTTTACACATTTTTCAATCAGCCCGCCCCTCTGGCCCCTTGTAGCAAGTTTTGGGACAATCCCCCACCCTTCCCATTTTTGACTTTTTCGACACTACCGGCCCTGTCGTTTTTTTCAATTTTTGGCCGCTTTGGAAAATCCTTCACAATTTTCACACAATGCCCTCACGGTGCTTGATTTTACACATTTTTCATTCAGGCCGCCCCTCTGGCCCCTTGTAGCAAGTTTTGGGACAATCCCCCACCCTTCCCATTTTTGAATTTTTCGACACTACCGGCCCTGTCGTTTTTTTTCAATTTTTGGCCGCTTTGGAAAATCCTTCATAATTTTCACACAATGCCCTCACGGTGCTTGATTTTACAAATTTTTCATTCAGGCCGCCCCTCTGGCCCCTTGTAGCAAGTTTTGGGACAATCCCCCACCCTTCCCATTTTTGACTTTTTCGACACTACCGGCCCTGTCGTTTTTTTCAATTTTTGGCCGCTTTGGAAAATCCTTCACAATTTTCACACAATGCCCTCACGGTGCTTGATTTTACACATTTTTCATTCAGGCCGCCCCTCTGGCCCCTTGTAGCAAGTTTTGGGACAATCCCCCACCCTTCCCATTTTTGACTTTTTCGACACTACCGACCCTGTCATTTTTTTCAATTTTTACCCCTATGGAAAATCCTTCACAATTTTCACACAATGCCTTCACGGTGCTTGATTTTACACATTTTTCAATCAGCGCGCCCCTCTGGCCCCTTGTAGCAAGTTTTGGGACAATCCCCCACCCTTCCCATTTTTGACTTTTTCGACACTACCGGCCCTGTCGTTTTTTTCAATTTTTGCCCGCTTTGGAAAATCCTTCAAAATTTTCACACAATGCCCTCACGGTGCTTGATTTTACACATTTTTCATTCAGGCCGCCCCTCTGGCCCCTTGTAGCAAGTTTTGGGACAATCCCCCACCCTTCCCATTTTTGACTTTTTCGACACTACCGACCCTGTCATTTTTTTCAATTTTTACCCCTATGGAAAATCCTTCACAATTTTCACACAATGCCCTCACGGTGCTTGATTTTACACATTTTTCATTCAGGCCGCCCCTCTGGCCCCTTGTAGCAATTTTTGGGACAATCCCCCACCCTTCCCATTTTTGACTTTTTCGACACTACCGACCCTGTCATTTTTTTCAATTTTTACCCCTATGGAAAATCCTTCACAATTTTCACACAATGCCTTCACGGTGCTTGATTTTACACATTTTTCATTCAGGCCGCCCCTCTGGCCCCTTGTAGCAAGTTTTGGGACAATCCCCCACCCTTCCCATTTTTGACTTTTTCGACACTACCGGCCCTGTCGTTTTTTTCAATTTTTGGCCGCTTTGGAAAATCCTTCACAATTTTCACACAATGCCCTCACGGTGCTTGATTTTACACATTTTTCATTCAGGCCGCCCCTCTGGCCCCTTGTAGCAAGTTTTGGGACAATCCCCCACCCTTCCCATTTTTGACTTTTTCGACACTACCGGCCCTGTCGTTTTTTTCAATTTTTGGCCGCTTTGGAAAATCCTTCACAATTTTCACACAATGCCCTCACGGTGCTTGATTTTACACATTTTTCATTCAGGCCGCCCCTCTGGCCCCTTGTAGCAAGTTTTGGGACAATCCCCCACCCTTCCCATTTTTGACTTTTTCGACACTACCGACCCTGTCATTTTTTTCAATTTTTACCCCTATGGAAAATCCTTCACAATTTTCACACAATGCCTTCACGGTGCTTGATTTTACACATTTTTCAATCAGCGCGCCCCTCTGGCCCCTTGTAGCAAGTTTTGGGACAATCCCCCACCCTTCCCATTTTTGACTTTTTCGACACTACCGGCCCTGTCGTTTTTTTCAATTTTTGCCCGCTTTGGAAAATCCTTCAAAATTTTCACACAATGCCCTCACGGTGCTTGATTTTACACATTTTTCATTCAGGCCGCCCCTCTGGCCCCTTGTAGCAAGTTTTGGGACAATCCCCCACCCTTCCCATTTTTGACTTTTTCGACACTACCGACCCTGTCATTTTTTTCAATTTTTACCCCTATGGAAAATCCTTCACAATTTTCACACAATGCCTTCACGGTGCTTGATTTTACACATTTTTCAATCAGCCCGCCCCTCTGGCCCCTTGTAGCAAGTTTTGGGACAATCCCCCACCCTTCCCATTTTTGACTTTTTCGACACTACCGGCCCTGTCGTTTTTTTCCATTTTTGGCCGCTTTGGAAAATCCTTGACAATTTTCACACAATGCCCTCACGGTGCTTGATTTTACACATTTTTCATTCAGGCCGCCCCTCTGGCCCCTTGTAGCAAGTTTTGGGACAATCCCCCACCCTTCCCATTTTTGACTTTTTCGACACTACCGGCCCTGTCATTTTTTTCCATTTTTGGCCGCTTTGGAAAATCCTTCACAATTTTCACACAATGCCCTCACGGTGCTTGATTTTACACATTTTTCATTCAGGCCGCTCCTCTGGCCCCTTGTAGCAAGTTTTGGGACAATCCCTCACCCTTCCCATTTTTGACTTTTTCAACACTACCGGCCCTGTCATTTTTTTCAATTTTTGCCCGCTTTGGAAAATCCTTGACAAATTTTCACACAATGCCTTCACGGTGCTTGATTTTACAAATTTTTCATTCAGGCCGCCCCTCTGGCCCCTTGTAGCAAGTTTTGGGACAATCCCCCACCCTTCCCATTTTTGACTTTTTCGACACTACCGGCCCTGTCATTTTTTTCAATTTTTGGCCGCTTTGGAAAATCCTTGACAATTTTCACACAATGCCTTCACAGTGCTTTATATTACACATCTTTAATTCAGGCCGCCCCTCTGGCCCCTTGTAGCAAGTTTTGGGACAATCCCCCACCCTTCCCATTTTTGACTTTTTCGACACTACCGACCCTGTCATTTTTTTCAATTTTTGCCCGCTTTGGAAAATCCTTCACAATTTTCACACAATGCCCTCACGGTGCTTGATTTTACACATTTTTCATTCAGGCCGCCCCTCTGGCCCCTTGTAGCAAGTTTTGGGACAATCCCCCACCCTTCCCATTTTTGACTTTTTCGACACTACCGGCCCTGTCGTTTTTTTCAATTTTTGGCCGCTTTGGAAAATCCTTCATAATTTTCACACAATGCCCTCACGGTGCTTGATTTTACAAATTTTTCATTCAGGCCGCCCCTCTGGCCCCTTGTAGCAAGTTTTGGGACAATCCCCCACCCTTCCCATTTTTGACTTTTTCGACACTACCGACCCTGTCATTTTTTTCAATTTTTACCCCTATGGAAAATCCTTCACAATTTTCACACAATGCCTTCACGGTGCTTGATTTTACACATTTTTCAATCAGCCCGCCCCTCTGGCCCCTTGTAGCAAGTTTTGGGACAATCCCCCACCCTTCCCATTTTTGACTTTTTCGACACTACCGGCCCTGTCGTTTTTTTCAATTTTTACCCCTATGGAAAATCCTTCACAATTTTCACACAATGCCTTCACGGTGCTTGATTTTACACATTTTTCAATCAGCCCGCCCCTCTGGCCCCTTGTAGCAAGTTTTGGGACAATCCCCCACCCTTCCCATTTTTGACTTTTTCGACACTACCGGCCCTGTCGTTTTTTTCAATTTTTGCCCGCTTTGGAAAATCCTTCACAATTTTCACACAATGCCCTCACGGTGCTTGATTTTACACATTTTTCATTCAGGCCGCCCCTCTGGCCCCTTGTAGCAAGTTTTGGGACAATCCCCCACCCTTCCCATTTTTGACTTTTTCGACACTACCGACCCTGTCATTTTTTTCAATTTTTACCCCTATGGAAAATCCTTCACAATTTTCACACAATGCCTTCACGGTGCTTGATTTTACACATTTTTCAATCAGCGCGCCCCTCTGGCCCCTTGTAGCAAGTTTTGGGACAATCCCCCACCCTTCCCATTTTTGACTTTTTCGACACTACCGGCCCTGTCGTTTTTTTCAATTTTTGCCCGCTTTGGAAAATCCTTCAAAATTTTCACACAATGCCCTCACGGTGCTTGATTTTACACATTTTTCATTCAGGCCGCCCCTCTGGCCCCTTGTAGCAAGTTTTGGGACAATCCCCCACCCTTCCCATTTTTGACTTTTTCGACACTACCGACCCTGTCATTTTTTTCAATTTTTACCCCTATGGAAAATCCTTCACAATTTTCACACAATGCCTTCACGGTGCTTGATTTTACACATTTTTCAATCAGCCCGCCCCTCTGGCCCCTTGTAGCAAGTTTTGGGACAATCCCCCACCCTTCCCATTTTTGACTTTTTCGACACTACCGGCCCTGTCGTTTTTTTCCATTTTTGGCCGCTTTGGAAAATCCTTGACAATTTTCACACAATGCCCTCACGGTGCTTGATTTTACACATTTTTCATTCAGGCCGCCCCTCTGGCCCCTTGTAGCAAGTTTTGGGACAATCCCCCACCCTTCCCATTTTTGACTTTTTCGACACTACCGGCCCTGTCATTTTTTTCCATTTTTGGCCGCTTTGGAAAATCCTTCACAATTTTCACACAATGCCCTCACGGTGCTTGATTTTACACATTTTTCATTCAGGCCGCTCCTCTGGCCCCTTGTAGCAAGTTTTGGGACAATCCCTCACCCTTCCCATTTTTGACTTTTTCAACACTACCGGCCCTGTCATTTTTTTCAATTTTTGCCCGCTTTGGAAAATCCTTGACAAATTTTCACACAATGCCTTCACGGTGCTTGATTTTACAAATTTTTCATTCAGGCCGCCCCTCTGGCCCCTTGTAGCAAGTTTTGGGACAATCCCCCACCCTTCCCATTTTTGACTTTTTCGACACTACCGGCCCTGTCATTTTTTTCAATTTTTGGCCGCTTTGGAAAATCCTTGACAATTTTCACACAATGCCTTCACAGTGCTTTATATTACACATCTTTAATTCAGGCCGCCCCTCTGGCCCCTTGTAGCAAGTTTTGGGACAATCCCCCACCCTTCCCATTTTTGACTTTTTCGACACTACCGACCCTGTCATTTTTTTCAATTTTTGCCCGCTTTGGAAAATCCTTCACAATTTTCACACAATGCCCTCACGGTGCTTGATTTTACACATTTTTCATTCAGGCCGCCCCTCTGGCCCCTTGTAGCAAGTTTTGGGACAATCCCCCACCCTTCCCATTTTTGACTTTTTCGACACTACCGACCCTGTCATTTTTTTCAATTTTTACCCCTATGGAAAATCCTTCACAATTTTCACACAATGCCCTCACGGTGCTTGATTTTACACATTTTTCAATCAGCCCGCCCCTCTGGCCCCTTGTAGCAAGTTTTGGGACAATCCCCCACCCTTCCCATTTTTGACTTTTTCGACACTACCGGCCCTGTCGTTTTTTTCAATTTTTGGCCGCTTTGGAAAATCCTTCATAATTTTCACACAATGCCCTCACGGTGCTTGATTTTACAAATTTTTCATTCAGGCCGCCCCTCTGGCCCCTTGTAGCAAGTTTTGGGACAATCCCCCACCCTTCCCATTTTTGACTTTTTCGACACTACCGACCCTGTCATTTTTTTCAATTTTTACCCCTATGGAAAATCCTTCACAATTTTCACACAATGCCTTCACGGTGCTTGATTTTACACATTTTTCAATCAGCCCGCCCCTCTGGCCCCTTGTAGCAAGTTTTGGGACAATCCCCCACCCTTCCCATTTTTGACTTTTTCGACACTACCGGCCCTGTCGTTTTTTTCAATTTTTACCCCTATGGAAAATCCTTCACAATTTTCACACAATGCCTTCACGGTGCTTGATTTTACACATTTTTCAATCAGCCCGCCCCTCTGGCCCCTTGTAGCAAGTTTTGGGACAATCCCCCACCCTTCCCATTTTTGACTTTTTCGACACTACCGGCCCTGTCGTTTTTTTCAATTTTTGCCCGCTTTGGAAAATCCTTCACAATTTTCACACAATGCCCTCACGGTGCTTGATTTTACACATTTTTCATTCAGGCCGCCCCTCTGGCCCCTTGTAGCAAGTTTTGGGACAATCCCCCACCCTTCCCATTTTTGACTTTTTCGACACTACCGACCCTGTCATTTTTTTCAATTTTTACCCCTATGGAAAATCCTTCACAATTTTCACACAATGCCTTCACGGTGCTTGATTTTACACATTTTTCAATCAGCGCGCCCCTCTGGCCCCTTGTAGCAAGTTTTGGGACAATCCCCCACCCTTCCCATTTTTGACTTTTTCGACACTACCGGCCCTGTCGTTTTTTTAAATTTTTGGCCGCTTTGGAAAATCCTTCACAATTTTCACACAATGCCCTCACGGTGCTTGATTTTACACATTTTTCAATCAGCCCGCCCCTCTGGCCCCTTGTAGCAAGTTTTGGGACAATCCCCCACCCTTCCCATTTTTGACTTTTTCGACACTACCGACCCTGTCATTTTTTTCAATTTTTACCCCTATGGAAAATCCTTCACAATTTTCACACAATGCCTTCACGGTGCTTGATTTTACACATTTTTCAATCAGCGCGCCCCTCTGGCCCCTTGTAGCAAGTTTTGGGACAATCCCCCACCCTTCCCATTTTTGACTTTTTCGACACTACCGGCCCTGTCGTTTTTTTCAATTTTTGCCCGCTTTGGAAAATCCTTCAAAATTTTCACACAATGCCCTCACGGTGCTTGATTTTACACATTTTTCATTCAGGCCGCCCCTCTGGCCCCTTGTAGCAAGTTTTGGGACAATCCCCCACCCTTCCCATTTTTGACTTTTTCGACACTACCGACCCTGTCATTTTTTTCAATTTTTACCCCTATGGAAAATCCTTCACAATTTTCACACAATGCCTTCACGGTGCTTGATTTTACACATTTTTCAATCAGCCCGCCCCTCTGGCCCCTTGTAGCAAGTTTTGGGACAATCCCCCACCCTTCCCATTTTTGACTTTTTCGACACTACCGGCCCTGTCGTTGTTTTCCATTTTTGGCCGCTTTGGAAAATCCTTCACAATTTTCACACAATGCCCTCACGGTGCTTGATTTTACAAATTTTTCATTCAGGCCGCCCCTCTGGCCCCTTGTAGCAAGTTTTGGGACAATCCCCCACCCTTCCCATTTTTGACTTTTTCGACACTACCGGCCCTGTCGTTTTTTTCAATTTTTGGCCGCTTAGGAAAATCCTTGACAATTTTCACACAATGCCCTCACGGTGCTTGATTTTACAAATTTTTCATTCAGGCCGCCCCTCTGGCCCCTTGTAGCAAGTTTTGGGACAATCCCCCACCCTTCCCATTTTTGACTTTTTCGACACTACCGGCCCTGTCGTTTTTTTCAATTTTTGGCCGCTTTGGAAAATCCTTCACAATTTTCACACAATGCCCTCACGGTGCTTGATTTTACACATTTTTCATTCAGGCCGCCCCTCTGGCCCCTTGTAGCAAGTTTTGGGACAATCCCCCACCCTTCCCATTTTTGACTTTTTCGACACTACCGGCCCTGTCGTTTTTTTCAATTTTTGGCCGCTTTGGAAAATCCTTCATAATTTTCACACAATGCCCTCACGGTGCTTGATTTTACAAATTTTTCATTCAGGCCGCCCCTCTGGCCCCTTGTAGCAAGTTTTGGGACAATCCCCCACCCTTCCCATTTTTTACTTTTTCGACACTACCGGCCCTGTCGTTTTTTTCAATTTTTGGCCGCTTTGGAAAATCCTTCATAATTTTCACACAATGCCCTCACGGTGCTTGATTTTACAAATTTTTCATTCAGGCCGCCCCTCTGGCCCCTTGTAGCAAGTTTTGGGACAATCCCCCACCCTTCCCATTTTTTACTTTTTCGACACTACCGGCCCTGTCGTTTTTTTCAATTTTTGGCCGCTTTGGAAAATCCTTCACAATTTTCACACAATGCCCTCACGGTGCTTGATTTTACAAATTTTCCATTCAGGCGGCCCCTCTGGCCCCTTGTAGCAAGTTTTGGGACAATCCCCCACCCTTCCCATTTTTGACTTTTTCGACACTACCGGCCCTGTCGTTTTTTTCAATTTTTGGCCGCTTTGGAAAATCCTTCACAATTTTCACACAATGCCCTCACGGTTTTTGATTTTACACATTTTTCATTCAGGCCGCCCCTCTGGCCCCTTGTAGCAAGTTTTGGGACAATCCCCCACCCTTCCCATTTTTGACTTTTTCGACACTACCGGCACATTCGTTTTTTTTCAATTTTTGGCCGCTTTGGAAAATCCTTCATAATTTTCACACAATGCCCTCACGGTGCTTGATTTTACAAATTTTTCATTCAGGCCGCCCCTCTGGCCCCTTGTAGCAAGTTTTGGGACAATCCCCCACCCTTCCCATTTTTGACTTTTTCGACACTACCGGCCCTGTCGTTTTTTTCCATTTTTGGCCGCTTTGGAAAATCCTTGACAATTTTCACACAATGCCCTCACGGTGCTTGATTTTACACATTTTTCAATCAGCCCGCCCCTCTGGCCCCTTGTAGCAAGTTTTGGGACAATCCCCCACCCTTCCCATTTTTGACTTTTTCGACACTACCGGCCCTGTCTTTTTTTTCAATTTTTGGCCGCTTTGGAAAATCCTTCATAATTTTCACACAATGCCCTCACGGTGCTTGATTTTACAAATTTTTCATTCAGGCCGCCCCTCTGGCCCCTTGTAGCAAGTTTTGGGACAATCCCCCACCCTTCCCATTTTTGACTTTTTCGACACTACCGGCCCTGTCGTTTTTTTCAATTTTTGGCCGCTTTGGAAAATCCTTCACAATTTTCACACAATGCCCTCACGGTGCTTGATTTTACACATTTTTCATTCAGGCCGCCCCTCTGGCCCCTTGTAGCAAGTTTTGGGACAATCCCCCACCCTTCCCATTTTTGACTTTTTCGACACTACCGACCCTGTCATTTTTTTCAATTTTTACCCCTATGGAAAATCCTTCACAATTTTCACACAATGCCCTCACGGTGCTTGATTTTACACATTTTTCAATCAGCCCGCCCCTCTGGCCCCTTGTAGCAAGTTTTGGGACAATCCCCCACCCTTCCCATTTTTGACTTTTTCGACACTACCGGCCCTGTCGTTTTTTTCAATTTTTGGCCGCTTTGGAAAATCCTTCACAATTTTTACACAATGCCCTCACGGTGCTTGATTTGACACATTTTTCATTCAGGCCGCCCCTCTGGCCCCTTGTAGCAAGTTTTGGGACAATCCCCCACCCTTCCCATT
The DNA here is from genome assembly GCF_027409825.1 of Scomber japonicus. Taxonomy (NCBI): domain Eukaryota; kingdom Metazoa; phylum Chordata; class Actinopteri; order Scombriformes; family Scombridae; genus Scomber; species Scomber japonicus. Next base: position 17,829,470 of record NC_070578.1, read on the forward strand.
TTTGAATTTTTCGACACTACCGACCCTGTCATTTTTTTCAATTTTTACCCCTATGGAAAATCCTTCACAATTTTCACACAATGCCCTCACGGTGCTTGATTTTACACATTTTTCAATCAGGCCGCCCCTCTGGCCCCTTGTAGCAAGTTTTGGGACAATCCCCCACCCTTCCCATTTTTGACTTTTTCGACACTACCGGCCCTGTCATTTTTTTCAATTTTTACCCCTATGGAAAATCCTTCACAATTTTCACACAATGCCCTCACGGTGCTTGATTTTACACATTTTTCAATCAGCCCGCCCCTCTGGCCCCTTGTAGCAAGTTTTGGGACAATCCCCCACCCTTCCCATTTTTGACTTTTTCGACACTACCGGCCCTGTCGTTTTTTTCAATTTTTGCCCGCTTTGGAAAATCCTTCATAATTTTCACACAATGCCCTCACGGTGCTTGATTTTACACATTTTTCATTCAGGCCGCCCCTCTGGCCCCTTGTAGCAAGTTTTGGGACAATCCCCCACCCTTCCCATTTTTGACTTTTTCGACACTACCGGCCCTGTCGTTTTTTTCAATTTTTGGCCGCTTTGGAAAATCCTTCATAATTTTCACACAATGCCCTCACGGTGCTTGATTTTACAAATTTTTCATTCAGGCCGCCCCTCTGGCCCCTTGTAGCAAGTTTTGGGACAATCCCCCACCCTTCCCATTTTTGACTTTTTCGACACTACCGGCCCTGTCGTTTTTTTCAATTTTTGGCCGCTTTGGAAAATCCTTCATAATTTTCACACAATGCCTTCACGGTGCTTGATTTTACAAATTTTTCATTCAGGCCGCCCCTCTGGCCCCTTGTAGCAAGTTTTGGGACAATCCCCCACCCTTCCCATTTTTGACTTTTTCGACACTACCGGCCCTGTCATTTTTTTCAATTTTTGCCCCCTATGGAAAATCCTTCACAATTTTCACACAATGCCCTCACGGTGCTTGATTTTACACATTTTTCATTCAGGCCGCCCCTCTGGCCCCTTGTAGCAAGTTTTGGGACAATCCCCCACCCTTCCCATTTTTGACTTTTTCGACACTACCGGCCCTGTCATTTTTTTCCATTTTTGGCCGCTTTGGAAAATCCTTCACAATTTTCACACAATGCCCTCACGGTGCTTGATTTTACAAATTTTTCATTCAGGCCGCCCCTCTGGCCCCTTGTAGCAAGTTTTGGGACAATCCCCCACCCTTCCTATTTTTGACTTTTTCGACACTACCGGCCCTGTCGTTTTTTTCAATTTTTGCCCGCTTTGGAAAATCCTTCATAATTTTCACACAATGCCCTCACGGTGCTTGATTTTACACATTTTTCATTCAGGCCGCCCCTCTGGCCCCTTGTAGCAAGTTTTGGGACAATCCCCCACCCTTCCCATTTTTGACTTTTTCGACACTACCGGCCCTGTCGTTTTTTTCAATTTTTGGCCGCTTTGGAAAATCCTTCATAATTTTCACACAATGCCCTCACGGTGCTTGATTTTACAAATTTTTCATTCAGGCCGCCCCTCTGGCCCCTTGTAGCAAGTTTTGGGACAATCCCCCACCCTTCCCATTTTTGACTTTTTCGACACTACCGGCCCTGTCGTTTTTTTCAATTTTTGGCCGCTTTGGAAAATCCTTCATAATTTTCACACAAAACCTTCACGGTGCTTGATTTTACAAATTTTTCATTCAGGCCGCCCCTCTGGCCCCTTGTAGCAAGTTTTGGGACAATCCCCCACCCTTCCCATTTTTGACTTTTTCGACACTACCGGCCCTGTCATTTTTTTCAATTTTTGCCCCCTATGGAAAATCCTTCACAATTTTCACACAATGCCCTCACGGTGCTTGATTTTACACATTTTTCATTCAGGCCGCCCCTCTGGCCCCTTGTAGCAAGTTTTGGGACAATCCCCCACCCTTCCCATTTTTGACTTTTTCGACACTACCGGCCCTGTCATTTTTTTCCATTTTTGGCCGCTTTGGAAAATCCTTGACAATTTTCACACAATGCCCTCACGGTGCTTGATTTTACAAATTTTTCATTCAGGCCGCCCCTCTGGCCCCTTGTAGCAAGTTTTGGGACAATCCCCCACCCTTCCCATTTTTGACTTTTTCGACACTACCGGCCCTGTCGTTTTTTTCAATTTTTGGCCGCTTTGGAAAATCCTTCACAATTTTCACACAATGCCCTCACGGTGCTTGATTTTACAAATTTTTCATTCAGGACGCCCCTCTGGCCCCTTGTAGCAAGTTTTGGGACAATCCCCCACCCTTCCCATTTTTGACTTTTTCGACACTACCGGCCCTGTCGTTTTTTTCAATTTTTGGCCGCTTTGGAAAATCCTTGACAATTTTCACACAATGCCCTCACGGTGCTTGATTTTACACATTTTTCATTCAGCCCGCCCCTCTGGCCCCTTGTAGCAATTTTTGGGACAATCCCCCACCCTTCCCATTTTTGACTTTTTCGACACTACCGACCCTGTCATTTTTTTCAATTTTTGCCCGCTTTGGAAAATCCTTGACAATTTTCACACAATGCCTTCACGGTGCTTGATTTTACACATTTTTCATTCAGGCCGCCCCTCTGGCCCCTTGTAGCAATTTTTGGGACAATCCCCCACCCTTCCTATTTTTGACTTTGTCAACACTACCGGCCCTGTCATTTTTTTCAATTTTTGCCCGCTTTGGAAAATCCTTGACAATTTTCACACAATGCCTTCACGGTGCTTGATATTACACATTTTTCATTCAGGCCGCCCCTCTGGCCCCTTGTAGCAAGTTTTGGGACAATCCCCCACCCTTCCCATTTTTTACTTTTTCGACACTACCGGCCCTGTCGTTTTTTTCAATTTTTGGCCGCTTTGGAAAATCCTTCACAATTTTCACACAATGCCCTCACGGTGCTTGATTTTACAAATTTTCCATTCAGGCGGCCCCTCTGGCCCCTTGTAGCAAGTTTTGGGACAATCCCCCACCCTTCCCATTTTTGACTTTTTCGACACTACCGGCCCTGTCGTTTTTTTCAATTTTTGGCCGCTTTGGAAAATCCTTCACAATTTTCACACAATGCCCTCACGGTTTTTGATTTTACACATTTTTCATTCAGGCCGCCCCTCTGGCCCCTTGTAGCAAGTTTTGGGACAATCCCCCACCCTTCCCATTTTTGACTTTTTCGACACTACCGGCACATTCGTTTTTTTTCAATTTTTGGCCGCTTTGGAAAATCCTTCATAATTTTCACACAATGCCCTCACGGTGCTTGATTTTACAAATTTTTCATTCAGGCCGCCCCTCTGGCCCCTTGTAGCAAGTTTTGGGACAATCCCCCACCCTTCCCATTTTTGACTTTTTCGACACTACCGGCCCTGTCGTTTTTTTCAATTTTTGGCCGCTTTGGAAAATCCTTCATAATTTTCACACAATGCCTTCACGGTGCTTGATTTTACAAATTTTTCATTCAGGCCGCCCCTCTGGCCCCTTGTAGCAAGTTTTGGGACAATCCCCCACCCTTCCCATTTTTGACTTTTTCGACACTACCGGCCCTGTCATTTTTTTCAATTTTTGCCCCCTATGGAAAATCCTTCACAATTTTCACACAATGCCCTCACGGTGCTTGATTTTACACATTTTTCATTCAGGCCGCCCCTCTGGCCCCTTGTAGCAAGTTTTGGGACAATCCCCCACCCTTCCCATTTTTGACTTTTTCGACACTACCGGCCCTGTCGTTTTTTTCCATTTTTGGCCGCTTTGGAAAATCCTTCACAATTTTCACACAATGCCCTCACGGTGCTTGATTTTACAAATTTTTCATTCAGGCCGCCCCTCTGGCCCCTTGTAGCAAGTTTTGGGACAATCCCCCACCCTTCCCATTTTTGACTTTTTCGACACTACCGGCCCTGTCGTTTTTTTCAATTTTTGCCCGCTTTGGAAAATCCTTCATAATTTTCACACAATGCCCTCACGGTGCTTGATTTTACAAATTTTTCATTCAGGACGCCCCTCTGGCCCCTTGTAGCAAGTTTTGGGACAATCCCCCACCCTTCCCATTTTTGACTTTTTCGACACTACCGGCCCTGTCGTTTTTTTCAATTTTTGGCCGCTTTGGAAAATCCTTGACAATTTTCACACAATGCCCTCACGGTGCTTGATTTTACACATTTTTCATTCAGCCCGCCCCTCTGGCCCCTTGTAGCAATTTTTGGGACAATCCCCCACCCTTCCCATTTTTGACTTTTTCGACACTACCGACCCTGTCATTTTTTTCAATTTTTGCCCGCTTTGGAAAATCCTTGACAATTTTCACACAATGCCTTCACGGTGCTTGATTTTACACATTTTTCATTCAGGCCGCCCCTCTGGCCCCTTGTAGCAATTTTTGGGACAATCCCCCACCCTTCCTATTTTTGACTTTGTCAACACTACCGGCCCTGTCATTTTTTTCAATTTTTGCCCGCTTTGGAAAATCCTTGACAATTTTCACACAATGCCTTCACGGTGCTTGATATTACACATTTTTCATTCAGGCCGCCCCTCTGGCCCCTTGTAGCAAGTTTTGGGACAATCCCCCACCCTTCCCATTTTTTACTTTTTCGACACTACCGGCCCTGTCGTTTTTTTCAATTTTTGGCCGCTTTGGAAAATCCTTCACAATTTTCACACAATGCCCTCACGGTGCTTGATTTTACAAATTTTCCATTCAGGCGGCCCCTCTGGCCCCTTGTAGCAAGTTTTGGGACAATCCCCCACCCTTCCCATTTTTGACTTTTTCGACACTACCGGCCCTGTCGTTTTTTTCAATTTTTGGCCGCTTTGGAAAATCCTTCACAATTTTCACACAATGCCCTCACGGTTTTTGATTTTACACATTTTTCATTCAGGCCGCCCCTCTGGCCCCTTGTAGCAAGTTTTGGGACAATCCCCCACCCTTCCCATTTTTGACTTTTTCGACACTACCGGCACATTCGTTTTTTTTCAATTTTTGGCCGCTTTGGAAAATCCTTCATAATTTTCACACAATGCCCTCACGGTGCTTGATTTTACAAATTTTTCATTCAGGCCGCCCCTCTGGCCCCTTGTAGCAAGTTTTGGGACAATCCCCCACCCTTCCCATTTTTGACTTTTTCGACACTACCGGCCCTGTCGTTTTTTTCAATTTTTGGCCGCTTTGGAAAATCCTTGACAATTTTCACACAATGCCCTCACGGTGCTTGATTTTACACATTTTTCATTCAGGCCGCCCCTCTGGCCCCTTGTAGCAAGTTTTGGGACAATCCCCCACCCTTCCCATTTTTGACTTTTTCGACACTACCGGCCCTGTCGTTTTTTTCAATTTTTGGCCGCTTTGGAAAATCCTTGACAATTTTCACACAATGCCCACACGGTGCTTGATTTTACACATTTTTCATTCAGGCCGCCCCTCTGGCCCCTTGTAGCAAGTTTTGGGACAATCCCCCACCCTTCCCATTTTTGACTTATTCGACACTACCGGCCCTGTCGTTTTTTTCAATTTTTGGCCGCTTTGGAAAATCCTTCATAATTTTCACACAATGCCCTCACGGTGCTTGATTTTACAAATTTTTCATTCAGGCCGCCCCTCTGGCCCCTTGTAGCAAGTTTTGGGACAATCCCCCACCCTTCCCATTTTTGACTTTTTCGACACTACCGGCCCTGTCGTTTTTTTCAATTTTTGGCCGCTTTGGAAAATCCTTGACAATTTTCACACAATGCCCTCACGGTGCTTGATTTTACAAATTTTTCATTCAGGCCGCCCCTCTGGCCCCTTGTAGCAAGTTTTGGGACAATCCCCCACCCTTCCCATTTTTGACTTTTTCGACACTACCGGCCCTGTCGTTTTTTTCAATTTTTGGCCGCTTTGGAAAATCCTTCATAATTTTCACACAATGCCCTCACGGTGCTTGATTTTACAAATTTTTCATTCAGGCCGCCCCTCTGGCCCCTTGTAGCAAGTTTTGGGACAATCCCCCACCCTTCCCATTTTTGACTTTTTCGACACTACCGGCCCTGTCGTTTTTTTCAATTTTTGGCCGCTTTGGAAAATCCTTCATAATTTTCACACAATGCCCTCACGGTGCTTGATTTTACAAATTTTTCATTCAGGCCGCCCCTCTGGCCCCTTGTAGCAAGTTTTGGGACAATCCCCCACCCTTCCCATTTTTGACTTTTTCGACACTACCGGCCCTGTCGTTTTTTTCAATTTTTGGCCGCTTTGGAAAATCCTTGACAATTTTCACACAATGCCCTCACGGTGCTTGATTTTACAAATTTTTCATTCAGGCCGCCCCTCTGGCCCCTTGTAGCAAGTTTTGGGACAATCCCCCACCCTTCCCATTTTTGACTTTTTCGACACTACCGGCCCTGTCGTTTTTTTCAATTTTTGCCCGCTTTGGAAAATCCTTCATAATTTTCACACAATGCCCTCACGGTGCTTGATTTTACACATTTTTCATTCAGGCCGCCCCTCTGGTCCCTTGTAGCAAGTTTTGGGACAATCCCCCACCCTTCCCATTTTTGACTTTTTCGACACTACCGGCCCTGTCGTTTTTTTCAATTTTTGGCCGCTTTGGAAAATCCTTGACAATTTTCACACAATGCCCTCACGGTGCTTGATTTTACACATTTTTCATTCAGGCCGCCCCTCTGGCCCCTTGTAGCAAGTTTTGGGACAATCCCCCACCCTTCCCATTTTTGACTTTTTCGACACTACCGGCCCTGTCGTTTTTTTCAATTTTTGGCCGCTTTGGAAAATCCTTCATAATTTTCACACAATGCCCTCACGGTGCTTGATTTTACAAATTTTTCATTCAGGCCGCCCCTCTGGCCCCTTGTAGCAAGTTTTGGGACAATCCCCCACCCTTCTCATTTTTGACTTTTTCGACACTACCGGCCCTGTCGTTTTTTTCAATTTTTGGCCGCTTTGGAAAATCCTTGACAATTTTCACACAATGCCCTCACGGTGCTTGATTTTACACATTTTTCATTCAGCCCGCCCCTCTGGCCCCTTGTAGCAATTTTTGGGACAATCCCCCACCCTTCCCATTTTTGACTTTTTCGACACTACCGACCCTGTCATTTTTTTCAATTTTTGCCCGCTTTGGAAAATCCTTGACAATTTTCACACAATGCCTTCACGGTGCTTGATTTTACACATTTTTCATTCAGGCCGCCCCTCTGGCCCCTTGTAGCAATTTTTGGGACAATCCCCCACCCTTCCTATTTTTGACTTTGTCAACACTACCGGCCCTGTCATTTTTTTCAATTTTTGCCCGCTTTGGAAAATCCTTGACAATTTTCACACAATGCCTTCACGGTGCTTGATATTACACATTTTTCATTCAGGCCGCCCCTCTGGCCCCTTGTAGCAAGTTTTGGGACAATCCCCCACCCTTCCCATTTTTGACTTTTTCGACACTACCGGCCCTGTCGTTTTTTTCAATTTTTGGCCGCTTTGGAAAATCCTTCACAATTTTCACACAATGCCCTCACGGTGCTTGATTTTACAAATTTTCCATTCAGGCGGCCCCTCTGGCCCCTTGTAGCAAGTTTTGGGACAATCCCCCACCCTTCCCATTTTTGACTTTTTCGACACTACCGGCCCTGTCGTTTTTTTCAATTTTTGGCCGCTTTGGAAAATCCTTCACAATTTTCACACAATGCCCTCACGGTTTTTGATTTTACACATTTTTCATTCAGGCCGCCCCTCTGGCCCCTTGTAGCAAGTTTTGGGACAATCCCCCACCCTTCCCATTTTTGACTTTTTCGACACTACCGGCACATTCGTTTTTTTTCAATTTTTGGCCGCTTTGGAAAATCCTTCATAATTTTCACACAATGCCCTCACGGTGCTTGATTTTACAAATTTTTCATTCAGGCCGCCCCTCTGGCCCCTTGTAGCAAGTTTTGGGACAATCCCCCACCCTTCCCATTTTTGACTTTTTCGACACTACCGGCCCTGTCGTTTTTTTCAATTTTTGGCCGCTTTGGAAAATCCTTGACAATTTTCACACAATGCCCTCACGGTGCTTGATTTTACACATTTTTCATTCAGGCCGCCCCTCTGGCCCCTTGTAGCAAGTTTTGGGACAATCCCCCACCCTTCCCATTTTTGACTTTTTCGACACTACCGGCCCTGTCGTTTTTTTCAATTTTTGGCCGCTTTGGAAAATCCTTGACAATTTTCACACAATGCCCACACGGTGCTTGATTTTACACATTTTTCATTCAGGCCGCCCCTCTGGCCCCTTGTAGCAAGTTTTGGGACAATCCCCCACCCTTCCCATTTTTGACTTATTCGACACTACCGGCCCTGTCGTTTTTTTCAATTTTTGGCCGCTTTGGAAAATCCTTCATAATTTTCACACAATGCCCTCACGGTGCTTGATTTTACAAATTTTTCATTCAGGCCGCCCCTCTGGCCCCTTGTAGCAAGTTTTGGGACAATCCCCCACCCTTCCCATTTTTGACTTTTTCGACACTACCGGCCCTGTCGTTTTTTTCAATTTTTGGCCGCTTTGGAAAATCCTTGACAATTTTCACACAATGCCCTCACGGTGCTTGATTTTACAAATTTTTCATTCAGGCCGCCCCTCTGGCCCCTTGTAGCAAGTTTTGGGACAATCCCCCACCCTTCCCATTTTTGACTTTTTCGACACTACCGGCCCTGTCGTTTTTTTCAATTTTTGGCCGCTTTGGAAAATCCTTCATAATTTTCACACAATGCCCTCACGGTGCTTGATTTTACACATTTTTCATTCAGGCCGCCCCTCTGGCCCCTTGTAGCAAGTTTTGGGACAATCCCCCACCCTTCCCATTTTTGACTTTTTCGACACTACCGGCCCTGTCGTTTTTTTCAATTTTTGGCCGCTTTGGAAAATCCTTCATAATTTTCACACAATGCCCTCACGGTGCTTGATTTTACAAATTTTTCATTCAGGCCGCCCCTCTGGCCCCTTGTAGCAAGTTTTGGGACAATCCCCCACCCTTCCCATTTTTGACTTTTTCGACACTACCGGCCCTGTCGTTTTTTTCAATTTTTGGCCGCTTTGGAAAATCCTTGACAATTTTCACACAATGCCCTCACGGTGCTTGATTTTACAAATTTTTCATTCAGGCCGCCCCTCTGGCCCCTTGTAGCAAGTTTTGGGACAATCCCCCACCCTTCCCATTTTTGACTTTTTCGACACTACCGGCCCTGTCGTTTTTTTCAATTTTTGGCCGCTTTGGAAAATCCTTCATAATTTTCACACAATGCCCTCACGGTGCTTGATTTTACACATTTTTCATTCAGGCCGCCCCTCTGGCCCCTTGTAGCAAGTTTTGGGACAATCCCCCACGCTTCCCATTTTTGACTTTTTCGACACTACCGGCCCTGTCGTTTTTTTCAATTTTTGGCCGCTTTGGAAAATCCTTGACAATTTTCACACAATGCCCTCACGGTGCTTGATTTTACACATTTTTCATTCAGGCCGCCCCTCTGGCCCCTTGTAGCAAGTTTTGGGACAATCCCCCACCCTTCCCATTTTTGACTTTTTCGACACTACCGGCCCTGTCGTTTTTTTCAATTTTTGGCCGCTTTGGAAAATCCTTCATAATTTTCACACAATGCCCTCACGGTGCTTGATTTTACAAATTTTTCATTCAGGCCGCCCCTCTGGCCCCTTGTAGCAAGTTTTGGGACAATCCCCCACCCTTCCCATTTTTGACTTTTTCGACACTACCGGCCCTGTCGTTTTTTTCAATTTTTGGCCGCTTTGGAAAATCCTTGACAATTTTCACACAATGCCCTCACGGTGCTTGATTTTACACATTTTTCATTCAGGCCGCCCCTCTGGCCCCTTGTAGCAAGTTTTGGGACAATCCCCCACCCTTCCCATTTTTGACTTTTTCGACACTACCGGCCCTGTCGTTTTTTTCAATTTTTGGCCGCTTTGGAAAATCCTTCATAATTTTCACACAATGCCCTCACGGTGCTTGATTTTACAAATTTTTCATTCAGGCCGCCCCTCTGGCCCCTTGTAGCAAGTTTTGGGACAATCCCCCACCCTTCCTATTTTTGACTTTTTCAACACTACCGGCCCTGTCATTTCTTTCAATTTTTGGCCGCTTTGGAAAATCCTTCACAATTTTCACACAATGCCCTCACGGTGCTTGATTTTACAAATGTTTCATTCAGGCCGCCCCTCTGGCCCCTTGTAGCAAGTTTTGGGACAATCCCCCACCCTTCCCATTTTTGACTTTTTCGACACTACCGACCCTGTCATTTTTTTCAATTTTTGCCCGCTTTGGAAAATCCTTCACAATTTTCACACAATGCCTTCACGGTGCTTGATTTTACACATTTTTCATTCAGGCCGCCCCTCTGGCCCCTTGTAGCAAGTTTTGGGACAATCCCCCACCCTTCCTATTTTTGACTTTTTCAACACTACCGGCCCTGTCATTTCTTTCAATTTTTGCCCGCTTTGGAAAATCCTTGACAATTTTCACACAATGCCTTCACGGTGCTTGATTTTACACATTTTTCATTCAGGCCGCCCCTCTGGCCCCTTGTAGCAAGTTTTGGGACAATCCCCCACCCTTCCCATTTTTGACTTTTTCGACACTACCGGCCCTGTCGTTTTTTTCAATTTTTGGCCGCTTTGGAAAATCCTTCATAATTTTCACACAATGCCCTCACGGTGCTTGATTTTACAAATTTTTCATTCAGGCCGCCCCTCTGGCCCCTTGTAGCAAGTTTTGGGACAATCCCCCACCCTTCCCATTTTTGACTTTTTCGACACTACCGGCCCTGTCGTTTTTTTCAATTTTTGGCCGCTTTGGAAAATCCTTGACAATTTTCACACAATGCCCTCACGGTGCTTGATTTTACACATTTTTCATTCAGGCCGCCCCTCTGGCCCCTTGTAGCAAGTTTTGGGACAATCCCCCACCCTTCCCATTTTTGACTTTTTCGACACTACCGGCCCTGTCGTTTTTTTCAATTTTTGGCCGCTTTGGAAAATCCTTCATAATTTTCACACAATGCCCTCACGGTGCTTGATTTTACAAATTTTTCATTCAGGCCGCCCCTCTGGCCCCTTGTAGCAAGTTTTGGGACAATCCCCCACCCTTCCCATTTTTGACTTATTCGACACTACCGGCCCTGTCGTTTTTTTCAATTTTTGGCCGCTTTGGAAAATCCTTCATAATTTTCACACAATGCCCTCACGGTGCTTGATTTTACAAATTTTTCATTCAGGCCGCCCCTCTGGCCCCTTGTAGCAAGTTTTGGGACAATCCCCCACCCTTCCCATTTTTGACTTTTTCGACACTACCGGCCCTGTCATTTTTTTCAATTTTTGGCCGCTTTGGAAAATCCTTGACAATTTTCACACAATGCCCTCACGGTGCTTGATTTTACAAATTTTTCATTCAGGCCGCCCCTCTGGCCCCTTGTAGCAAGTTTTGGGACAATCCCCCACCCTTCCCATTTTTGACTTTTTCGACACTACCGGCCCTGTCGTTTTTTTCAATTTTTGGCCGCTTTGGAAAATCCTTGACAATTTTCACACAATGCCCTCACGGTGCTTGATTTTACACATTTTTCATTCAGGCCGCCCCTCTGGCCCCTTGTAGCAAGTTTTGGGACAATCCCCCACCCTTCCCATTTTTGACTTTTTCGACACTACCGGCCCTGTCGTTTTTTTCAATTTTTGGCCGCTTTGGAAAATCCTTCATAATTTTCACACAATGCCCTCACGGTGCTTGATTTTACAAATTTTTCATTCAGGCCGCCCCTCTGGCCCCTTGTAGCAAGTTTTGGGACAATCCCCCACCCTTCCCATTTTTTACTTTTTCGACACTACCGGCCCTGTCGTTTTTTTCAATTTTTGGCCGCTTTGGAAAATCCTTCACAATTTTCACACAATGCCCTCACGGTGCTTGATTTTACAAATGTTTCATTCAGGCCGCCCCTCTGGCCCCTTGTAGCAAGTTTTGGGACAATCCCCCACCCTTCCCATTTTTGACTTTTTCGACACTACCGACCCTGTCATTTTTTTCAATTTTTGCCCGCTTTGGAAAATCCTTCACAATTTTCACACAATGCCTTCACGGTGCTTGATTTTACACATTTTTCATTCAGGCCGCCCCTCTGGCCCCTTGTAGCAAGTTTTGGGACAATCCCCCACCCTTCCTATTTTTGACTTTTTCAACACTACCGGCCCTGTCATTTCTTTCAATTTTTGCCCGCTTTGGAAAATCCTTGACAATTTTCACACAATGCCTTCACGGTGCTTGATTTTACACATTTTTCATTCAGGCCGCCCCTCTGGCCCCTTGTAGCAAGTTTTGGGACAATCCCCCACCCTTCCTATTTTTGACTTTTTCGACACTACCGGCCCTGTCATTTTTTTCAATTTTTGCCCCCTATGGAAAATCCTTCACAATTTTCACACAATGCCCTCACAGTGCTTGATTTTACACATTTTTCATTCAGGCCGCCCCTCTGGCCCCTTGTAGCAAGTTTTGGGACAATCCCCCACCCTTCCCATTTTTGACTTTTTCGACACTACCGGCCCTGTCATTTTTTTCCATTTTTGGCCGCTTTGGAAAATCCTTCACAATTTTCACACAATGCCCTCACGGTGCTTGATTTTACAAATTTTTCATTCAGGCCGCCCCTCTGGCCCCTTGTAGCAAGTTTTGGGACAATCCCCCACCCTTCCCATTTTTGACTTTTTCGACACTACCGGCCCTGTCGTTTTTTTCAATTTTTGGCCGCTTTGGAAAATCCTTCACAATTTTCACACAATGCCCTCACGGTGCTTGATTTTACAAATTTTTCATTCAGGCCGCCCCTCTGGCCCCTTGTAGCAAGTTTTGGGACAATCCCCCACCCTTCCCATTTTTGACTTTTTCGACACTACCGGCCCTGTCGTTTTTTTCAATTTTTGGCCGCTTTGGAAAATCCTTCACAATTTTCACACAATGCCCTCACGGTGCTTGATTTTACACATTTTTCATTCAGGCCGCCCCTCTGGCCCCTTGTAGCAAGTTTTGGGACAATCCCCCACCCTTCCCATTTTTGACTTTTTCGACACTACCGGCCCTGTCGTTTTTTTCAATTTTTGCCCGCTTTGGAAAATCCTTCATAATTTTCACACAATGCCCTCACGGTGCTTGATTTTACAAATTTTTCATTCAGGACGCCCCTCTGGCCCCTTGTAGCAAGTTTTGGGACAATCCCCCACCCTTCCCATTTTTGACTTTTTCGACACTACCGGCCCTGTCGTTTTTTTCAATTTTTGGCCGCTTTGGAAAATCCTTGACAATTTTCACACAATGCCCTCACGGTGCTTGATTTTACACATTTTTCATTCAGCCCGCCCCTCTGGCCCCTTGTAGCAAGTTTTGGGACAATCCCCCACCCTTCCCATTTTTGACTTTTTCGACACTACCGACCCTGTCATTTTTTTCAATTTTTGCCCGCTTTGGAAAATCCTTGACAATTTTCACACAATGCCTTCACGGTGCTTGATTTTACACATTTTTCATTCAGGCCGCCCCTCTGGCCCCTTGTAGCAATTTTTGGGACAATCCCCCACCCTTCCTATTTTTGACTTTGTCAACACTACCGGCCCTGTCATTTTTTTCAATTTTTGCCCGCTTTGGAAAATCCTTGACAATTTTCACACAATGCCTTCACGGTGCTTGATATTACACATTTTTCATTCAGGCCGCCCCTCTGGCCCCTTGTAGCAAGTTTTGGGACAATCCCCCACCCTTCCCATTTTTTACTTTTTCGACACTACCGGCCCTGTCGTTTTTTTCAATTTTTGGCCGCTTTGGAAAATCCTTCACAATTTTCACACAATGCCCTCACGGTGCTTGATTTTACAAATTTTCCATTCAGGCGGCCCCTCTGGCCCCTTGTAGCAAGTTTTGGGACAATCCCCCACCCTTCCCATTTTTGACTTTTTCGACACTACCGGCCCTGTCGTTTTTTTCAATTTTTGGCCGCTTTGGAAAATCCTTCACAATTTTCACACAATGCCCTCACGGTTTTTGATTTTACACATTTTTCATTCAGCCCGCCCCTCTGGCCCCTTGTAGCAAGTTTTGGGACAATCCCCCACCCTTCCCATTTTTGACTTTTTCGACACTACCGGCACATTCGTTTTTTTTCAATTTTTGGCCGCTTTGGAAAATCCTTCATAATTTTCACACAATGCCCTCACGGTGCTTGATTTTACAAATTTTTCATTCAGGCCGCCCCTCTGGCCCCTTGTAGCAAGTTTTGGGACAATCCCCCACCCTTCCCATTTTTGACTTTTTCGACACTACCGGCCCTGTCGTTTTTTTCAATTTTTGGCCGCTTTGGAAAATCCTTGACAATTTTCACACAATGCCCTCACGGTGCTTGATTTTACACATTTTTCATTCAGGCCGCCCCTCTGGCCCCTTGTAGCAAGTTTTGGGACAATCCCCCACCCTTCCCATTTTTGACTTTTTCGACACTACCGGCCCTGTCGTTTTTTTCAATTTTTGGCCGCTTTGGAAAATCCTTGACAATTTTCACACAATGCCCACACGGTGCTTGATTTTACACATTTTTCATTCAGGCCGCCCCTCTGGCCCCTTGTAGCAAGTTTTGGGACAATCCCCCACCCTTCCCATTTTTGACTTATTCGACACTACCGGCCCTGTCGTTTTTTTCAATTTTTGGCCGCTTTGGAAAATCCTTCATAATTTTCACACAATGCCCTCACGGTGCTTGATTTTACAAATTTTTCATTCAGGCCGCCCCTCTGGCCCCTTGTAGTAAGTTTTGGGACAATCCCCCACCCTTCCCATTTTTGACTTTTTCGACACTACCGGCCCTGTCGTTTTTTTCAATTTTTGGCCGCTTTGGAAAATCCTTGACAATTTTCACACAATGCCCTCACGGTGCTTGATTTTACAAATTTTTCATTCAGGCCGCCCCTCTGGCCCCTTGTAGCAAGTTTTGGGACAATCCCCCACCCTTCCCATTTTTGACTTTTTCGACACTACCGACCCTGTCGTTTTTTTCAATTTTTGGCCGCTTTGGAAAATCCTTCATAATTTTCACACAATGCCCTCACGGTGCTTGATTTTACAAATTTTTCATTCAGGCCGCCCCTCTGGCCCCTTGTAGCAAGTTTTGGGACAATCCCCCACCCTTCCCATTTTTGACTTTTTCGACACTACCGGCCCTGTCGTTTTTTTCAATTTTTGGCCGCTTTGGAAAATCCTTCATAATTTTCACACAATGCCCTCACGGTGCTTGATTTTACAAATTTTTCATTCAGGCCGCCCCTCTGGCCCCTTGTAGCAAGTTTTGGGACAATCCCCCACCCTTCCCATTTTTGACTTTTTCGACACTACCGGCCCTGTCGTTTTTTTCAATTTTTGGCCGCTTTGGAAAATCCTTGACAATTTTCACACAATGCCCTCACGGTGCTTGATTTTACAAATTTTTCATTCAGGCCGCCCCTCTGGCCCCTTGTAGCAAGTTTTGGGACAATCCCCCACCCTTCCCATTTTTGACTTTTTCGACACTACCGGCCCTGTCGTTTTTTTCAATTTTTGGCCGCTTTGGAAAATCCTTGACAATTTTCACACAATGCCCTCACGGTGCTTGATTTTACACATTTTTCATTCAGGCCGCCCCTCTGGTCCCTTGTAGCAAGTTTTGGGACAATCCCCCACCCTTCCCATTTTTGACTTTTTCGACACTACCGGCCCTGTCGTTTTTTTCAATTTTTGGCCGCTTTGGAAAATCCTTGACAATTTTCACACAATGCCCTCACGGTGCTTGATTTTACACATTTTTCATTCAGGCCGCCCCTCTGGCCCCTTGTAGCAAGTTTTGGGACAATCCCCCACCCTTCCCATTTTTGACTTTTTCGACACTACCGGCCCTGTCGTTTTTTTCAATTTTTGGCCGCTTTGGAAAATCCTTCATAATTTTCACACAATGCCCTCACGGTGCTTGATTTTACAAATTTTTCATTCAGGCCGCCCCTCTGGCCCCTTGTAGCAAGTTTTGGGACAATCCCCCACCCTTCCCATTTTTGACTTTTTCGACACTACCGGCCCTGTCGTTTTTTTCAATTTTTGGCCGCTTTGGAAAATCCTTGACAATTTTCACACAATGCCCTCACGGTGCTTGATTTTACACATTTTTCATTCAGGCCGCCCCTCTGGCCCCTTGTAGCAAGTTTTGGGACAATCCCCCACCCTTCCCATTTTTGACTTTTTCGACACTACCGGCCCTGTCGTTTTTTTCAATTTTTGGCCGCTTTGGAAAATCCTTCATAATTTTCACACAATGCCCTCACGGTGCTTGATTTTACAAATTTTTCATTCAGGCCGCCCCTCTGGCCCCTTGTAGCAAGTTTTGGGACAATCCCCCACCCTTCCCATTTTTGACTTATTCGACACTACCGGCCCTGTCGTTTTTTTCAATTTTTGGCCGCTTTGGAAAATCCTTCATAATTTTCACACAATGCCCTCACGGTGCTTGATTTTACAAATTTTTCATTCAGGCCGCCCCTCTGGCCCCTTGTAGCAAGTTTTGGGACAATCCCCCACCCTTCCCATTTTTGACTTTTTCGACACTACCGGCCCTGTCATTTTTTTCAATTTTTGGCCGCTTTGGAAAATCCTTGACAATTTTCACACAATGCCCTCACGGTGCTTGATTTTACAAACTTTTCATTCAGGCCGCCCCTCTGGCCCCTTGTAGCAAGTTTTGGGACAATCCCCCACCCTTCCCATTTTTGACTTTTTCGACACTACCGGCCCTGTCGTTTTTTTCAATTTTTGGCCGCTTTGGAAAATCCTTGACAATTTTCACACAATGCTCTCACGGTGCTTGATTTTACACATTTTTCATTCAGGCCGCCCCTCTGGCCCCTTGTAGCAAGTTTTGGGACAATCCCCCACCCTTCCCATTTTTGACTTTTTCGACACTACCGACCCTGTCGTTTTTTTCAATTTTTGGCCGCTTTGGAAAATCCTTCATAATTTTCACACAATGCCCTCACGGTGCTTGATTTTACAAATTTTTCATTCAGGCCGCCCCTCTGGCCCCTTGTAGCAAGTTTTGGGACAATCCCCCACCCTTCCCATTTTTTACTTTTTCGACACTACCGGCCCTGTCGTTTTTTTCAATTTTTGGCCGCTTTGGAAAATCCTTCACAATTTTCACACAATGCCCTCACGGTGCTTGATTTTACAAATGTTTCATTCAGGCCGCCCCTCTGGCCCCTTGTAGCAAGTTTTGGGACAATCCCCCACCCTTCCCATTTTTGACTTTTTCGACACTACCGACCCTGTCATTTTTTTCAATTTTTGCCCGCTTTGGAAAATCCTTCACAATTTTCACACAATGCCTTCACGGTGCTTGATTTTACACATTTTTCATTCAGGCCGCCCCTCTGGCCCCTTGTAGCAAGTTTTGGGACAATCCCCCACCCTTCCTATTTTTGACTTTTTCGACACTACCGGCCCTGTCGTTTTTTTCAATTTTTGGCCGCTTTGGAAAATCCTTGACAATTTTCACACAATGCCCTCACGGTGCTTGATTTTACACATTTTTCATTCAGGCCGCCCCTCTGGTCCCTTGTAGCAAGTTTTGGGACAATCCCCCACCCTTCCCATTTTTGACTTTTTCGACACTACCGGCCCTGTCGTTTTTTTCAATTTTTGGCCGCTTTGGAAAATCCTTGACAATTTTCACACAATGCCCTCACGGTGCTTGATTTTACACATTTTTCATTCAGGCCGCCCCTCTGGCCCCTTGTAGCAAGTTTTGGGACAATCCCCCACCCTTCCCATTTTTGACTTTTTCGACACTACCGGCCCTGTCGTTTTTTTCAATTTTTGGCCGCTTTGGAAAATCCTTCATAATTTTCACACAATGCCCTCACGGTGCTTGATTTTACAAATTTTTCATTCAGGCCGCCCCTCTGGCCCCTTGTAGCAAGTTTTGGGACAATCCCCCACCCTTCCCATTTTTGACTTTTTCGACACTACCGGCCCTGTCGTTTTTTTCAATTTTTGGCCGCTTTGGAAAATCCTTGACAATTTTCACACAATGCCCTCACGGTGCTTGATTTTACACATTTTTCATTCAGGCCGCCCCTCTGGCCCCTTGTAGCAAGTTTTGGGACAATCCCCCACCCTTCCCATTTTTGACTTTTTCGACACTACCGGCCCTGTCGTTTTTTTCAATTTTTGGCCGCTTTGGAAAATCCTTCATAATTTTCACACAATGCCCTCACGGTGCTTGATTTTACAAATTTTTCATTCAGGCCGCCCCTCTGGCCCCTTGTAGCAAGTTTTGGGACAATCCCCCACCCTTCCCATTTTTGACTTATTCGACACTACCGGCCCTGTCGTTTTTTTCAATTTTTGGCCGCTTTGGAAAATCCTTCATAATTTTCACACAATGCCCTCACGGTGCTTGATTTTACAAATTTTTCATTCAGGCCGCCCCTCTGGCCCCTTGTAGCAAGTTTTGGGACAATCCCCCACCCTTCCCATTTTTGACTTTTTCGACACTACCGGCCCTGTCATTTTTTTCAATTTTTGGCCGCTTTGGAAAATCCTTGACAATTTTCACACAATGCCCTCACGGTGCTTGATTTTACAAACTTTTCATTCAGGCCGCCCCTCTGGCCCCTTGTAGCAAGTTTTGGGACAATCCCCCACCCTTCCCATTTTTGACTTTTTCGACACTACCGGCCCTGTCGTTTTTTTCAATTTTTGGCCGCTTTGGAAAATCCTTGACAATTTTCACACAATGCTCTCACGGTGCTTGATTTTACACATTTTTCATTCAGGCCGCCCCTCTGGCCCCTTGTAGCAAGTTTTGGGACAATCCCCCACCCTTCCCATTTTTGACTTTTTCGACACTACCGACCCTGTCGTTTTTTTCAATTTTTGGCCGCTTTGGAAAATCCTTCATAATTTTCACACAATGCCCTCACGGTGCTTGATTTTACAAATTTTTCATTCAGGCCGCCCCTCTGGCCCCTTGTAGCAAGTTTTGGGACAATCCCCCACCCTTCCCATTTTTTACTTTTTCGACACTACCGGCCCTGTCGTTTTTTTCAATTTTTGGCCGCTTTGGAAAATCCTTCACAATTTTCACACAATGCCCTCACGGTGCTTGATTTTACAAATGTTTCATTCAGGCCGCCCCTCTGGCCCCTTGTAGCAAGTTTTGGGACAATCCCCCACCCTTCCCATTTTTGACTTTTTCGACACTACCGACCCTGTCATTTTTTTCAATTTTTGCCCGCTTTGGAAAATCCTTCACAATTTTCACACAATGCCTTCACGGTGCTTGATTTTACACATTTTTCATTCAGGCCGCCCCTCTGGCCCCTTGTAGCAAGTTTTGGGACAATCCCCCACCCTTCCTATTTTTGACTTTTTCAACACTACCGGCCCTGTCATTTCTTTCAATTTTTGGCCGCTTTGGAAAATCCTTCACAATTTTCACACAATGCCCTCACGGTGCTTGATTTTACAAATGTTTCATTCAGGCCGCCCCTCTGGCCCCTTGTAGCAAGTTTTGGGACAATCCCCCACCCTTCCCATTTTTGACTTTTTCGACACTACCGACCCTGTCATTTTTTTCAATTTTTGCCCGCTTTGGAAAATCCTTGACAATTTTCACACAATGCCTTCACGGTGCTTGATTTTACACATTTTTCATTCAGGCCGCCCCTCTGGCCCCTTGTAGCAAGTTTTGGGACAATCCCCCACCCTTCCTATTTTTGACTTTTTCGACACTACCGGCCCTGTCATTTTTTTCAATTTTTGCCCCCTATGGAAAATCCTTCACAATTTTCACACAATGCCCTCACGGTGCTTGATTTTACACATTTTTCATTCAGGCCGCCCCTCTGGCCCCTTGTAGCAAGTTTTGGGACAATCCCCCACCCTTCCCATTTTTGACTTTTTCGACACTACCGGCCCTGTCATTTTTTTCCATTTTTGGCCGCTTTGGAAAATCCTTCACAATTTTCACACAATGCCCTCACGGTGCTTGATTTTACAAATTTTTCATTCAGGCCGCCCCTCTGGCCCCTTGTAGCAAGTTTTGGGACAATCCCCCACCCTTCCCATTTTTGACTTTTTCGACACTACCGGCCCTGTCGTTTTTTTCAATTTTTGGCCGCTTTGGAAAATCCTTCACAATTTTCACACAATGCCCTCACGGTGCTTGATTTTACACATTTTTCATTCAGGCCGCCCCTCTGGCCCCTTGTAGCAAGTTTTGGGACAATCCCCCACCCTTCCCATTTTTGACTTTTTCGACACTACCGGCCCTGTCGTTTTTTTCAATTTTTGCCCGCTTTGGAAAATCCTTCATAATTTTCACACAATGCCCTCACGGTGCTTGATTTTACAAATTTTTCATTCAGGACGCCCCTCTGGCCCCTTGTAGCAAGTTTTGGGACAATCCCCCACCCTTCCCATTTTTGACTTTTTCGACACTACCGGCCCTGTCGTTTTTTTCAATTTTTGGCCGCTTTGGAAAATCCTTGACAATTTTCACACAATGCCCTCACGGTGCTTGATTTTACACATTTTTCATTCAGCCCGCCCCTCTGGCCCCTTGTAGCAAGTTTTGGGACAATCCCCCACCCTTCCCATTTTTGACTTTTTCGACACTACCGGCCCTGTCATTTTTTTCAATTTTTGGCCGCTTTGGAAAATCCTTCACAATTTTCACACAATGCCCTCACGGTGCTTGATTTTACAAATTTTTCATTCAGGCCGCCCCTCTGGCCCCTTGTAGCAAGTTTTGGGACAATCCCCCACCCTTCCCATTTTTGACTTTTTCGACACTACCGACCCTGTCGTTTTTTTCAATTTTTGGCCGCTTTGGAAAATCCTTCATAATTTTCACACAATGCCCTCACGGTGCTTGATTTTACAAATTTTTCATTCAGGCCGCCCCTCTGGCCCCTTGTAGCAAGTTTTGGGACAATCCCCCACCCTTCCCATTTTTTACTTTTTCGACACTACCGGCCCTGTCGTTTTTTTCAATTTTTGGCCGCTTTGGAAAATCCTTCACAATTTTCACACAATGCCCTCACGGTGCTTGATTTTACAAATGTTTCATTCAGGCCGCCCCTCTGGCCCCTTGTAGCAAGTTTTGGGACAATCCCCCACCCTTCCCATTTTTGACTTTTTCGACACTACCGACCCTGTCATTTTTTTCAATTTTTGCCCGCTTTGGAAAATCCTTCACAATTTTCACACAATGCCTTCACGGTGCTTGATTTTACACATTTTTCATTCAGGCCGCCCCTCTGGCCCCTTGTAGCAAGTTTTGGGACAATCCCCCACCCTTCCTATTTTTGACTTTTTCAACACTACCGGCCCTGTCATTTCTTTCAATTTTTGGCCGCTTTGGAAAATCCTTCACAATTTTCACACAATGCCCTCACGGTGCTTGATTTTACAAATGTTTCATTCAGGCCGCCCCTCTGGCCCCTTGTAGCAAGTTTTGGGACAATCCCCCACCCTTCCCATTTTTGACTTTTTCGACACTACCGACCCTGTCATTTTTTTCAATTTTTGCCCGCTTTGGAAAATCCTTCACAATTTTCACACAATGCCTTCACGGTGCTTGATTTTACACATTTTTCATTCAGGCCGCCCCTCTGGCCCCTTGTAGCAAGTTTTGGGACAATCCCCCACCCTTCCTATTTTTGACTTTTTCAACACTACCGGCCCTGTCATTTCTTTCAATTTTTGCCCGCTTTGGAAAATCCTTGACAATTTTCACACAATGCCTTCACGGTGCTTGATTTTACACATTTTTCATTCAGGCCGCCCCTCTGGCCCCTTGTAGCAAGTTTTGGGACAATCCCCCACCCTTCCTATTTTTGACTTTTTCGACACTACCGGCCCTGTCATTTTTTTCAATTTTTGCCCCCTATGGAAAATCCTTCACAATTTTCACACAATGCCCTCACGGTGCTTGATTTTACACATTTTTCATTCAGGCCGCCCCTCTGGCCCCTTGTAGCAAGTTTTGGGACAATCCCCCACCCTTCCCATTTTTGACTTTTTCGACACTACCGGCCCTGTCATTTTTTTCCATTTTTGGCCGCTTTGGAAAATCCTTCACAATTTTCACACAATGCCCTCACGGTGCTTGATTTTACAAATTTTTCATTCAGGCCGCCCCTCTGGCCCCTTGTAGCAAGTTTTGGGACAATCCCCCACCCTTCCCATTTTTGACTTTTTCGACACTACCGGCCCTGTCGTTTTTTTCAATTTTTGGCCGCTTTGGAAAATCCTTCACAATTTTCACACAATGCCCTCACGGTGCTTGATTTTACACATTTTTCATTCAGGCCGCCCCTCTGGCCCCTTGTAGCAAGTTTTGGGACAATCCCCCACCCTTCCCATTTTTGACTTTTTCGACACTACCGGCCCTGTCGTTTTTTTCAATTTTTGCCCGCTTTGGAAAATCCTTCATAATTTTCACACAATGCCCTCACGGTGCTTGATTTTACAAATTTTTCATTCAGGACGCCCCTCTGGCCCCTTGTAGCAAGTTTTGGGACAATCCCCCACCCTTCCCATTTTTGACTTTTTCGACACTACCGGCCCTGTCGTTTTTTTCAATTTTTGGCCGCTTTGGAAAATCCTTGACAATTTTCACACAATGCCCTCACGGTGCTTGATTTTACACATTTTTCATTCAGCCCGCCCCTCTGGCCCCTTGTAGCAAGTTTTGGGACAATCCCCCACCCTTCCCATTTTTGACTTTTTCGACACTACCGACCCTGTCATTTTTTTCAATTTTTGCCCGCTTTGGAAAATCCTTGACAATTTTCACACAATGCCTTCACGGTGCTTGATTTTACACATTTTTCATTCAGGCCGCCCCTCTGGCCCCTTGTAGCAATTTTTGGGACAATCCCCCACCCTTCCTATTTTTGACTTTGTCAACACTACCGGCCCTGTCATTTTTTTCAATTTTTGCCCGCTTTGGAAAATCCTTGACAATTTTCACACAATGCCTTCACGGTGCTTGATATTACACATTTTTCATTCAGGCCGCCCCTCTGGCCCCTTGTAGCAAGTTTTGGGACAATCCCCCACCCTTCCCATTTTTTACTTTTTCGACACTACCGGCCCTGTCGTTTTTTTCAATTTTTGGCCGCTTTGGAAAATCCTTCACAATTTTCACACAATGCCCTCACGGTGCTTGATTTTACAAATTTTCCATTCAGGCGGCCCCTCTGGCCCCTTGTAGCAAGTTTTGGGACAATCCCCCACCCTTCCCATTTTTGACTTTTTCGACACTACCGGCCCTGTCGTTTTTTTCAATTTTTGGCCGCTTTGGAAAATCCTTCACAATTTTCACACAATGCCCTCACGGTTTTTGATTTTACACATTTTTCATTCAGGCCGCCCCTCTGGCCCCTTGTAGCAAGTTTTGGGACAATCCCCCACCCTTCCCATTTTTGACTTTTTCGACACTACCGGCACATTCGTTTTTTTTCAATTTTTGGCCGCTTTGGAAAATCCTTCATAATTTTCACACAATGCCCTCACGGTGCTTGATTTTACAAATTTTTCATTCAGGCCGCCCCTCTGGCCCCTTGTAGCAAGTTTTGGGACAATCCCCCACCCTTCCCATTTTTGACTTTTTCGACACTACCGGCCCTGTCGTTTTTTTCAATTTTTGGCCGCTTTGGAAAATCCTTGACAATTTTCACACAATGCCCTCACGGTGCTTGATTTTACACATTTTTCATTCAGGCCGCCCCTCTGGCCCCTTGTAGCAAGTTTTGGGACAATCCCCCACCCTTCCCATTTTTGACTTTTTCGACACTACCGGCCCTGTCGTTTTTTTCAATTTTTGGCCGCTTTGGAAAATCCTTGACAATTTTCACACAATGCCCACACGGTGCTTGATTTTACACATTTTTCATTCAGGCCGCCCCTCTGGCCCCTTGTAGCAAGTTTTGGGACAATCCCCCACCCTTCCCATTTTTGACTTATTCGACACTACCGGCCCTGTCGTTTTTTTCAATTTTTGGCCGCTTTGGAAAATCCTTCATAATTTTCACACAATGCCCTCACGGTGCTTGATTTTACAAATTTTTCATTCAGGCCGCCCCTCTGGCCCCTTGTAGCAAGTTTTGGGACAATCCCCCACCCTTCCCATTTTTGACTTTTTCGACACTACCGGCCCTGTCGTTTTTTTCAATTTTTGGCCGCTTTGGAAAATCCTTGACAATTTTCACACAATGCCCTCACGGTGCTTGATTTTACACATTTTTCATTCAGGCCGCCCCTCTGGCCCCTTGTAGCAAGTTTTGGGACAATCCCCCACCCTTCCCATTTTTGACTTTTTCGACACTACCGGCCCTGTCGTTTTTTTCAATTTTTGGCCGCTTTGGAAAATCCTTCATAATTTTCACACAATGCCCTCACGGTGCTTGATTTTACAAATTTTTCATTCAGGCCGCCCCTCTGGCCCCTTGTAGCAAGTTTTGGGACAATCCCCCACCCTTCCCATTTTTGACTTTTTCGACACTACCGGCCCTGTCGTTTTTTTCAATTTTTGGCCGCTTTGGAAAATCCTTCATAATTTTCACACAATGCCCTCACGGTGCTTGATTTTACAAATTTTTCATTCAGGCCGCCCCTCTGGCCCCTTGTAGCAAGTTTTGGGACAATCCCCCACCCTTCCCATTTTTGACTTTTTCGACACTACCGGCCCTGTCGTTTTTTTCAATTTTTGGCCGCTTTGGAAAATCCTTCATAATTTTCACACAATGCCCTCACGGTGCTTGATTTTACAAATTTTTCATTCAGGCCGCCCCTCTGGCCCCTTGTAGCAAGTTTTGGGACAATCCCCCACCCTTCCCATTTTTGACTTTTTCGACACTACCGGCCCTGTCGTTTTTTTCAATTTTTGGCTGCTTTGGAAAATCCTTGACAATTTTCACACAATGCCCTCACGGTGCTTGATTTTACACATTTTTCATTCAGGCCGCCCCTCTGGCCCCTTGTAGCAAGTTTTGGGACAATCCCCCACCCTTCCCATTTTTGACTTTTTCGACACTACCGGCCCTGTCGTTTTTTTCAATTTTTGGCCGCTTTGGAAAATCCTTCACAATTTTCACACAATGCCCTCACGGTGCTTGATTTTACACATTTTTCATTCAGGCCGCCCCTCTGGCCCCTTGTAGCAAGTTTTGGGACAATCCCCCACCCTTCCCATTTTTGACTTTTTCGACACTACCGGCCCTGTCGTTTTTTTCAATTTTTGTCCGCTTTGGAAAATCCTTCATAATTTTCACACAATGCCCTCACGGTGCTTGATTTTACACATTTTTCATTCAGGCCGCCCCTCTGGCCCCTTGTAGCAAGTTTTGGGACAATCCCCCACCCTTCCCATTTTTGACTTTTTCGACACTACCGGCCCTGTCGTTTTTTTCAATTTTTGGCCGCTTTGGAAAATCCTTCATAATTTTCACACAATGCCCTCACGGTGCTTGATTTTACAAATTTTTCATTCAGGCCGCCCCTCTGGCCCCTTGTAGCAAGTTTTGGGACAATCCCCCACCCTTCCCATTTTTGACTTTTTCGACACTACCGGCCCTGTCGTTTTTTTCAATTTTTGGCCGCTTTGGAAAATCCTTGACAATTTTCACACAATGCCCTCACGGTGCTTGATTTTACACATTTTTCATTCAGGCCGCCCCTCTGGCCCCTTGTAGCAAGTTTTGGGACAATCCCCCACCCTTCCCATTTTTGACTTTTTCGACACTACCGGCCCTGTCGTTTTTTTCAATTTTTGGCCGCTTTGGAAAATCCTTCATAATTTTCACACAATGCCCTCACGGTGCTTGATTTTACAAATTTTTCATTCAGGCCGCCCCTCTGGCCCCTTGTAGCAAGTTTTGGGACAATCCCCCACCCTTCCCATTTTTGACTTTTTCGACACTACCGGCCCTGTCGTTTTTTTCAATTTTTGGCCGCTTTGGAAAATCCTTGACAATTTTCACACAATGCCCTCACGGTGCTTGATTTTACACATTTTTCATTCAGGCCGCCCCTCTGGCCCCTTGTAGCAAGTTTTGGGACAATCCCCCACCCTTCCCATTTTTGACTTTTTCGACACTACCGGCCCTGTCGTTTTTTTCAATTTTTGGCCGCTTTGGAAAATCCTTCATAATTTTCACACAATGCCCTCACGGTGCTTGATTTTACAAATTTTTCATTCAGGCCGCCCCTCTGGCCCCTTGTAGCAAGTTTTGGGACAATCCCCCACCCTTCCCATTTTTGACTTTTTCGACACTACCGGCCCTGTCGTTTTTTTCAATTTTTGGCCGCTTTGGAAAATCCTTCATAATTTTCACACAATGCCCTCACGGTGCTTGATTTTACACATTTTTCATTCAGGCCGCCCCTCTGGCCCCTTGTAGCAAGTTTTGGGACAATCCCCCACCCTTCCCATTTTTGACTTTTTCGACACTACCGGCCCTGTCGTTTTTTTCAATTTTTGGCCGCTTTGGAAAATCCTTGACAATTTTCACACAATGCCCTCACGGTGCTTGATTTTACACATTTTTCATTCAGGCCGCCCCTCTGGCCCCTTGTAGCAAGTTTTGGGACAATCCCCCACCCTTCCCATTTTTGACTTTTTCGACACTACCGGCCCTGTCGTTTTTTTCAATTTTTGGCCGCTTTGGAAAATCCTTCATAATTTTCACACAATGCCCTCACGGTGCTTGATTTTACAAATTTTTCATTCAGGCCGCCCCTCTGGCCCCTTGTAGCAAGTTTTGGGACAATCCCCCACCCTTCCCATTTTTGACTTTTTCGACACTACCGGCCCTGTCGTTTTTTTCAATTTTTGGCCGCTTTGGAAAATCCTTCACAATTTTCACACAATGCCCTCACGGTGCTTGATTTTACAAATTTTTCATTCAGGCCGCCCCTCTGGCCCCTTGTAGCAAGTTTTGGGACAATCCCCCACCCTTCCCATTTTTGACTTTTTCGACACTACCGGCCCTGTCGTTTTTTTCAATTTTTGGCCGCTTTGGAAAATCCTTGACAATTTTCACACAATGCCCTCACGGTGCTTGATTTTACACATTTTTCATTCAGGCCGCCCCTCTGGCCCCTTGTAGCAAGTTTTGGGACAATCCCCCACCCTTCCCATTTTTGACTTTTTCGACACTACCGGCCCTGTCGTTTTTTTCAATTTTTGGCCGCTTTGGAAAATCCTTGACAATTTTCACACAATGCCCTCACGGTGCTTGATTTTACACATTTTTCATTCAGGCCGCCCCTCTGGCCCCTTGTAGCAAGTTTTGGGACAATCCCCCACCCTTCCCATTTTTGACTTTTTCGACACTACCGGCCCTGTCGTTTTTTTCAATTTTTGGCCGCTTTGGAAAATCCTTCATAATTTTCACACAATGCCCTCACGGTGCTTGATTTTACACATTTTTCATTCAGGCCGCCCCTCTGGCCCCTTGTAGCAAGTTTTGGGACAATCCCCCACCCTTCCCATTTTTGACTTTTTCGACACTACCGGCCCTGTCGTTTTTTTCAATTTTTGGCCGCTTTGGAAAATCCTTGACAATTTTCACACAATGCCCTCACGGTGCTTGATTTTACACATTTTTCATTCAGGCCGCCCCTCTGGCCCCTTGTAGCAAGTTTTGGGACAATCCCCCACCCTTCCCATTTTTGACTTTTTCGACACTACCGGCCCTGTCGTTTTTTTCAATTTTTGCCCGCTTTGGAAAATCCTTCATAATTTTCACACAATGCCCTCACGGTGCTTGATTTTACAAATTTTTCATTCAGGCCGCCCCTCTGGCCCCTTGTAGCAAGTTTTGGGACAATCCCCCACCCTTCCCATTTTTGACTTTTTCGACACTACCGGCCCTGTCGTTTTTTTCAATTTTTGGCCGCTTTGGAAAATCCTTGACAATTTTCACACAATGCCCTCACGGTGCTTGATTTTACAAATTTTTCATTCAGGCCGCCCCTCTGGCCCCTTGTAGCAAGTTTTGGGACAATCCCCCACCCTTCCCATTTTTTACTTTTTCGACACTACCGGCCCTGTCGTTTTTTTCAATTTTTGGCCGCTTTGGAAAATCCTTGACAATTTTCACACAATGCCCTCACGGTGCTTGATTTTACACATTTTTCATTCAGGCCGCCCCTCTGGCCCCTTGTAGCAAGTTTTGGGACAATCCCCCACCCTTCCCATTTTTGACTTTTTCGACACTACCGGCCCTGTCGTTTTTTTCAATTTTTGGCCGCTTTGGAAAATCCTTGACAATTTTCACACAATGCCCTCACGGTGCTTGATTTTACAAATTTTTCATTCAGGCCGCCCCTCTGGCCCCTTGTAGCAAGTTTTGGGACAATCCCCCACCCTTCCCATTTTTGACTTTTTCGACACTACCGGCCCTGTCGTTTTTTTCAATTTTTGGCCGCTTTGGAAAATCCTTCATAATTTTCACACAATGCCCTCACGGTGCTTGATTTTACAAATTTTTCATTCAGGCCACCCCTCTGGCCCCTTGTAGCAAGTTTTGGGACAATCCCCCACCCTTCCCATTTTTGACTTTTTCGACACTACCGGCACATTCGTTTTTTTTCAATTTTTGGCCGCTTTGGAAAATCCTTCATAATTTTCACACAATGCCCTCACGGTGCTTGATTTTACAAATTTTTCATTCAGGCCGCCCCTCTGGCCCCTTGTAGCAAGTTTTGGGACAATCCCCCACCCTTCCCATTTTTGACTTTTTCGACACTACCGGCCCTGTCGTTTTTTTCAATTTTTGGCCGCTTTGGAAAATCCTTGACAATTTTCACACAATGCCCTCACGGTGCTTGATTTTACACATTTTTCATTCAGGCCGCCCCTCTGGCCCCTTGTAGCAAGTTTTGGGACAATCCCCCACCCTTCCCATTTTTGACTTTTTCGACACTACCGGCCCTGTCGTTTTTTTCAATTTTTGGCCGCTTTGGAAAATCCTTGACAATTTTCACACAATGCCCACACGGTGCTTGATTTTACACATTTTTCATTCAGGCCGCCCCTCTGGCCCCTTGTAGCAAGTTTTGGGACAATCCCCCACCCTTCCCATTTTTGACTTTTTCGACACTACCGGCCCTGTCGTTTTTTTCAATTTTTGCCCGCTTTGGAAAATCCTTCATAATTTTCACACAATGCCCTCACGGTGCTTGATTTTACAAATTTTTCATTCAGGCCGCCCCTCTGGCCCCTTGTAGCAAGTTTTGGGACAATCCCCCACCCTTCCCATTTTTGACTTTTTCGACACTACCGGCCCTGTCGTTTTTTTTCAATTTTTGGCCGCTTTGGAAAATCCTTGACAATTTTCACACAATGCCCTCACGGTGCTTGATTTTACACATTTTTCATTCAGGCCGCCCCTCTGGCCCCTTGTAGCAAGTTTTGGGACAATCCCCCACCCTTCCCATTTTTGACTTTTTCGACACTACCGGCCCTGTCGTTTTTTTCAATTTTTGGCCGCTTTGGAAAATCCTTCATAATTTTCACACAATGCCCTCACGGTGCTTGATTTTACAAATTTTTCATTCAGGCCGCCCCTCTGGCCCCTTGTAGCAAGTTTTGGGACAATCCCCCACCCTTCCCATTTTTGACTTTTTCGACACTACCGGCCCTGTCGTTTTTTTCAATTTTTGGCCGCTTTGGAAAATCCTTCACAATTTTCACACAATGCCCTCACGGTGCTTGATTTTACAAATTTTTCATTCAGGCCGCCCCTATGGCC
Organism: Scomber japonicus; assembly: GCF_027409825.1. Taxonomy (NCBI): domain Eukaryota; kingdom Metazoa; phylum Chordata; class Actinopteri; order Scombriformes; family Scombridae; genus Scomber; species Scomber japonicus. The sequence goes on from NC_070578.1 coordinate 17,859,347, forward strand.
CCTTGTAGCAAGTTTTGGGACAATCCCCCACCCTTCCCATTTTTGACTTTTTCGACACTACCGGCCCTGTCGCTTTTTTCAATTTTTGGCCGCTTTGGAAAATCCTTGACAATTTTCACACAATGCCCTCACGGTGCTTGATTTTACACATTTTTCATTCAGGCCGCCCCTCTGGCCCCTTGTAGCAAGTTTTGGGACAATCCCCCACCCTTCCCATTTTTGACTTTTTCGACACTACCGGCCCTGTCGTTTTTTTCAATTTTTGGCCGCTTTGGAAAATCCTTCATAATTTTCACACAATGCCCTCACGGTGCTTGATTTTACAAATTTTTCATTCAGGCCGCCCCTCTGGCCCCTTGTAGCAAGTTTTGGGACAATCCCCCACCCTTCCCATTTTTGACTTTTTCGACACTACCGGCCCTGTCGTTTTTTTCAATTTTTGGCCGCTTTGGAAAATCCTTGACAATTTTCACACAATGCCCTCACGGTGCTTGATTTTACACATTTTTCATTCAGGCCGCCCCTCTGGCCCCTTGTAGCAAGTTTTGGGACAATCCCCCACCCTTCCCATTTTTGACTTTTTCGACACTACCGGCCCTGTCGTTTTTTTCAATTTTTGCCCGCTTTGGAAAATCCTTCATAATTTTCACACAATGCCCTCACGGTGCTTGATTTTACAAATTTTTCATTCAGGCCGCCCCTCTGGCCCCTTGTAGCAAGTTTTGGGACAATCCCCCACCCTTCCCATTTTTGACTTTTTCGACACTACCGGCCCTGTCGTTTTTTTCAATTTTTGGCCGCTTTGGAAAATCCTTCATAATTTTCACACAATGCCCTCACGGTGCTTGATTTTACAAATTTTTCATTCAGGCCGCCCCTCTGGCCCCTTGTAGCAAGTTTTGGGACAATCCCCCACCCTTCCCATTTTTTACTTTTTCGACACTACCGGCCCTGTCGTTTTTTTCAATTTTTGGCCGCTTTGGAAAATCCTTCACAATTTTCACACAATGCCCTCACGGTGCTTGATTTTACAAATTTTCCATTCAGGCCGCCCCTCTGGCCCCTTGTAGCAAGTTTTGGGACAATCCCCCACCCTTCCCATTTTTGACTTTTTCGACACTACCGGCCCTGTCGTTTTTTTCAATTTTTGGCCGCTTTGGAAAATCCTTCACAATTTTCACACAATGCCCTCACGGTGCTTGATTTTACACATTTTTCATTCAGGCCGCCCCTCTGGCCCCTTGTAGCAAGTTTTGGGACAATCCCCCACCCTTCCCATTTTTGACTTTTTCGACACTACCGGCACATTCGTTTTTTTTCAATTTTTGGCCGCTTTGGAAAATCCTTCATAATTTTCACACAATGCCCTCACGGTGCTTGATTTTACAAATTTTTCATTCAGGCCGCCCCTCTGGCCCCTTGTAGCAAGTTTTGGGACAATCCCCCACCCTTCCCATTTTTGACTTTTTCGACACTACCGGCCCTGTCGTTTTTTTCAATTTTTGGCCGCTTTGGAAAATCCTTGACAATTTTCACACAATGCCCTCACGGTGCTTGATTTTACACATTTTTCATTCAGGCCGCCCCTCTGGCCCCTTGTAGCAAGTTTTGGGACAATCCCCCACCCTTCCCATTTTTGACTTTTTCGACACTACCGGCCCTGTCGTTTTTTTCAATTTTTGGCCGCTTTGGAAAATCCTTGACAATTTTCACACAATGCCCTCACGGTGCTTGATTTTACACATTTTTCATTCAGGCCGCCCCTCTGGCCCCTTGTAGCAAGTTTTGGGACAATCCCCCACCCTTCCCATTTTTGACTTTTTCGACACTACCGGCCCTGTCGTTTTTTTCAATTTTTGCCCGCTTTGGAAAATCCTTCATAATTTTCACACAATGCCCTCACGGTGCTTGATTTTACAAATTTTTCATTCAGGCCGCCCCTCTGGCCCCTTGTAGCAAGTTTTGGGACAATCCCCCACCCTTCCCATTTTTGACTTTTTCGACACTACCGGCCCTGTCGTTTTTTTCAATTTTTGGCCGCTTTGGAAAATCCTTCATAATTTTCACACAATGCCCTCACGGTGCTTGATTTTACAAATTTTTCATTCAGGCCGCCCCTCTGGCCCCTTGTAGCAAGTTTTGGGACAATCCCCCACCCTTCCCATTTTTTACTTTTTCGACACTACCGGCCCTGTCGTTTTTTTCAATTTTTGGCCGCTTTGGAAAATCCTTGACAATTTTCACACAATGCCCTCACGGTGCTTGATTTTACAAATTTTCCATTCAGGCCGCCCCTCTGGCCCCTTGTAGCAAGTTTTGGGACAATCCCCCCCCCTTCCCATTTTTGACTTTTTCGACACTACCGGCACATTCGTTTTTTTTCAATTTTTGGCCGCTTTGGAAAATCCTTCATAATTTTCACATAATGCTCTCACGGTGCTTGATTTTACAAATTTCTCATTCAGGCCGCCCCTCTGGCCCCTTGTAGCAAGTTTTGGGACAATCCCCCACCCTTCCCATTTTTGACTTTTTCGACACTACCGGCCCTGTCGTTTTTTTCAATTTTTGGCCGCTTTGGAAAATCCTTGACAATTTTCACACAATGCCCACACGGTGCTTGATTTTACACATTTTTCATTCAGGCCGCCCCTCTGGCCCCTTGTAGCAAGTTTTGGGACAATCCCCCACCCTTCCCATTTTTGACTTTTTCGACACTACCGGCCCTGTCGTTTTTTTCAATTTTTGGCCGCTTTGGAAAATCCTTCATAATTTTCACACAATGCCCTCACGGTGCTTGATTTTACAAATTTTTCATTCAGGCCGCCCCTCTGGCCCCTTGTAGCAAGTTTTGGGACAATCCCCCACCCTTCCCATTTTTTACTTTTTCGACACTACCGGCCCTGTCGTTTTTTTCAATTTTTGGCCGCTTTGGAAAATCCTTCACAATTTTCACACAATGCCCTCACGGTGCTTGATTTTACACATTTTTCATTCAGGCCGCCCCTCTGGCCCCTTGTAGCAAGTTTTGGGACAATCCCCCACCCTTCCCATTTTTGACTTTTTCGACACTACCGGCCCTGTCGTTTTTTTCAATTTTTGGCCGCTTTGGAAAATCCTTGACAATTTTCACACAATGCCCTCACGGTGCTTGATTTTACACATTTTTCATTCAGGCCGCCCCTCTGGCCCCTTGTAGCAAGTTTTGGGACAATCCCCCACCCTTCCCATTTTTGACTTTTTCGACACTACCGGCCCTGTCGTTTTTTTCAATTTTTGCCCGCTTTGGAAAATCCTTGACAATTTTCACACAATGCCCTCACGGTGCTTGATTTTACACATTTTTCATTCAGGCCGCCCCTCTGGCCCCTTGTAGCAAGTTTTGGGACAATCCCCCACCCTTCCCATTTTTGACTTTTTCTACACTACCGGCCCTGTCGTTTTTTTCAATTTTTGCCCGCTTTGGAAAATCCTTCATAATTTTCACACAATGCCCTCACGGTGCTTGATTTTACAAATTTTTCATTCAGGCCGCCCCTCTGGCCCCTTGTAGCAAGTTTTGGGACAATCCCCCACCCTTCCCATTTTTGACTTTTTCGACACTACCGGCCCTGTCGTTTTTTTCAATTTTTGGCCGCTTTGGAAAATCCTTCACAATTTTCACACAATGCCCTAACGGTGCTTGATTTTACACATTTTTCATTCAGGCCGCCCCTCTGGCCCCTTGTAGCAAGTTTTGGGACAATCCCCCACCCTTCCCATTTTTGACTTTTTCGACACTACCGGCCCTGTCGTTTTTTTCAATTTTTGGCCGCTTTGGAAAATCCTTGACAATTTTCACACAATGCCCTCACGGTGCTTGATTTTACACATTTTTCATTCAGGCCGCCCCTCTGGCCCCTTGTAGCAAGTTTTGGGACAATCCCCCACCCTTCCCATTTTTGACTTTTTCGACACTACCGGCCCTGTCGTTTTTTTCAATTTTTGGCCGCTTTGGAAAATCCTTCATAATTTTCACACAATGCCCTCACGGTGCTTGATTTTACAAATTTTTCATTCAGGCCGCCCCTCTGGCCCCTTGTAGCAAGTTTTGGGACAATCCCCCACCCTTCCCATTTTTGACTTTTTCGACACTACCGGCCCTGTCGTTTTTTTCAATTTTTGGCCGCTTTGGAAAATCCTTGACAATTTTCACACAATGCCCTCACGGTGCTTGATTTTACACATTTTTCATTCAGGCCGCCCCTCTGGCCCCTTGTAGCAAGTTTTGGGACAATCCCCCACCCTTCCCATTTTTGACTTTTTCGACACTACCGGCCCTGTCGTTTTTTTCAATTTTTGCCCGCTTTGGAAAATCCTTCATAATTTTCACACAATGCCCTCACGGTGCTTGATTTTACAAATTTTTCATTCAGGCCGCCCCTCTGGCCCCTTGTAGCAAGTTTTGGGACAATCCCCCACCCTTCCCATTTTTTACTTTTTCGACACTACCGGCCCTGTCGTTTTTTTCAATTTTTGGCCGCTTTGGAAAATCCTTCATAATTTTCACACAATGCCCTCACGGTGCTTGATTTTACAAATTTTTCATTCAGGCCGCCCCTCTGGCCCCTTGTAGCAAGTTTTGGGACAATCCCCCACCCTTCCCATTTTTGACTTTTTCGACAGTACCGGCCCTGTCGTTTTTTTCAATTTTTGGCCGCTTTGGAAAATCCTTGACAATTTTCACACAATGCCCTCACGGTGCTTGATTTTACACATTTTTCATTCAGGCCGCCCCTCTGGCCCCTTGTAGCAAGTTTTGGGACAATCCCCCACCCTTCCCATTTTTGACTTTTTCGACAGTACCGGCCCTGTCGTTTTTTTCAATTTTTGGCCGCTTTGGAAAATCCTTGACAATTTTCACACAATGCCCTCACGGTGCTTGATTTTACACATTTTTCATTCAGGCCGCCCCTCTGGCCCCTTGTAGCAAGTTTTGGGACAATCCCCCACCCTTCCCATTTTTGACTTTTTCGACACTACCGGCCCTGTCGTTTTTTTCAATTTTTGCCCGCTTTGGAAAATCCTTCATAATTTTCACACAATGCCCTCACGGTGCTTGATTTTACAAATTTTTCATTCAGGCCGCCCCTCTGGCCCCTTGTAGCAAGTTTTGGGACAATCCCCCACCCTTCCCATTTTTGACTTTTTCGACACTACCGGCCCTGTCGTTTTTTTCAATTTTTGGCCGCTTTGGAAAATCCTTCACAATTTTCACACAATGCCCTCACGGTGCTTGATTTTACAAATTTTTCATTCAGGCCGCCCCTCTGGCCCCTTGTAGCAAGTTTTGGGACAATCCCCCACCCTTCCCATTTTTGACTTTTTCGACACTACCGGCCCTGTCGTTTTTTTCAATTTTTGGCCGCTTTGGAAAATCCTTGACAATTTTCACACAATGCCCTCACGGTGCTTGATTTTACACATTTTTCATTCAGGCCGCCCCTCTGGCCCCTTGTAGCAAGTTTTGGGACAATCCCCCACCCTTCCCATTTTTGACTTTTTCGACACTACCGGCCCTGTCGTTTTTTTCAATTTTTGGCCGCTTTGGAAAATCCTTCATAATTTTCACACAATGCCCTCACGGTGCTTGATTTTACAAATTTTTCATTCAGGCCGCCCCTCTGGCCCCTTGTAGCAAGTTTTGGGACAATCCCCCACCCTTCCCATTTTTGACTTTTTCGACACTACCGGCACATTCGTTTTTTTTCAATTTTTGGCCGCTTTGGAAAATCCTTCATAATTTTCACACAATGCCCTCACGGTGCTTGATTTTACAAATTTTTCATTCAGGCCGCCCCTCTGGCCCCTTGTAGCAAGTTTTGGGACAATCCCCCACCCTTCCCATTTTTGACTTTTTCGACACTACCGGCCCTGTCGTTTTTTTCAATTTTTGGCCGCTTTGGAAAATCCTTGACAATTTTCACACAATGCCCTCACGGTGCTTGATTTTACACATTTTTCATTCAGGCCGCCCCTCTGGCCCCTTGTAGCAAGTTTTGGGACAATCCCCCACCCTTCCCATTTTTGACTTTTTCGACACTACCGGCCCTGTCGTTTTTTTCAATTTTTGGCCGCTTTGGAAAATCCTTGACAATTTTCACACAATGCCCACACGGTGCTTGATTTTACACATTTTTCATTCAGGCCGCCCCTCTGGCCCCTTGTAGCAAGTTTTGGGACAATCCCCCACCCTTCCCATTTTTGACTTTTTCGACACTACCGGCCCTGTCGTTTTTTTCAATTTTTGGCCGCTTTGGAAAATCCTTGACAATTTTCACACAATGCCCTCACGGTGCTTGATTTTACACATTTTTCATTCAGGCCGCCCCTCTGGCCCCTTGTAGCAAGTTTTGGGACAATCCCCCACCCTTCCCATTTTTGACTTTTTCGACACTACCGGCCCTGTCGTTTTTTTCAATTTTTGCCCGCTTTGGAAAATCCTTCATAATTTTCACACAATGCCCTCACGGTGCTTGATTTTACAAATTTTTCATTCAGGCCGCCCCTCTGGCCCCTTGTAGCAAGTTTTGGGACAATCCCCCACCCTTCCCATTTTTGACTTTTTCGACACTACCGGCCCTGTCGTTTTTTTCAATTTTTGGCCGCTTTGGAAAATCCTTCATAATTTTCACACAATGCCCTCACGGTGCTTGATTTTACAAATTTTTCATTCAGGCCGCCCCTCTGGCCCCTTGTAGCAAGTTTTGGGACAATCCCCCACCCTTCCCATTTTTTACTTTTTCGACACTACCGGCCCTGTCGTTTTTTTCAATTTTTGGCCGCTTTGGAAAATCCTTCACAATTTTCACACAATGCCCTCACGGTGCTTGATTTTACAAATTTTCCATTCAGGCCGCCCCTCTGGCCCCTTGTAGCAAGTTTTGGGACAATCCCCCACCCTTCCCATTTTTGACTTTTTCGACACTACCGGCCCTGTCGTTTTTTTCAATTTTTGGCCGCTTTGGAAAATCCTTCACAATTTTCACACAATGCCCTCACGGTGCTTGATTTTACACATTTTTCATTCAGGCCGCCCCTCTGGCCCCTTGTAGCAAGTTTTGGGACAATCCCCCACCCTTCCCATTTTTGACTTTTTCGACACTACCGGCACATTCGTTTTTTTTCAATTTTTGGCCGCTTTGGAAAATCCTTCATAATTTTCACACAATGCCCTCACGGTGCTTGATTTTACAAATTTTTCATTCAGGCCGCCCCTCTGGCCCCTTGTAGCAAGTTTTGGGACAATCCCCCACCCTTCCCATTTTTGACTTTTTCGACACTACCGGCCCTGTCGTTTTTTTCAATTTTTGGCCGCTTTGGAAAATCCTTGACAATTTTCACACAATGCCCTCACGGTGCTTGATTTTACACATTTTTCATTCAGGCCGCCCCTCTGGCCCCTTGTAGCAAGTTTTGGGACAATCCCCCACCCTTCCCATTTTTGACTTTTTCGACACTACCGGCCCTGTCGTTTTTTTCAATTTTTGGCCGCTTTGGAAAATCCTTGACAATTTTCACACAATGCCCTCACGGTGCTTGATTTTACACATTTTTCATTCAGGCCGCCCCTCTGGCCCCTTGTAGCAAGTTTTGGGACAATCCCCCACCCTTCCCATTTTTGACTTTTTCGACACTACCGGCCCTGTCGTTTTTTTCAATTTTTGCCCGCTTTGGAAAATCCTTCATAATTTTCACACAATGCCCTCACGGTGCTTGATTTTACAAATTTTTCATTCAGGCCGCCCCTCTGGCCCCTTGTAGCAAGTTTTGGGACAATCCCCCACCCTTCCCATTTTTGACTTTTTCGACACTACCGGCCCTGTCGTTTTTTTCAATTTTTGGCCGCTTTGGAAAATCCTTCATAATTTTCACACAATGCCCTCACGGTGCTTGATTTTACAAATTTTTCATTCAGGCCGCCCCTCTGGCCCCTTGTAGCAAGTTTTGGGACAATCCCCCACCCTTCCCATTTTTTACTTTTTCGACACTACCGGCCCTGTCGTTTTTTTCAATTTTTGGCCGCTTTGGAAAATCCTTGACAATTTTCACACAATGCCCTCACGGTGCTTGATTTTACAAATTTTCCATTCAGGCCGCCCCTCTGGCCCCTTGTAGCAAGTTTTGGGACAATCCCCCCCCCCTTCCCATTTTTGACTTTTTCGACACTACCGGCACATTCGTTTTTTTTCAATTTTTGGCCGCTTTGGAAAATCCTTCATAATTTTCACATAATGCTCTCACGGTGCTTGATTTTACACATTTTTCATTCAGGCCGCCCCTCTGGCCCCTTGTAGCAAGTTTTGGGACAATCCCCCACCCTTCCCATTTTTGACTTTTTCGACACTACCGGCCCTGTCGTTTTTTTCAATTTTTGGCCGCTTTGGAAAATCCTTCATAATTTTCACACAATGCCCTCACGGTGCTTGATTTTACAAATTTTTCATTCAGGCCGCCCCTCTGGCCCCTTGTAGCAAGTTTTGGGACAATCCCCCACCCTTCCCATTTTTGACTTTTTCGACACTACCGGCCCTGTCGTTTTTTTCAATTTTTGGCCGCTTTGGAAAATCCTTGACAATTTTCACACAATGCCCACACGGTGCTTGATTTTACACATTTTTCATTCAGGCCGCCCCTCTGGCCCCTTGTAGCAAGTTTTGGGACAATCCCCCACCCTTCCCATTTTTGACTTATTCGACACTACCGGCCCTGTCGTTTTTTTCAATTTTTGGCCGCTTTGGAAAATCCTTCATAATTTTCACACAATGCCCTCACGGTGCTTGATTTTACAAATTTTTCATTCAGGCCGCCCCTCTGGCCCCTTGTAGCAAGTTTTGGGACAATCCCCCACCCTTCCCATTTTTGACTTTTTCGACACTACCGGCCCTGTCGTTTTTTTCAATTTTTGGCCGCTTTGGAAAATCCTTGACAATTTTCACACAATGCCCTCACGGTGCTTGATTTTACAAATTTTTCATTCAGGCCGCCCCTCTGGCCCCTTGTAGCAAGTTTTGGGACAATCCCCCACCCTTCCCATTTTTGACTTTTTCGACACTACCGGCCCTGTCGTTTTTTTCAATTTTTGGCCGCTTTGGAAAATCCTTCACAATTTTCACACAATGCCCTCACGGTGCTTGATTTTACAAATTTTTCATTCAGGCCGCCCCTCTGGCCCCTTGTAGCAAGTTTTGGGACAATCCCCCACCCTTCCCATTTTTGACTTTTTCGACACTACCGGCCCTGTCGTTTTTTTCAATTTTTGGCCGCTTTGGAAAATCCTTGACAATTTTCACACAATGCCCTCACGGTGCTTGATTTTACACATTTTTCATTCAGGCCGCCCCTCTGGTCCCTTGTAGCAAGTTTTGGGACAATCCCCCACCCTTCCCATTTTTGACTTTTTCGACACTACCGACCCTGTCATTTTTTTCAATTTTTGCCCGCTTTGGAAAATCCTTCACAATTTTCACACAATGCCTTCACGGTGCTTGATTTTACACATTTTTCATTCAGGCCGCCCCTCTGGCCCCCTTGTAGCAAGTTTTGGGACAATCCCCCACCCTTCCTATTTTTGACTTTTTCAACACTACCGGCCCTGTCATTTCTTTCAATTTTTGCCCGCTTTGGAAAATCCTTGACAATTTTCACACAATGCCTTCACGGTGCTTGATTTTACACATTTTTCATTCAGGCCGCCCCTCTGGCCCCTTGTAGCAAGTTTTGGGACAATCCCCCACCCTTCCTATTTTTGACTTTTTCGACACTACCGGCCCTGTCATTTTTTTCAATTTTTGCCCCCTATGGAAAATCCTTGACAATTTTCACACAATGCCCTCACGGTGCTTGATTTTACACATTTTTCATTCAGGCCGCCCCTCTGGCCCCTTGTAGCAAGTTTTGGGACAATCCCCCACCCTTCCCATTTTTGACTTTTTCGACACTACCGGCCCTGTCATTTTTTTCCATTTTTGGCCGCTTTGGAAAATCCTTCACAATTTTCACACAATGCCCTCACGGTGCTTGATTTTACAAATTTTTCATTCAGGCCGCCCCTCTGGCCCCTTGTAGCAAGTTTTGGGACAATCCCCCACCCTTCCCATTTTTGACTTTTTCGACACTACCGGCCCTGTCGTTTTTTTCAATTTTTGGCCGCTTTGGAAAATCCTTCACAATTTTCACACAATGCCCTCACGGTGCTTGATTTTACAAATTTTTCATTCAGGCCGCCCCTCTGGCCCCTTGTAGCAAGTTTTGGGACAATCCCCCACCCTTCCCATTTTTGACTTTTTCGACACTACCGGCCCTGTCGTTTTTTTCAATTTTTGGCCGCTTTGGAAAATCCTTCACAATTTTCACACAATGCCCTCACGGTGCTTGATTTTACACATTTTTCATTCAGGCCGCCCCTCTGGCCCCTTGTAGCAAGTTTTGGGACAATCCCCCACCCTTCCCATTTTTGACTTTTTCGACACTACCGGCCCTGTCGTTTTTTTCAATTTTTGCCCGCTTTGGAAAATCCTTCATAATTTTCACACAATGCCCTCACGGTGCTTGATTTTACAAATTTTTCATTCAGGACGCCCCTCTGGCCCCTTGTAGCAAGTTTTGGGACAATCCCCCACCCTTCCCATTTTTGACTTTTTCGACACTACCGGCCCTGTCGTTTTTTTCAATTTTTGGCCGCTTTGGAAAATCCTTGACAATTTTCACACAATGCCCTCACGGTGCTTGATTTTACACATTTTTCATTCAGCCCGCCCCTCTGGCCCCTTGTAGCAAGTTTTGGGACAATCCCCCACCCTTCCCATTTTTGACTTTTTCGACACTACCGACCCTGTCATTTTTTTCAATTTTTGGCTGCTTTGGAAAATCCTTGACAATTTTCACACAATGCCTTCACGGTGCTTGATTTTACACATTTTTCATTCAGGCCGCCCCTCTGGCCCCTTGTAGCAATTTTTGGGACAATCCCCCACCCTTCCTATTTTTGACTTTGTCAACACTACCGGCCCTGTCATTTTTTTCAATTTTTGCCCGCTTTGGAAAATCCTTGACAATTTTCACACAATGCCTTCACGGTGCTTGATTTTACACATTTTTCATTCAGGCCGCCCCTCTGGCCCCTTGTAGCAAGTTTTGGGACAATCCCCCACCCTTCCTATTTTTGACTTTTTCGACACTACCGGCCCTGTCATTTTTTTCAATTTTTGCCCCCTATGGAAAATCCTTCACAATTTTCACACAATGTCTTCACGGTGCTTGATATTACACATTTTTCATTCAGGCCGCCCCTCTGGCCCCTTGTAGCAAGTTTTGGGACAATCCCCCACCCTTCCCATTTTTGACTTTTTCGACACTACCGGCCCTGTCGTTTTTTTCAATTTTTGGCCGCTTTGGAAAATCCTTGACAATTTTCACACAATGCCCTCACGGTGCTTGATTTTACACATTTTTCATTCAGGACGCCCCTCTGGCCCCTTGTAGCAAGTTTTGGGACAATCCCCCACCCTTCCCATTTTTGACTTTTTCGACACTACCGGCCCTGTCGTTTTTTTCAATTTTTGGCCGCTTTGGAAAATCCTTCATAATTTTCACACAATGCCCTCACGGTGCTTGATTTTACAAATTTTTCATTCAGGCCGCCCCTCTGGCCCCTTGTAGCAAGTTTTGGGACAATCCCCCACCCTTCCCATTTTTGACTTTTTCGACACTACCGGCCCTGTCGTTTTTTTCCATTTTTGGCCGCATTGGAAAATCCTTCACAATTTTCACACAATGCCCTCACGGTGCTTGATTTTACACATTTTTCATTCAGGCCGCCCCTCTGGCCCCTTGTAGCAAGTTTTGGGACAATCCCCCACCCTTCCCATTTTTGACTTTTTCGACACTACCAGCCCTGTCATTTTTTTCAATTTTTACCCCTATGGAAAATCCTTCACAATTTTCACACAATGCCTTCACGGTGCTTGATTTTACACATTTTTCAATCAGCCCGCCCCTCTGGCCCCTTGTAGCAAGTTTTGGGACAATCCCCCACCCTTCCCATTTTTGACTTTTTCGACACTACCGGCCCTGTCATCTTTTTCAATTTTTGTCCGCTTTGGAAAATCCTTCACAATTTTCACACAATGCCTTCACAGTGCTTGATTTTACACACTTTTAATTCAGGCCGCCCCTCTGGCTCCTTGTAGCAATTTTTGGGACAATCCCCCACCCTTCCCATTTTTGACTTTTTCGACAGTACCGACCCTGTCATTTTTTTCAATTTTTGCCCGCTTTGGAAAATCCTTGACAATTTTCACACAATGCCTTCACGGTGCTTGATTTTACACATTTTTCATTCAGGCCGCCCCTCTGGCCCCTTGTAGCAAGTTTTGGGACAATCCCCCACCCTTCCTATTTTTGACTTTTTCAACACTACCGGCCCTGTCATTTTTTTCAATTTTTGCCCGCTTTGGAAAATCCTTGACAATTTTCACACAATGCCTTCACGGTGCTTGATTTTACACATTTTTCATTCAGGCCGCCCCTCTGGCCCCTTGTAGCAAGTTTTGGGACAATCCCCCACCCTTCCTATTTTTGACTTTTTCGACACTACCGGCCCTGTCATTTTTTTCAATTTTTGCCCCCTATGGAAAATCCTTCACAATTTTCACACAATGTCTTCACGGTGCTTGATATTACACATTTTTCATTCAGGCCGCCCCTCTGGCCCCTTGTAGCAAGTTTTGGGACAACCCCCCACCCTTCCCATTTTTGACTTTTTCGACACTACCGGCCCTGTCGTTTTTTTCAATTTTTGCCCGCTTTGGAAAATCCTTCACAATTTTCACACAATGCCCTCACGGTGCTTGATTTTACACATTTTTCATTCAGGCCGCCCCTCTGGCCCCTTGTAGCAAGTTTTGGGACAATCCCCCACCCTTCCTATTTTTGACTTTTTCGACACTACCGGCCCTGTCATTTTTTTCAATTTTTGCCCCCTATGGAAAATCCTTCACAATTTTCACACAATGTCTTCACGGTGCTTGATATTACACATTTTTCATTCAGGCCGCCCCTCTGGCCCCTTGTAGCAAGTTTTGGGACCACCCCCCACCCTTCCCATTTTTGACTTTTTCGACACTACCGGCCCTGTCGTTTTTTTCAATTTTTGCCCGCTTTGGAAAATCCTTCACAATTTTCACACAATGCCCTCACGGTGCTTGATTTTACACATTTTTCATTCAGGCCGCCCCTCTGGCCCCTTGTAGCAATTTTTGGGACAATCCCCCACCCTTCCCATTTTTGACTTTTTCGACACTACCAGCCCTGTCGTTTTTTTCAATTTTTGGCCGCTTTGGAAAATCCTTCACAATTTTCACACAATGCCCTCACGGTGCTTGATTTTACAAATTTTTCATTCAGGCCGCCCCTCTGGCCCCTTGTAGCAAGTTTTGGGACAATCCCCCACCCTTCCCATTTTTGACTTTTTCGACACTACCAGCCCTGTCGTTTTTTTCAATTTTTGGCCGCTTTGGAAAATCCTTCACAATTTTCACACAATGCCCTCACGGTGCTTGATTTTACAAATTTTTCATTCAGGCCGCCCCTCTGGCCCCTTGTAGCAAGTTTTGGGACAATCCCCCACCCTTCCCATTTTTGACTTTTTCGACACTACCGGCCCTGTCGTTTTTTTTCAATTTTTGGCCGCTTTGGAAAATCCTTCATAATTTTCACACAATGCCCTCACGGTGCTTGATTTTACAAATTTTTCATTCAGGCCGCCCCTCTGGCCCCTTGTAGCAAGTTTTGGGACAATCCCCCACCCTTCCCATTTTTGACTTTTTCGACACTACCGGCCCTGTCGTTTTTTTCAATTTTTGGCCGCTTTGGAAAATCCTTGACAATTTTCACACAATGCCCTCACGGTGCTTGATTTTACAAATTTTTCATTCAGGCCGCCCCTCTGGCCCCTTGTAGCAAGTTTTGGGACAATCCCCCACCCTTCCCATTTTTGACTTTTTCGACACTACCGGCCCTGTCGTTTTTTTCAATTTTTGGCCGCTTTGGAAAATCCTTCATAATTTTCACACAATGCCCTCACGGTGCTTGATTTTACAAATTTTTCATTCAGGCCGCCCCTCTGGCCCCTTGTAGCAAGTTTTGGGACAATCCCCCACCCTTCCCATTTTTGACTTTTTCGACACTACCGGCCCTGTCGTTTTTTTCAATTTTTGGCTGCTTTGGAAAATCCTTGACAATTTTCACACAATGCCCTCACGGTGCTTGATTTTACACATTTTTCATTCAGGCCGCCCCTCTGGCCCCTTGTAGCAAGTTTTGGGACAATCCCCCACCCTTCCCATTTTTGACTTTTTCGACACTACCGGCCCTGTCATTTTTTTCAATTTTTGCCCCCTATGGAAAATCCTTCACAATTTTCACACAATGTCTTCACGGTGCTTGATATTACACATTTTTCATTCAGGCCGCCCCTCTGGCCCCTTGTAGCAAGTTTTGGGACAACCCCCCACCCTTCCCATTTTTGACTTTTTCGACACTACCGGCCCTGTCGTTTTTTTCAATTTTTGCCCGCTTTGGAAAATCCTTCACAATTTTCACACAATGCCCTCACGGTGCTTGATTTTACACATTTTTCATTCAGGCCGCCCCTCTGGCCCCTTGTAGCAATTTTTGGGACAATCCCCCACCCTTCCCATTTTTGACTTTTTCGACACTACCAGCCCTGTCGTTTTTTTCAATTTTTGGCCGCTTTGGAAAATCCTTCATAATTTTCACACAATGCCCTCACGGTGCTTGATTTTACAAATTTTTCATTCAGGCCGCCCCTCTGGCCCCTTGTAGCAAGTTTTGGGACAATCCCCCACCCTTCCCATTTTTGACTTTTTCGACACTACCGGCCCTGTCATTTTTTTCAATTTTTGCCCCCTATGGAAAATCCTTCACAATTTTCACACAATGTCTTCACGGTGCTTGATATTACACATTTTTCATTCAGGCCGCCCCTCTGGCCCCTTGTAGCAAGTTTTGGGACCACCCCCCACCCTTCCCATTTTTGACTTTTTCGACACTACCGGCCCTGTCGTTTTTTTCAATTTTTGCCCGCTTTGGAAAATCCTTCACAATTTTCACACAATGCCCTCACGGTGCTTGATTTTACACATTTTTCATTCAGGCCGCCCCTCTGGCCCCTTGTAGCAATTTTTGGGACAATCCCCCACCCTTCCCATTTTTGACTTTTTCGACACTACCAGCCCTGTCGTTTTTTTCAATTTTTGGCCGCTTTGGAAAATCCTTCACAATTTTCACACAATGCCCTCACGGTGCTTGATTTTACAAATTTTTCATTCAGGCCGCCCCTCTGGCCCCTTGTAGCAAGTTTTGGGACAATCCCCCACCCTTCCCATTTTTGACTTTTTCGACACTACCAGCCCTGTCGTTTTTTTCAATTTTTGGCCGCTTTGGAAAATCCTTCACAATTTTCACACAATGCCCTCACGGTGCTTGATTTTACAAATTTTTCATTCAGGCCGCCCCTCTGGCCCCTTGTAGCAAGTTTTGGGACAATCCCCCACCCTTCCCATTTTTGACTTTTTCGACACTACCGGCCCTGTCGTTTTTTTTCAATTTTTGGCCGCTTTGGAAAATCCTTCATAATTTTCACACAATGCCCTCACGGTGCTTGATTTTACAAATTTTTCATTCAGGCCGCCCCTCTGGCCCCTTGTAGCAAGTTTTGGGACAATCCCCCACCCTTCCCATTTTTGACTTTTTCGACACTACCGGCCCTGTCGTTTTTTTCAATTTTTGGCCGCTTTGGAAAATCCTTGACAATTTTCACACAATGCCCTCACGGTGCTTGATTTTACAAATTTTTCATTCAGGCCGCCCCTCTGGCCCCTTGTAGCAAGTTTTGGGACAATCCCCCACCCTTCCCATTTTTGACTTTTTCGACACTACCGGCCCTGTCGTTTTTTTCAATTTTTGGCCGCTTTGGAAAATCCTTCATAATTTTCACACAATGCCCTCACGGTGCTTGATTTTACAAATTTTTCATTCAGGCCGCCCCTCTGGCCCCTTGTAGCAAGTTTTGGGACAATCCCCCACCCTTCCCATTTTTGACTTTTTCGACACTACCGGCCCTGTCGTTTTTTTCAATTTTTGGCTGCTTTGGAAAATCCTTGACAATTTTCACACAATGCCCTCACGGTGCTTGATTTTACACATTTTTCATTCAGGCCGCCCCTCTGGCCCCTTGTAGCAAGTTTTGGGACAATCCCCCACCCTTCCCATTTTTGACTTTTTCGACACTACCGGCCCTGTCATTTTTTTCAATTTTTGCCCCCTATGGAAAATCCTTCACAATTTTCACACAATGTCTTCACGGTGCTTGATATTACACATTTTTCATTCAGGCCGCCCCTCTGGCCCCTTGTAGCAAGTTTTGGGACAACCCCCCACCCTTCCCATTTTTGACTTTTTCGACACTACCGGCCCTGTCGTTTTTTTCAATTTTTGCCCGCTTTGGAAAATCCTTCACAATTTTCACACAATGCCCTCACGGTGCTTGATTTTACACATTTTTCATTCAGGCCGCCCCTCTGGCCCCTTGTAGCAATTTTTGGGACAATCCCCCACCCTTCCCATTTTTGACTTTTTCGACACTACCAGCCCTGTCGTTTTTTTCAATTTTTGGCCGCTTTGGAAAATCCTTCATAATTTTCACACAATGCCCTCACGGTGCTTGATTTTACAAATTTTTCATTCAGGCCGCCCCTCTGGCCCCTTGTAGCAAGTTTTGGGACAATCCCCCACCCTTCCCATTTTTGACTTTTTCGACACTACCGGCCCTGTCATTTTTTTCAATTTTTGCCCCCTATGGAAAATCCTTCACAATTTTCACACAATGTCTTCACGGTGCTTGATATTACACATTTTTCATTCAGGCCGCCCCTCTGGCCCCTTGTAGCAAGTTTTGGGACAATCCCCCACCCTTCCCATTTTTGACTTTTTCGACACTACCGGCCCTGTCGTTTTTTTCAATTTTTGCCCGCTTTGGAAAATCCTTCACAATTTTCACACAATGCCCTCACGGTGCTTGATTTTACACATTTTTCATTCAGGCCGCCCCTCTGGCCCCTTGTAGCAATTTTTGGGACAATCCCCCACCCTTCCCATTTTTGACTTTTTCGACACTACCAGCCCTGTCGTTTTTTTCAATTTTTGGCCGCTTTGGAAAATCCTTCACAATTTTCACACAATGCCCTCACGGTGCTTGATTTTACAAATTTTTCATTCAGGCAGCCCCTCTGGCCCCTTGTAGCAAGTTTTGGGACAATCCCCCACCCTTCCCATTTTTGACTTTTTCGACACTACCAGCCCTGTCGTTTTTTTCAATTTTTGGCCGCTTTGGAAAATCCTTCACAATTTTCACACAATGCCCTCACGGTGCTTGATTTTACAAATTTTTCATTCAGGCCGCCCCTCTGGCCCCTTGTAGCAAGTTTTGGGACAATCCCCCACCCTTCCCATTTTTGACTTTTTCGACACTACCGGCCCTGTCGTTTTTTTTCAATTTTTGGCCGCTTTGGAAAATCCTTCATAATTTTCACACAATGCCCTCACGGTGCTTGATTTTACAAATTTTTCATTCAGGCCGCCCCTCTGGCCCCTTGTAGCAAGTTTTGGGACAATCCCCCACCCTTCCCATTTTTGACTTTTTCGACACTACCGGCCCTGTCATTTTTTTCAATTTTTGGCCGCTTTGGAAAATCCTTGACAATTTTCACACAATGCCCTCACGGTGCTTGATTTTACAAATTTTTCATTCAGGCCGCCCCTCTGGCCCCTTGTAGCAAGTTTTGGGACAATCCCCCACCCTTCCCATTTTTGACTTTTTCGACACTACCGGCCCTGTCGTTTTTTTCAATTTTTGGCCGCTTTGGAAAATCCTTCATAATTTTCACACAATGCCCTCACGGTGCTTGATTTTACAAATTTTTCATTCAGGCCGCCCCTCTGGCCCCTTGTAGCAAGTTTTGGGACAATCCCCCACCCTTCCCATTTTTGACTTTTTCGACACTACCGGCCCTGTCGTTTTTTTCAATTTTTGGCTGCTTTGGAAAATCCTTGACAATTTTCACACAATGCCCTCACGGTGCTTGATTTTACACATTTTTCATTCAGGCCGCCCCTCTGGCCCCTTGTAGCAAGTTTTGGGACAATCCCCCACCCTTCCCATTTTTGACTTTTTCGACACTACCGGCCCTGTCGTTTTTTTCAATTTTTGGCCGCTTTGGAAAATCCTTCACAATTTTCACACAATGCCCTCACGGTGCTTGATTTTACACATTTTTCATTCAGGCCGCCCCTCTGGCCCCTTGTAGCAAGTTTTGGGACAATCCCCCACCCTTCCCATTTTTGACTTTTTCGACACTACCGGCCCTGTCGTTTTTTTCAATTTTTGTCCGCTTTGGAAAATCCTTCATAATTTTCACACAATGCCCTCACGGTGCTTGATTTTACAAATTTTTCATTCAGGCCGCCCCTCTGGCCCCTTGTAGCAAGTTTTGGGACAATCCCCCACCCTTCCCATTTTTGACTTTTTCGACACTACCGGCCCTGTCGTTTTTTTCAATTTTTGGCCGCTTTGGAAAATCCTTGACAATTTTCACACAATGCCCTCACGGTGCTTGATTTTACACATTTTTCATTCAGGCCGCCCCTCTGGCCCCTTGTAGCAAGTTTTGGGACAATCCCCCACCCTTCCCATTTTTGACTTTTTCGACACTACCGGCCCTGTCGTTTTTTTCAATTTTTGGCCGCTTTGGAAAATCCTTCACAATTTTCACACAATGCCCTCACGGTGCTTGATTTTACAAATTTTTCATTCAGGCCGCCCCTCTGGCCCCTTGTAGCAAGTTTTGGGACAATCCCCCACCCTTCCTATTTTTGACTTTTTCGACACTACCGGCCCTGTCATTTTTTTCAATTTTTGCCCCCTATGGAAAATCCTTCACAATTTTCACACAATGTCTTCACGGTGCTTGATATTACACATTTTTCATTCAGGCCGCCCCTCTGGCCCCTTGTAGCAAGTTTTGGGACAACCCCCCACCCTTCCCATTTTTGACTTTTTCGACACTACCGGCCCTGTCGTTTTTTTCAATTTTTGCCCGCTTTGGAAAATCCTTCACAATTTTCACACAATGCCCTCACGGTGCTTGATTTTACACATTTTTCATTCAGGCCGCCCCTCTGGCCCCTTGTAGCAAGTTTTGGGACAATCCCCCACCCTTCCCATTTTTGACTTTTTCGACACTACCGGCCCTGTCGTTTTTTTCAATTTTTGTCCGCTTTGGAAAATCCTTCATAATTTTCACACAATGCCCTCACGGTGCTTGATTTTACAAATTTTTCATTCAGGCCGCCCCTCTGGCCCCTTGTAGCAAGTTTTGGGACAATCCCCCACCCTTTCCATTTTTGACTTTTTCGACACTACCGGCCCTGTCGTTTTTTTCAATTTTTGGCCGCTTTGGAAAATCCTTCACAATTTTCACACAATGCCCTCACGGTGCTTGATTTTACACATTTTTCATTCAGGCCGCCCCTCTGGCCCCTTGTAGCAAGTTTTGGGACAATCCCCCACCCTTCCCATTTTTGACTTTTTCGACACTACCGGCCCTGTCGTTTTTTTCAATTTTTGGCCGCTTTGGAAAATCCTTCACAATTTTCACACAATGCCCTCACGGTGCTTGATTTTACACATTTTTCATTCAGGCCGCCCCTCTGGCCCCTTGTAGCAAGTTTTGGGACAATCCCCCACCCTTCCCATTTTTGACTTTTTCGACACTACCGGCCCTGTCGTTTTTTTCAATTTTTGTCCGCTTTGGAAAATCCTTCATAATTTTCACACAATGCCCTCACGGTGCTTGATTTTACAAATTTTTCATTCAGGCCGCCCCTCTGGCCCCTTGTAGCAAGTTTTGGGACAATCCCCCACCCTTCCCATTTTTGACTTTTTCGACACTACCGGCCCTGTCGTTTTTTTCAATTTTTGGCCGCTTTGGAAAATCCTTGACAATTTTCACACAATGCCCTCACGGTGCTTGATTTTACAAATTTTTCATTCAGGCCGCCCCTCTGGTCCCTTGTAGCAAGTTTTGGGACAATCCCCCACCCTTCCCATTTTTGACTTTTTCGACACTACCGGCCCTGTCGTTTTTTTCAATTTTTGCCCGCTTTGGAAAGTCCTTCATAATTTTCACACAATGCCCTCACGGTGCTTGATTTTACAAATTTTTCATTCAGGCCGCCCCTCTGGCCCCTTGTAGCAAGTTTTGGGACAATCCCCCACCCTTCCCATTTTTGACTTTTTCGACACTACCGGCCCTGTCGTTTTTTTCAATTTTTGGCCGCTTTGGAAAATCCTTCATAATTTTCACACAATGCCCTCACGGTGCTTGATTTTACAAATTTTTCATTCAGGCCGCCCCTCTGGCCCCTTGTAGCAAGTTTTGGGACAATCCCCCACCCTTCCCATTTTTGACTTTTTCGACACTACCGGCCCTGTCGTTTTTTTCAATTTTTGGCCGCTTTGGAAAATCCTTCATAATTTTCACACAATGCCCTCACGGTGCTTGATTTTACACATTTTTCATTCAGGCCGCCCCTCTGGCCCCTTGTAGCAAGTTTTGGGACAATCCCCCACCCTTCCCATTTTTGACTTTTTCGACACTACCGGCCCTGTCGTTTTTTTCAATTTTTGGCCGCTTTGGAAAATCCTTGACAATTTTCACACAATGCCCACACGGTGCTTGATTTTACACATTTTTCATTCAGGCCGCCCCTCTGGCCCCTTGTAGCAAGTTTTGGGACAATCCCCCACCCTTCCCATTTTTGACTTTTTCGACACTACCAGCCCTGTCGTTTTTTTCAATTTTTGGCCGCTTTGGAAAATCCTTCACAATTTTCACACAATGCCCTCACGGTGCTTGATTTTACAAATTTTTCATTCAGGCCGCCCCTCTGGCCCCTTGTAGCAAGTTTTGGGACAATCCCCCACCCTTCCTATTTTTGACTTTTTCGACACTACCGGCCCTGTCATTTTTTTCAATTTTTGCCCCCTATGGAAAATCCTTCACAATTTTCACACAATGTCTTCACGGTGCTTGATATTACACATTTTTCATTCAGGCCGCCCCTCTGGCCCCTTGTAGCAAGTTTTGGGACAACCCCCCACCCTTCCCATTTTTGACTTTTTCGACACTACCGGCCCTGTCGTTTTTTTCAATTTTTGCCCGCTTTGAAAAATCCTTCACAATTTTCACACAATGCCCTCACGGTGCTTGATTTTACACATTTTTCATTCAGGCCGCCCCTCTGGCCCCTTGTAGCAATTTTTGGGACAATCCCCCACCCTTCCCATTTTTGACTTTTTCGACACTACCAGCCCTGTCGTTTTTTTCAATTTTTGGCCGCTTTGGAAAATCCTTCACAATTTTCACACAATGCCCTCACGGTGCTTGATTTTACAAATTTTTCATTCAGGCCGCCCCTCTGGCCCCTTGTAGCAAGTTTTGGGACAATCCCCCACCCTTCCCATTTTTGACTTTTTCGACACTACCAGCCCTGTCGTTTTTTTCAATTTTTGGCCGCTTTGGAAAATCCTTCACAATTTTCACACAATGCCCTCACGGTGCTTGATTTTACAAATTTTTCATTCAGGCCGCCCCTCTGGCCCCTTGTAGCAAGTTTTGGGACAATCCCCCACCCTTCCCATTTTTGACTTTTTCGACACTACCGGCCCTGTCGTTTTTTTTCAATTTTTGGCCGCTTTGGAAAATCCTTCATAATTTTCACACAATGCCCTCACGGTGCTTGATTTTACAAATTTTTCATTCAGGCCGCCCCTCTGGCCCCTTGTAGCAAGTTTTGGGACAATCCCCCACCCTTCCCATTTTTGACTTTTTCGACACTACCGGCCCTGTCGTTTTTTTCAATTTTTGGCCGCTTTGGAAAATCCTTGACAATTTTCACACAATGCCCTCACGGTGCTTGATTTTACAAATTTTTCATTCAGGCCGCCCCTCTGGCCCCTTGTAGCAAGTTTTGGGACAATCCCCCACCCTTCCCATTTTTGACTTTTTCGACACTACCGGCCCTGTCGTTTTTTTCAATTTTTGGCCGCTTTGGAAAATCCTTCATAATTTTCACACAATGCCCTCACGGTGCTTGATTTTACAAATTTTTCATTCAGGCCGCCCCTCTGGCCCCTTGTAGCAAGTTTTGGGACAATCCCCCACCCTTCCCATTTTTGACTTTTTCGACACTACCGGCCCTGTCGTTTTTTTCAATTTTTGGCTGCTTTGGAAAATCCTTGACAATTTTCACACAATGCCCTCACGGTGCTTGATTTTACACATTTTTCATTCAGGCCGCCCCTCTGGCCCCTTGTAGCAAGTTTTGGGACAATCCCCCACCCTTCCCATTTTTGACTTTTTCGACACTACCGGCCCTGTCGTTTTTTTCAATTTTTGGCCGCTTTGGAAAATCCTTCACAATTTTCACACAATGCCCTCACGGTGCTTGATTTTACACATTTTTCATTCAGGCCGCCCCTCTGGCCCCTTGTAGCAAGTTTTGGGACAATCCCCCACCCTTCCCATTTTTGACTTTTTCGACACTACCGGCCCTGTCATTTTTTTCCATTTTTGGCCGCATTGGAAAATCCTTCACAATTTTCACACAATGCCCTCACGGTGCTTGATTTTACACATTTTTCATTCAGGCCGCCCCTCTGGCCCCTTGTAGCAAGTTTTGGGACAATCCCCCACCCTTCCCATTTTTGACTTTTTCGACACTACCAGCCCTGTCGTTTTTTTCAATTTTTGGCCGCTTTGGAAAATCCTTCACAATTTTCACACAATGCCCTCACGGTGCTTGATTTTACAAATTTTTCATTCAGGCCGCCCCTCTGGCCCCTTGTAGCAAGTTTTGGGACAATCCCCCACCCTTCCTATTTTTGACTTTTTCGACACTACCGGCCCTGTCATTTTTTTCAATTTTTGCCCCCTATGGAAAATCCTTCACAATTTTCACACAATGTCTTCACGGTGCTTGATATTACACATTTTTCATTCAGGCCGCCCCTCTGGCCCCTTGTAGCAAGTTTTGGGACAACCCCCCACCCTTCCCATTTTTGAATTTTTCGACACTACCGGCCCTGTCGTTTTTTTCAATTTTTGCCCGCTTTGGAAAATCCTTCACAATTTTCACACAATGCCCTCACGGTGCTTGATTTTACACATTTTTCATTCAGGCCGCCCCTCTGGCCCCTTGTAGCAATTTTTGGGACAATCCCCCACCCTTCCCATTTTTGACTTTTTCGACACTACCAGCCCTGTCGTTTTTTTCAATTTTTGGCCGCTTTGGAAAATCCTTCACAATTTTCACACAATGCCCTCACGGTGCTTGATTTTACAAATTTTTCATTCAGGCCGCCCCTCTGGCCCCTTGTAGCAAGTTTTGGGACAATCCCCCACCCTTCCCATTTTTGACTTTTTCGACACTACCAGCCCTGTCGTTTTTTTCAATTTTTGGCCGCTTTGGAAAATCCTTCACAATTTTCACACAATGCCCTCACGGTGCTTGATTTTACAAATTTTTCATTCAGGCCGCCCCTCTGGCCCCTTGTAGCAAGTTTTGGGACAATCCCCCACCCTTCCCATTTTTGACTTTTTCGACACTACCGGCCCTGTCGTTTTTTTTCAATTTTTGGCCGCTTTGGAAAATCCTTCATAATTTTCACACAATGCCCTCACGGTGCTTGATTTTACAAATTTTTCATTCAGGCCGCCCCTCTGGCCCCTTGTAGCAAGTTTTGGGACAATCCCCCACCCTTCCCATTTTTGACTTTTTCGACACTACCGGCCCTGTCGTTTTTTTCAATTTTTGGCCGCTTTGGAAAATCCTTGACAATTTTCACACAATGCCCTCACGGTGCTTGATTTTACAAATTTTTCATTCAGGCCGCCCCTCTGGCCCCTTGTAGCAAGTTTTGGGACAATCCCCCACCCTTCCCATTTTTGACTTTTTCGACACTACCGGCCCTGTCGTTTTTTTCAATTTTTGGCCGCTTTGGAAAATCCTTCATAATTTTCACACAATGCCCTCACGGTGCTTGATTTTACAAATTTTTCATTCAGGCCGCCCCTCTGGCCCCTTGTAGCAAGTTTTGGGACAATCCCCCACCCTTCCCATTTTTGACTTTTTCGACACTACCGGCCCTGTCGTTTTTTTCAATTTTTGGCTGCTTTGGAAAATCCTTGACAATTTTCACACAATGCCCTCACGGTGCTTGATTTTACACATTTTTCATTCAGGCCGCCCCTCTGGCCCCTTGTAGCAAGTTTTGGGACAATCCCCCACCCTTCCCATTTTTGACTTTTTCGACACTACCGGCCCTGTCGTTTTTTTCAATTTTTGGCCGCTTTGGAAAATCCTTGACAATTTTCACACAATGCCCTCACGGTGCTTGATTTTACACATTTTTCATTCAGGCCGCCCCTCTGGCCCCTTGTAGCAAGTTTTGGGACAATCCCCCACCCTTCCCATTTTTGACTTTTTCGACACTACCGGCCCTGTCGTTTTTTTCAATTTTTGTCCGCTTTGGAAAATCCTTCATAATTTTCACACAATGCCCTCACGGTGCTTGATTTTACAAATTTTTCATTCAGGCCGCCCCTCTGGCCCCTTGTAGCAAGTTTTGGGACAATCCCCCACCCTTCCCATTTTTGACTTTTTCGACACTACCGGCCCTGTCGTTTTTTTCAATTTTTGGCCGCTTTGGAAAATCCTTCATAATTTTCACACAATGCCCTCACGGTGCTTGATTTTACAAATTTTTCATTCAGGCCGCCCCTCTGGCCCCTTGTAGCAAGTTTTGGGACAATCCCCCACCCTTCCCATTTTTGACTTTTTCGACACTACCGGCCCTGTCGTTTTTTTCAATTTTTGGCCGCTTTGGAAAATCCTTGACAATTTTCACACAATGCCCACACGGTGCTTGATTTTACACATTTTTCATTCAGGCCGCCCCTCTGGCCCCTTGTAGCAAGTTTTGGGACAATCCCCCACCCTTCCCATTTTTGACTTTTTCGACACTACCGGCCCTGTCGTTTTTTTCAATTTTTGGCCGCTTTGGAAAATCCTTCATAATTTTCACACAATGCCCTCACGGTGCTTGATTTTACAAATTTTTCATTCAGGCCGCCCCTCTGGCCCCTTGTAGCAAGTTTTGGGACAATCCCCCACCCTTCCCATTTTTGACTTTTTCGACACTACCGGCCCTGTCGTTTTTTTCAATTTTTGCCCGCTTTGGAAAATCCTTCACAATTTTCACACAATGCCCTCACGGTGCTTGATTTTACAAATTTTTCATTCAGGCCGCCCCTCTGGCCCCTTGTAGCAAGTTTTGGGACAATCCCCCACCCTTCCCATTTTTGACTTTTTCGACACTACCGGCCCTGTCGTTTTTTTCAATTTTTGGCCGCTTTGGAAAATCTTTCATAATTTTCACACAATGCCCTCACGGTGCTTGATTTTACAAATTTTTCATTCAGGCCGCCCCTCTGGCCCCTTGTAGCAAGTTTTGGGACAATCCCCCACCCTTCCCATTTTTGACTTTTTCGACACTACCGGCCCTGTCGTTTTTTTCAATTTTTGGCCGCTTTGGAAAATCCTTCATAATTTTCACACAATGCCCTCACGGTGCTTGATTTTACAAATTTTTCATTCAGGCCGCCCCTCTGGCCCCTTGTAGCAAGTTTTGGGACAATCCCCCACCCTTCCCATTTTTGACTTTTTCGACACTACCGGCCCTGTCGTTTTTTTCAATTTTTGGCCGCTTTGGAAAATCCTTCACAATTTTCACACAATGCCCTCACGGTGCTTGATTTTACACATTTTTCATTCAGGCCGCCCCTCTGGCCCCTTGTAGCAAGTTTTGGGACAATCCCCCACCCTTCCCATTTTTGACTTTTTCGACACTACCGGCCCTGTCATTTTTTTCCATTTTTGGCCGCTTTGGAAAATCCTTCACAATTTTCACACAATGCCCTCACGGTGCTTGATTTTAGACATTTTTCATTCAGGCCGCCCCTCTGGCCCCTTGTAGCAAGTTTTGGGACAATCCCCCACCCTTCCCATTTTTGACTTTTTCGACACTACCGGCCCTGTCATTTTTTTCCATTTTTGGCCGCATTGGAAAATCCTTCACAATTTTCACACAATGCCCTCACGGTGCTTGATTTTACACATTTTTCATTCAGGCCGCCCCTCTGGCCCCTTGTAGCAAGTTTTGGGACAATCCCCCACCCTTCCCATTTTTGACTTTTTCGACACTACCAGCCCTGTCATTTTTTTCAATTTTTACCCCTATGGAAAATCCTTCACAATTTTCACACAATGCCTTCACGGTGCTTGATTTTACACATTTTTCAATCAGCCCGCCCCTCTGGCCCCTTGTAGCAAGTTTTGGGACAATCCCCCACCCTTCCCATTTTTGACTTTTTCGACACTACCGACCCTGTCATTTTTTTCAATTTTTGCCCGCTTTGGAAAATCCTTGACAATTTTCACACAATGCCTTCACGGTGCTTGATTTTACACATTTTTCATTCAGGCCGCCCCTCTGGCCCCTTGTAGCAAGTTTTGGGACAATCCCCCACCCTTCCTATTTTTGACTTTTTCAACACTACCGGCCCTGTCATTTTTTTCAATTTTTGCCCGCTTTGGAAAATCCTTGACAATTTTCACACAATGCCTTCACGGTGCTTGATTTTACACATTTTTCATTCAGGCCGTCCCTCTGGCCCCTTGTAGCAAGTTTTGGGACAATCCCCCACCCTTCCTATTTTTGACTTTTTCGACACTACCGGCCCTGTCATTTTTTTCAATTTTTGCCCCCTATGGAAAATCCTTCACAATTTTCACACAATGTCTTCACGGTGCTTGATATTACACATTTTTCATTCAGGCCGCCCCTCTGGCCCCTTGTAGCAAGTTTTGGGACAATCCCCCACCCTTCCCATTTTTGACTTTTTCGACACTACCGGCCCTGTCGTTTTTTTCAATTTTTGCCCGCTTTGGAAAATCCTTCACAATTTTCACACAATGCCCTCACGGTGCTTGATTTTACAAATTTTTCATTCAGGCCGCCCCTCTGGCCCCTTGTAGCAAGTTTTGGGACAATCCCCCACCCTTCCCATTTTTGACTTTTTCGACACCATGTCATTTTTTTCAATTTTTGGCCGCTTTGGAAAATCCTTCATAATTTTCACACAATGCCCTCACGGTGCTTGATTTTACACATTTTTCATTCAGGCCGCCCCTCTGGCCCCTTGTAGCAAGTTTTGGGACAATCCCCCACCCTTCCCATTTTTGACTTTTTCGACACTACCGGCCCTGTCGTTTTTTTCAATTTTTGGCCGCTTTGGAAAATCCTTGACAATTTTCACACAATGCCTTCACGGTGCTTGATTTTACACATTTTTCATTCAGGCCGTCCCTCTGGCCCCTTGTAGCAAGTTTTGGGACAATCCCCCACCCTTCCTATTTTTGACTTTTTCGACACTACCGGCCCTGTCGTTTTTTTCAATTTTTGGCCGCTTTGGAAAATCCTTGACAATTTTCACACAATGCCTTCACGGTGCTTGATTTTACACATTTTTCATTCAGGCCCTCCCTCTGGCCCCTTGTAGCAAGTTTTGGGACAATCCCCCACCCTTCCTATTTTTGACTTTTTCGACACTACCGGCCCTGTCATTTTTTTCAATTTTTGCCCCCTATGGAAAATCCTTCACAATTTTCACACAATGTCTTCACGGTGCTTGATATTACACATTTTTCATTCAGGCCGCCCCTCTGGCCCCTTGTAGCAAGTTTTGGGACAATCCCCCACCCTTCCCATTTTTGACTTTTTCGACACTACCGGCCCTGTCGTTTTTTTCAATTTTTGCCCGCTTTGGAAAATCCTTCACAATTTTCACACAATGCCCTCACGGTGCTTGATTTTACAAATTTTTCATTCAGGCCGCCCCTCTGGCCCCTTGTAGCAAGTTTTGGGACAATCCCCCACCCTTCCCATTTTTTACTTTTTCGACACCATGTCATTTTTTTCAATTTTTGGCCGCTTTGGAAAATCCTTGACAATTTTCACACAATGCCCTCATGGTGCTTGATTTTACACATTTTTCATTCAGGCCGCCCCTCTGGCCCCTTGTAGCAAGTTTTGGGACAATCCCCCACCCTTCCCATTTTTGACTTTTTCGACACTACCGGCCCTGTCGTTTTTTTCAATTTTTGGCCGCTTTGGAAAATCCTTCACAATTTTCACACAATGCCCTCACGGTGCTTGATTTTACACATTTTTCATTCAGGCCGCCCCTCTGGCCCCTTGTAGCAAGTTTTGGGACAATCCCCCACCCTTCCCATTTTTGACTTTTTCGACACTACCAGCCCTGTCGTTTTTTTCAATTTTTGCCCGCTTTGGAAAATCCTTCACAATTTTCACACAATGCCCTCACGGTGCTTGATTTTACAAATTTTTCATTCAGGCCGCCCCTCTGGCCCCTTGTAGCAAGTTTTGGGACAATCCCCCACCCTTCCCATTTTTGACTTTTTCGACACTACCGACCCTGTCATTTTTTTCAATTTTTGCCCGCTTTGGAAAATCCTTGACAATTTTCACACAATGCCTTCACGGTGCTTGATTTTACACATTTTTCATTCAGGCCGCCCCTCTGGCCCCTTGTAGCAAGTTTTGGGACAATCCCCCACCCTTCCTATTTTTGACTTTTTCAACACTACCGGCCCTGTCATTTTTTTCAATTTTTGCCCGCTTTGGAAAATCCTTGACAATTTTCACACAATGCCTTCACGGTGCTTGATTTTACACATTTTTCATTCAGGCCGTCCCTCTGGCCCCTTGTAGCAAGTTTTGGGACAATCCCCCACCCTTCCTATTTTTGACTTTTTCGACACTACCGGCCCTGTCATTTTTTTCAATTTTTGCCCCCTATGGAAAATCCTTCACAATTTTCACACAATGTCTTCACGGTGCTTGATATTACACATTTTTCATTCAGGCCGCCCCTCTGGCCCCTTGTAGCAAGTTTTGGGACAATCCCCCACCCTTCCCATTTTTGACTTTTTCGACACTACCGGCCCTGTCGTTTTTTTCAATTTTTGCCCGCTTTGGAAAATCCTTCACAATTTTCACACAATGCCCTCACGGTGCTTGATTTTACAAATTTTTCATTCAGGCCGCCCCTCTGGCCCCTTGTAGCAAGTTTTGGGACAATCCCCCACCCTTCCCATTTTTGACTTTTTCGACACCATGTCATTTTTTTCAATTTTTGGCCGCTTTGGAAAATCCTTGACAATTTTCACACAATGCCCTCACGGTGCTTGATTTTACAAATTTTTCATTCAGGCCGCCCCTCTGGCCCCTTGTAGCAAGTTTTGGGACAATCCCCCACCCTTCCCATTTTTGACTTTTTCGACACTACCGGCCCTGTCGTTTTTTTCAATTTTTGGCCGCTTTGGAAAATCCTTGACAATTTTCACACAATGCCCTCACGGTGCTTGATTTTACACATTTTTCATTCAGGCCGCCCCTCTGGCCCCTTGTAGCAAGTTTTGGGACAATCCCCCACCCTTCCCATTTTTGACTTTTTCGACACTACCGGCCCTGTCGTTTTTTTCAATTTTTGTCCGCTTTGGAAAATCCTTCATAATTTTCACACAATGCCCTCACGGTGCTTGATTTTACAAATTTTTCATTCAGGCCGCCCCTCTGGCCCCTTGTAGCAAGTTTTGGGACAATCCCCCACCCTTCCCATTTTTGACTTTTTCGACACTACCGGCCCTGTCGTTTTTTTCAATTTTTGGCCGCTTTGGAAAATCCTTGACAATTTTCACACAATGCCCTCACGGTGCTTGATTTTACACATTTTTCATTCAGGCCGCCCCTCTGGCCCCTTGTAGCAAGTTTTGGGACAATCCCCCACCCTTCCCATTTTTGACTTTTTCGACACTACCGGCCCTGTCATTTTTTTCAAT
The DNA here is from genome assembly GCF_027409825.1 of Scomber japonicus. Classification (NCBI taxonomy): domain Eukaryota; kingdom Metazoa; phylum Chordata; class Actinopteri; order Scombriformes; family Scombridae; genus Scomber; species Scomber japonicus. Next base: position 17,889,509 of record NC_070578.1, read on the forward strand.
TTTTGGCCGCTTTGGAAAATCCTTCATAATTTTCACACAATGCCCTCACGGTGCTTGATTTTACAAATTTTTCATTCAGGCCGCCCCTCTGGCCCCTTGTAGCAAGTTTTGGGACAATCCCCCACCCTTCCCATTTTTGACTTTTTCGACACTACCGGCCCTGTCGTTTTTTTCAATTTTTGGCCGCTTTGGAAAATCCTTCACAATTTTCACACAATGCCCTCACGGTGCTTGATTTTACAAATTTTTCATTCAGGCCGCCCCTCTGGCCCCTTGTAGCAAGTTTTGGGACAATCCCCCACCCTTCCCATTTTTGACTTTTTCGACACTACCGGCCCTGTCGTTTTTTTCAATTTTTGGCCGCTTTGGAAAATCCTTGACAATTTTCACACAATGCCCTCACGGTGCTTGATTTTACACATTTTTCATTCAGGCCGCCCCTCTGGCCCCTTGTAGCAAGTTTTGGGACAATCCCCCACCCTTCCCATTTTTGACTTTTTCGACACTACCGGCCCTGTCGTTTTTTTCAATTTTTGGCCGCTTTGGAAAATCCTTCATAATTTTCACACAATGCCCTCACGGTGCTTGATTTTACACATTTTTCATTCAGGCCGCCCCTCTGGCCCCTTGTAGCAAGTTTTGGGACAATCCCCCACCCTTCCCATTTTTGACTTTTTCGACACTACCGGCCCTGTCGTTTTTTTCAATTTTTGGCCGCTTTGGAAAATCCTTGACAATTTTCACACAATGCCCTCACGGTGCTTGATTTTACACATTTTTCATTCAGGCCGCCCCTCTGGCCCCTTGTAGCAAGTTTTGGGACAATCCCCCACCCTTCCCATTTTTGACTTTTTCGACACTACCGGCCCTGTCGTTTTTTTCAATTTTTGGCCGCTTTGGAAAATCCTTGACAATTTTCACACAATGCCCTCACGGTGCTTGATTTTACACATTTTTCATTCAGGCCGCCCCTCTGGCCCCTTGTAGCAAGTTTTGGGACAATCCCCCACCCTTCCCATTTTTTACTTTTTCGACACTACCGGCCCTGTCGTTTTTTTCAATTTTTGCCCGCTTTGGAAAATCCTTCATAATTTTCACACAATGCCCTCACGGTGCTTGATTTTACAAATTTTTCATTCAGGCCGCCCCTCTGGCCCCTTGTAGCAAGTTTTGGGACAATCCCCCACCCTTCCCATTTTTGACTTTTTCGACACTACCGGCCCTGTCGTTTTTTTCAATTTTTGGCCGCTTTGGAAAATCCTTGACAATTTTCACACAATGCCCTCACGGTGCTTGATTTTACAAATTTTTCATTCAGGCCGCCCCTCTGGCCCCTTGTAGCAAGTTTTGGGACAATCCCCCACCCTTCCCATTTTTGACTTTTTCGACACTACCGGCCCTGTCGTTTTTTTCAATTTTTGGCCGCTTTGGAAAATCCTTGACAATTTTCACACAATGCCCTCACGGTGCTTGATTTTACAAATTTTTCATTCAGGCCGCCCCTCTGGCCACTTGTAGCAAGTTTTGGGACAATCCCCCACCCTTCCCATTTTTGACTTTTTCGACACTACCGGCCCTGTCGTTTTTTTCAATTTTTGGCCGCTTTGGAAAATCCTTGACAATTTTCACACAATGCCCTCACGGTGCTTGATTTTACACATTTTTCATTCAGGCCGCCCCTCTGGCCCCTTGTAGCAAGTTTTGGGACAATCCCCCACCCTTCCCATTTTTGACTTTTTCGACACTACCGGCCCTGTCGTTTTTTTCAATTTTTGGCCGCTTTGGAAAATCCTTGACAATTTTCACACAATGCCCTCACGGTGCTTGATTTTACAAATTTTTCATTCAGGCCGCCCCTCTGGCCCCTTGTAGCAAGTTTTGGGACAATCCCCCACCCTTCCCATTTTTGACTTTTTCGACACTACCGGCCCTGTCGTTTTTTTCAATTTTTGGCCGCTTTGGAAAATCCTTCATAATTTTCACACAATGCCCTCACGGTGCTTGATTTTACAAATTTTTCATTCAGGCCGCCCCTCTGGCCCCTTGTAGCAAGTTTTGGGACAATCCCCCACCCTTCCCATTTTTGACTTTTTCGACACTACCGGCCCTGTCGTTTTTTTCAATTTTTGGCCGCTTTGGAAAATCCTTGACAATTTTCACACAATGCCCTCACGGTGCTTGATTTTACAAATTTTTCATTCAGGCCGCCCCTCTGGCCACTTGTAGCAAGTTTTGGGACAATCCCCCACCCTTCCCATTTTTGACTTTTTCGACACTACCGGCCCTGTCGTTTTTTTCAATTTTTGGCCGCTTTGGAAAATCCTTGACAATTTTCACACAATGCCCTCACGGTGCTTGATTTTACACATTTTTCATTCAGGCCGCCCCTCTGGCCCCTTGTAGCAAGTTTTGGGACAATCCCCCACCCTTCCCATTTTTGACTTTTTCGACACTACCGACCCTGTCATTTTTTTCAATTTTTGCCCGCTTTGGAAAATCCTTGACAATTTTCACACAATGCCTTCACGGTGCTTGATTTTACACATTTTTCATTCAGGCCGCCCCTCTGGCCCCTTGTAGCAAGTTTTGGGACAATCCCCCACCCTTCCTATTTTTGACTTTTTCAACACTACCGGCCCTGTCATTTTTTTCAATTTTTGCCCGCTTTGGAAAATCCTTGACAATTTTCACACAATGCCTTCACGGTGCTTGATTTTACACATTTTTCATTCAGGCCGTCCCTCTGGCCCCTTGTAGCAAGTTTTGGGACAATCCCCCACCCTTCCTATTTTTGACTTTTTCGACACTACCGGCCCTGTCATTTTTTTCAATTTTTGCCCCCTATGGAAAATCCTTCACAATTTTCACACAATGTCTTCACGGTGCTTGATATTACACATTTTTCATTCAGGCCGCCCCTCTGGCCCCTTGTAGCAAGTTTTGGGACAATCCCCCACCCTTCCCATTTTTGACTTTTTCGACACTACCGGCCCTGTCGTTTTTTTCAATTTTTGCCCGCTTTGGAAAATCCTTCACAATTTTCACACAATGCCCTCACGGTGCTTGATTTTACAAATTTTTCATTCAGGCCGCCCCTCTGGCCCCTTGTAGCAAGTTTTGGGACAATCCCCCACCCTTCCCATTTTTGACTTTTTCGACACCATGTCATTTTTTTCAATTTTTGGCCGCTTTGGAAAATCCTTGACAATTTTCACACAATGCCCTCACGGTGCTTGATTTTACAAATTTTTCATTCAGGCCGCCCCTCTGGCCCCTTGTAGCAAGTTTTGGGACAATCCCCCACCCTTCCCATTTTTGACTTTTTCGACACTACCGGCCCTGTCGTTTTTTTCAATTTTTGGCCGCTTTGGAAAATCCTTGACAATTTTCACACAATGCCCTCACGGTGCTTGATTTTACACATTTTTCATTCAGGCCGCCCCTCTGGCCCCTTGTAGCAAGTTTTGGGACAATCCCCCACCCTTCCCATTTTTGACTTTTTCGACACTACCGGCCCTGTCGTTTTTTTCAATTTTTGTCCGCTTTGGAAAATCCTTCATAATTTTCACACAATGCCCTCACGGTGCTTGATTTTACAAATTTTTCATTCAGGCCGCCCCTCTGGCCCCTTGTAGCAAGTTTTGGGACAATCCCCCACCCTTCCCATTTTTGACTTTTTCGACACTACCGGCCCTGTCGTTTTTTTCAATTTTTGGCCGCTTTGGAAAATCCTTGACAATTTTCACACAATGCCCTCACGGTGCTTGATTTTACACATTTTTCATTCAGGCCGCCCCTCTGGCCCCTTGTAGCAAGTTTTGGGACAATCCCCCACCCTTCCCATTTTTGACTTTTTCGACACTACCGGCCCTGTCATTTTTTTCAATTTTTGGCCGCTTTGGAAAATCCTTCATAATTTTCACACAATGCCCTCACGGTGCTTGATTTTACAAATTTTTCATTCAGGCCGCCCCTCTGGCCCCTTGTAGCAAGTTTTGGGACAATCCCCCACCCTTCCCATTTTTGACTTTTTCGACACTACCGGCCCTGTCGTTTTTTTCAATTTTTGGCCGCTTTGGAAAATCCTTCACAATTTTCACACAATGCCCTCACGGTGCTTGATTTTACAAATTTTTCATTCAGGCCGCCCCTCTGGCCCCTTGTAGCAAGTTTTGGGACAATCCCCCACCCTTCCCATTTTTGACTTTTTCGACACTACCGGCCCTGTCGTTTTTTTCAATTTTTGGCCGCTTTGGAAAATCCTTGACAATTTTCACACAATGCCCTCACGGTGCTTGATTTTACACATTTTTCATTCAGGCCGCCCCTCTGGCCCCTTGTAGCAAGTTTTGGGACAATCCCCCACCCTTCCCATTTTTGACTTTTTCGACACTACCGGCCCTGTCGTTTTTTTCAATTTTTGGCCGCTTTGGAAAATCCTTCATAATTTTCACACAATGCCCTCACGGTGCTTGATTTTACACATTTTTCATTCAGGCCGCCCCTCTGGCCCCTTGTAGCAAGTTTTGGGACAATCCCCCACCCTTCCCATTTTTGACTTTTTCGACACTACCGGCCCTGTCGTTTTTTTCAATTTTTGGCCGCTTTGGAAAATCCTTGACAATTTTCACACAATGCCCTCACGGTGCTTGATTTTACACATTTTTCATTCAGGCCGCCCCTCTGGCCCCTTGTAGCAAGTTTTGGGACAATCCCCCACCCTTCCCATTTTTGACTTTTTCGACACTACCGGCCCTGTCGTTTTTTTCAATTTTTGGCCGCTTTGGAAAATCCTTGACAATTTTCACACAATGCCCTCACGGTGCTTGATTTTACACATTTTTCATTCAGGCCGCCCCTCTGGCCCCTTGTAGCAAGTTTTGGGACAATCCCCCACCCTTCCCATTTTTTACTTTTTCGACACTACCGGCCCTGTCGTTTTTTTCAATTTTTGCCCGCTTTGGAAAATCCTTCATAATTTTCACACAATGCCCTCACGGTGCTTGATTTTACAAATTTTTCATTCAGGCCGCCCCTCTGGCCCCTTGTAGCAAGTTTTGGGACAATCCCCCACCCTTCCCATTTTTGACTTTTTCGACACTACCGGCCCTGTCGTTTTTTTCAATTTTTGGCCGCTTTGGAAAATCCTTGACAATTTTCACACAATGCCCTCACGGTGCTTGATTTTACAAATTTTTCATTCAGGCCGCCCCTCTGGCCCCTTGTAGCAAGTTTTGGGACAATCCCCCACCCTTCCCATTTTTGACTTTTTCGACACTACCGGCCCTGTCGTTTTTTTCAATTTTTGGCCGCTTTGGAAAATCCTTGACAATTTTCACACAATGCCCTCACGGTGCTTGATTTTACAAATTTTTCATTCAGGCCGCCCCTCTGGCCACTTGTAGCAAGTTTTGGGACAATCCCCCACCCTTCCCATTTTTGACTTTTTCGACACTACCGGCCCTGTCGTTTTTTTCAATTTTTGGCCGCTTTGGAAAATCCTTGACAATTTTCACACAATGCCCTCACGGTGCTTGATTTTACACATTTTTCATTCAGGCCGCCCCTCTGGCCCCTTGTAGCAAGTTTTGGGACAATCCCCCACCCTTCCCATTTTTGACTTTTTCGACACTACCGGCCCTGTCGTTTTTTTCAATTTTTGGCCGCTTTGGAAAATCCTTGACAATTTTCACACAATGCCCTCACGGTGCTTGATTTTACAAATTTTTCATTCAGGCCGCCCCTCTGGCCCCTTGTAGCAAGTTTTGGGACAATCCCCCACCCTTCCCATTTTTGACTTTTTCGACACTACCGGCCCTGTCGTTTTTTTCAATTTTTGGCCGCTTTGGAAAATCCTTCATAATTTTCACACAATGCCCTCACGGTGCTTGATTTTACAAATTTTTCATTCAGGCCGCCCCTCTGGCCCCTTGTAGCAAGTTTTGGGACAATCCCCCACCCTTCCCATTTTTGACTTTTTCGACACTACCGGCACATTCGTTTTTTTTCAATTTTTGGCCGCTTTGGAAAATCCTTCATAATTTTCACACAATGCCCTCACGGTGCTTGATTTTACAAATTTTTCATTCAGGCCGCCCCTCTGGCCCCTTGTAGCAAGTTTTGGGACAATCCCCCACCCTTCCCATTTTTGACTTTTTCGACACTACCGGCCCTGTCGTTTTTTTCAATTTTTGCCCGCTTTGGAAAATCCTTGACAATTTTCACACAATGCCCTCACGGTGCTTGATTTTACACATTTTTCATTCAGGCCGCCCCTCTGGCCCCTTGTAGCAAGTTTTGGGACAATCCCCCACCCTTCCCATTTTTGACTTTTTCGACACTACCGGCCCTGTCGTTTTTTTCAATTTTTGGCCGCTTTGGAAAATCCTTGACAATTTTCACACAATGCCCACACGGTGCTTGATTTTACACATTTTTCATTCAGGCCGCCCCTCTGGCCCCTTGTAGCAAGTTTTGGGACAATCCCCCACCCTTCCCATTTTTGACTTTTTCGACACTACCGGCCCTGTCGTTTTTTTCAATTTTTGGCCGCTTTGGAAAATCCTTCATAATTTTCACACAATGCCCTCACGGTGCTTGATTTTACAAATTTTTCATTCAGGCCGCCCCTCTGGCCCCTTGTAGCAAGTTTTGGGACAATCCCCCACCCTTCCCATTTTTGACTTTTTCGACACTACCGGCACATTCGTTTTTTTTCAATTTTTGGCCGCTTTGGAAAATCCTTCATAATTTTCACACAATGCCCTCACGGTGCTTGATTTTACAAATTTTTCATTCAGGCCGCCCCTCTGGCCCCTTGTAGCAAGTTTTGGGACAATCCCCCACCCTTCCCATTTTTGACTTTTTCGACACTACCGGCCCTGTCGTTTTTTTCAATTTTTGCCCGCTTTGGAAAATCCTTGACAATTTTCACACAATGCCCTCACGGTGCTTGATTTTACACATTTTTCATTCAGGCCGCCCCTCTGGCCCCTTGTAGCAAGTTTTGGGACAATCCCCCACCCTTCCCATTTTTGACTTTTTCGACACTACCGGCCCTGTCGTTTTTTTCAATTTTTGGCCGCTTTGGAAAATCCTTGACAATTTTCACACAATGCCCACACGGTGCTTGATTTTACACATTTTTCATTCAGGCCGCCCCTCTGGCCCCTTGTAGCAAGTTTTGGGACAATCCCCCACCCTTCCCATTTTTGACTTTTTCGACACTACCGGCCCTGTCGTTTTTTTCAATTTTTGGCCGCTTTGGAAAATCCTTCATAATTTTCACACAATGCCCTCACGGTGCTTGATTTTACAAATTTTTCATTCAGGCCGCCCCTCTGGCCCCTTGTAGCAAGTTTTGGGACAATCCCCCACCCTTCCCATTTTTGACTTTTTCGACACTACCGGCCCTGTCGTTTTTTTCAATTTTTGGCCGCTTTGGAAAATCCTTGACAATTTTCACACAATGCCCTCACGGTGCTTGATTTTACACATTTTTCATTCAGGCCGCCCCTCTGGCCCCTTGTAGCAAGTTTTGGGACAATCCCCCACCCTTCCCATTTTTGACTTTTTCGACACTACCGGCCCTGTCGTTTTTTTCAATTTTTGGCCGCTTTGGAAAATCCTTGACAATTTTCACACAATGCCCTCACGGTGCTTGATTTTACACATTTTTCATTCAGGCCGCCCCTCTGGCCCCTTGTAGCAAGTTTTGGGACAATCCCCCACCCTTCCCATTTTTGACTTTTTCGACACTACCGGCCCTGTCGTTTTTTTCAATTTTTGCCCGCTTTGGAAAATCCTTCATAATTTTCACACAATGCCCTCACGGTGCTTGATTTTACAAATTTTCCATTCAGGCCGCCCCTCTGGCCCCTTGTAGCAAGTTTTGGGACAATCCCCCACCCTTCCCATTTTTGACTTTTTCGACACTACCGGCCCTGTCGTTTTTTTCAATTTTTGGCCGCTTTGGAAAATCCTTCACAATTTTCACACAATGCCCTCACGGTGCTTGATTTTACACATTTTTCATTCAGGCCGCCCCTCTGGCCCCTTGTAGCAAGTTTTGGGACAATCCCCCACCCTTCCCATTTTTGACTTTTTCGACACTACCGGCACATTCGTTTTTTTTCAATTTTTGGCCGCTTTGGAAAATCCTTCATAATTTTCACACAATGCCCTCACGGTGCTTGATTTTACAAATTTTTCATTCAGGCCGCCCCTCTGGCCCCTTGTAGCAAGTTTTGGGACAATCCCCCACCCTTCCCATTTTTTACTTTTTCGACACTACCGGCCCTGTCGTTTTTTTCAATTTTTGGCCGCTTTGGAAAATCCTTGACAATTTTCACACAATGCCCTCACGGTGCTTGATTTTACACATTTTTCATTCAGGCCGCCCCTCTGGCCCCTTGTAGCAAGTTTTGGGACAATCCCCCACCCTTCCCATTTTTGACTTTTTCGACACTACCGGCCCTGTCGTTTTTTTCAATTTTTGGCCGCTTTGGAAAATCCTTGACAATTTTCACACAATGCCCTCACGGTGCTTGATTTTACAAATTTTTCATTCAGGCCGCCCCTCTGGCCCCTTGTAGCAAGTTTTGGGACAATCCCCCACCCTTCCCATTTTTGACTTTTTCGACACTACCGGCCCTGTCGTTTTTTTCAATTTTTGGCCGCTTTGGAAAATCCTTGACAATTTTCACACAATGCCCTCACGGTGCTTGATTTTACACATTTTTCATTCAGGCCGCCCCTCTGGCCCCTTGTAGCAAGTTTTGGGACAATCCCCCACCCTTCCCATTTTTGACTTTTTCGACACTACCGGCCCTGTCGTTTTTTTCAATTTTTGCCCGCTTTGGAAAATCCTTCATAATTTTCACACAATGCCCTCACGGTGCTTGATTTTACAAATTTTTCATTCAGGCCGCCCCTCTGGCCCCTTGTAGCGAGTTTTGGGACAATCCCCCACCCTTCCCATTTTTGACTTTTTCGACACTACCGGCCCTGTCGTTTTTTTCAATTTTTGGCCGCTTTGGAAAATCCTTCACAATTTTCACACAATGCCCTCACGGTGCTTGATTTTACAAATTTTTCATTCAGGCCGCCCCTCTGGCCCCTTGTAGCAAGTTTTGGGACAATCCCCCACCCTTCCCATTTTTGACTTTTTCGACACTACCGGCCCTGTCGTTTTTTTCAATTTTTGGCCGCTTTGGAAAATCCTTGACAATTTTCACACAATGCCCTCACGGTGCTTGATTTTACACATTTTTCATTCAGGCCGCCCCTCTGGCCCCTTGTAGCAAGTTTTGGGACAATCCCCCACCCTTCCCATTTTTGACTTTTTCGACACTACCGGCCCTGTCGTTTTTTTCAATTTTTGGCCGCTTTGGAAAATCCTTCATAATTTTCACACAATGCCCTCACGGTGCTTGATTTTACAAATTTTTCATTCAGGCCGCCCCTCTGGCCCCTTGTAGCAAGTTTTGGGACAATCCCCCACCCTTCCCATTTTTTACTTTTTCGACACTACCGGCCCTGTCGTTTTTTTCAATTTTTGGCCGCTTTGGAAAATCCTTCACAATTTTCACACAATGCCCTCACGGTGCTTGATTTTACAAATTTTCCATTCAGGCCGCCCCTCTGGCCCCTTGTAGCAAGTTTTGGGACAATCCCCCACCCTTCCCATTTTTGACTTTTTCGACACTACCGGCCCTGTCGTTTTTTTCAATTTTTGGCCGCTTTGGAAAATCCTTCACAATTTTCACACAATGCCCTCACGGTGCTTGATTTTACACATTTTTCATTCAGGCCGCCCCTCTGGCCCCTTGTAGCAAGTTTTGGGACAATCCCCCACCCTTCCCATTTTTGACTTTTTCGACACTACCGGCACATTCGTTTTTTTTCAATTTTTGGCCGCTTTGGAAAATCCTTCATAATTTTCACACAATGCCCTCACGGTGCTTGATTTTACAAATTTTTCATTCAGGCCGCCCCTCTGGCCCCTTGTAGCAAGTTTTGGGACAATCCCCCACCCTTCCCATTTTTGACTTTTTCGACACTACCGGCCCTGTCGTTTTTTTCAATTTTTGGCCGCTTTGGAAAATCCTTCACAATTTTCACACAATGCCCTCACGGTGCTTGATTTTACACATTTTTCATTCAGGCCGCCCCTCTGGCCCCTTGTAGCAAGTTTTGGGACAATCCCCCACCCTTCCCATTTTTGACTTTTTCGACACTACCGGCCCTGTCGTTTTTTTCAATTTTTGGCCGCTTTGGAAAATCCTTGACAATTTTCACACAATGCCCTCACGGTGCTTGATTTTACAAATTTTTCATTCAGGCCGCCCCTCTGGCCCCTTGTAGCAAGTTTTGGGACAATCCCCCACCCTTCCCATTTTTGACTTTTTCGACACTACCGGCCCTGTCGTTTTTTTCAATTTTTGCCCGCTTTGGAAAATCCTTCATAATTTTCACACAATGCCCTCACGGTGCTTGATTTTACAAATTTTTCATTCAGGCCGCCCCTCTGGCCCCTTGTAGCAAGTTTTGGGACAATCCCCCACCCTTCCCATTTTTGACTTTTTCGACACTACCGGCCCTGTCGTTTTTTTCAATTTTTGGCCGCTTTGGAAAATCCTTCATAATTTTCACACAATGCCCTCACGGTGCTTGATTTTACAAATTTTTCATTCAGGCCGCCCCTCTGGCCCCTTGTAGCAAGTTTTGGGACAATCCCCCACCCTTCCCATTTTTTACTTTTTCGACACTACCGGCCCTGTCGTTTTTTTCAATTTTTGGCCGCTTTGGAAAATCCTTCACAATTTTCACACAATGCCCTCACGGTGCTTGATTTTACAAATTTTCCATTCAGGCCGCCCCTCTGGCCCCTTGTAGCAAGTTTTGGGACAATCCCCCCCCCTTCCCATTTTTGACTTTTTCGACACTACCGGCCCTGTCGTTTTTTTCAATTTTTGGCCGCTTTGGAAAATCCTTCACAATTTTTACACAATGCCCTCACGGTGCTTGATTTTACACATTTTTCATTCAGGCCGCCCCTCTGGCCCCTTGTAGCAAGTTTTGGGACAATCCCCCACCCTTCCCATTTTTGACTTTTTCGACACTACCGGCACATTCGTTTTTTTTCAATTTTTGGCCGCTTTGGAAAATCCTTCATAATTTTCACACAATGCCCTCACGGTGCTTGATTTTACAAATTTTTCATTCAGGCCGCCCCTCTGGCCCCTTGTAGCAAGTTTTGGGACAATCCCCCACCCTTCCCATTTTTGACTTTTTCGACACTACCGGCCCTGTCGTTTTTTTCAATTTTTGGCCGCTTTGGAAAATCCTTGACAATTTTCACACAATGCCCACACGGTGCTTGATTTTACACATTTTTCATTCAGGCCGCCCCTCTGGCCCCTTGTAGCAAGTTTTGGGACAATCCCCCACCCTTCCCATTTTTGACTTTTTCGACACTACCGGCCCTGTCGTTTTTTTCAATTTTTGGCCGCTTTGGAAAATCCTTCATAATTTTCACACAATGCCCTCACGGTGCTTGATTTTACACATTTTTCATTCAGGCCGCCCCTCTGGCCCCTTGTAGCAAGTTTTGGGACAATCCCCCACCCTTCCCATTTTTGACTTTTTCGACACTACCGGCCCTGTCGTTTTTTTCAATTTTTGGCCGCTTTGGAAAATCCTTCATAATTTTCACACAATGCCCTCACGGTGCTTGATTTTACAAATTTTTCATTCAGGCCGCCCCTCTGGCCCCTTGTAGCAAGTTTTGGGACAATCCCCCACCCTTCCCATTTTTTACTTTTTCGACACTACCGGCCCTGTCGTTTTTTTCAATTTTTGGCCGCTTTGGAAAATCCTTCACAATTTTCACACAATGCCCTCACGGTGCTTGATTTTACACATTTTTCATTCAGGCCGCCCCTCTGGCCCCTTGTAGCAAGTTTTGGGACAATCCCCCACCCTTCCCATTTTTGACTTTTTCGACACTACCGGCACATTCGTTTTTTTTCAATTTTTGGCCGCTTTGGAAAATCCTTCATAATTTTCACACAATGCCCTCACGGTGCTTGATTTTACAAATTTTTCATTCAGGCCGCCCCTCTGGCCCCTTGTAGCAAGTTTTGGGACAATCCCCCACCCTTCCCATTTTTGACTTTTTCGACACTACCGGCCCTGTCGTTTTTTTCAATTTTTGGCCGCTTTGGAAAATCCTTGACAATTTTCACACAATGCCCTCACGGTGCTTGATTTTACACATTTTTCATTCAGGCCGCCCCTCTGGCCCCTTGTAGCAAGTTTTGGGACAATCCCCCACCCTTCCCATTTTTGACTTTTTCGACACTACCGGCCCTGTCGTTTTTTTCAATTTTTGCCCGCTTTGGAAAATCCTTCATAATTTTCACACAATGCCCTCACGGTGCTTGATTTTACAAATTTTTCATTCAGGCCGCCCCTCTGGCCCCTTGTAGCAAGTTTTGGGACAATCCCCCACCCTTCCCATTTTTGACTTTTTCGACACTACCGGCCCTGTCGTTTTTTTCAATTTTTGGCCGCTTTGGAAAATCCTTGACAATTTTCACACAATGCCCTCACGGTGCTTGATTTTACACATTTTTCATTCAGGCCGCCCCTCTGGCCCCTTGTAGCAAGTTTTGGGACAATCCCCCACCCTTCCCATTTTTGACTTTTTCGACACTACCGGCCCTGTCGTTTTTTTCAATTTTTGGCCGCTTTGGAAAATCCTTCATAATTTTCACACAATGCCCTCACGGTGCTTGATTTTACAAATTTTTCATTCAGGCCGCCCCTCTGGCCCCTTGTAGCAAGTTTTGGGACAATCCCCCACCCTTCCCATTTTTGACTTTTTCGACACTACCGGCCCTGTCGTTTTTTTCAATTTTTGGCCGCTTTGGAAAATCCTTGACAATTTTCACACAATGCCCTCACGGTGCTTGATTTTACACATTTTTCATTCAGGCCGCCCCTCTGGCCCCTTGTAGCAAGTTTTGGGACAATCCCCCACCCTTCCCATTTTTGACTTTTTCGACACTACCGGCCCTGTCGTTTTTTTCAATTTTTGCCCGCTTTGGAAAATCCTTCATAATTTTCACACAATGCCCTCACGGTGCTTGATTTTACAAATTTTTCATTCAGGCCGCCCCTCTGGCCCCTTGTAGCAAGTTTTGGGACAATCCCCCACCCTTCCCATTTTTGACTTTTTCGACACTACCGGCCCTGTCGTTTTTTTCAATTTTTGGCCGCTTTGGAAAATCCTTGACAATTTTCACACAATGCCCTCACGGTGCTTGATTTTACACATTTTTCATTCAGGCCGCCCCTCTGGCCCCTTGTAGCAAGTTTTGGGACAATCCCCCACCCTTCCCATTTTTGACTTTTTCGACACTACCGGCCCTGTCGTTTTTTTCAATTTTTGGCCGCTTTGGAAAATCCTTCATAATTTTCACACAATGCCCTCACGGTGCTTGATTTTACAAATTTTTCATTCAGGCCGCCCCTCTGGCCCCTTGTAGCAAGTTTTGGGACAATCCCCCACCCTTCCCATTTTTGACTTTTTCGACACTACCGGCCCTGTCGTTTTTTTCAATTTTTGGCCGCTTTGGAAAATCCTTGACAATTTTCACACAATGCCCTCACGGTGCTTGATTTTACACATTTTTCATTCAGGCCGCCCCTCTGGCCCCTTGTAGCAAGTTTTGGGACAATCCCCCACCCTTCCCATTTTTGACTTTTTCGACACTACCGGCCCTGTCGTTTTTTTCAATTTTTGGCCGCTTTGGAAAATCCTTCATAATTTTCACACAATGCCCTCACGGTGCTTGATTTTACAAATTTTTCATTCAGGCCGCCCCTCTGGCCCCTTGTAGCAAGTTTTGGGACAATCCCCCACCCTTCCCATTTTTGACTTTTTCGACACTACCGGCCCTGTCGTTTTTTTCAATTTTTGGCCGCTTTGGAAAATCCTTGACAATTTTCACACAATGCCCTCACGGTGCTTGATTTTACACATTTTTCATTCAGGCCGCCCCTCTGGCCCCTTGTAGCAAGTTTTGGGACAATCCCCCACCCTTCCCATTTTTGACTTTTTCGACACTACCGGCCCTGTCGTTTTTTTCAATTTTTGCCCGCTTTGGAAAATCCTTCATAATTTTCACACAATGCCCTCACGGTGCTTGATTTTACAAATTTTTCATTCAGGCCGCCCCTCTGGCCCCTTGTAGCAAGTTTTGGGACAATCCCCCACCCTTCCCATTTTTGACTTTTTCGACACTACCGGCCCTGTCGTTTTTTTCAATTTTTGGCCGCTTTGGAAAATCCTTGACAATTTTCACACAATGCCCTCACGGTGCTTGATTTTACACATTTTTCATTCAGGCCGCCCCTCTGGCCCCTTGTAGCAAGTTTTGGGACAATCCCCCACCCTTCCCATTTTTGACTTTTTCGACACTACCGGCCCTGTCGTTTTTTTCAATTTTTGGCCGCTTTGGAAAATCCTTCATAATTTTCACACAATGCCCTCACGGTGCTTGATTTTACAAATTTTTCATTCAGGCCGCCCCTCTGGCCCCTTGTAGCAAGTTTTGGGACAATCCCCCACCCTTCCCATTTTTGACTTTTTCGACACTACCGGCCCTGTCGTTTTTTTCAATTTTTGGCCGCTTTGGAAAATCCTTGACAATTTTCACACAATGCCCTCACGGTGCTTGATTTTACACATTTTTCATTCAGGCCGCCCCTCTGGCCCCTTGTAGCAAGTTTTGGGACAATCCCCCACCCTTCCCATTTTTGACTTTTTCGACACTACCGGCCCTGTCGTTTTTTTCAATTTTTGCCCGCTTTGGAAAATCCTTCATAATTTTCACACAATGCCCTCACGGTGCTTGATTTTACAAATTTTTCATTCAGGCCGCCCCTCTGGCCCCTTGTAGCAAGTTTTGGGACAATCCCCCACCCTTCCCATTTTTGACTTTTTCGACACTACCGGCCCTGTCGTTTTTTTCAATTTTTGGCCGCTTTGGAAAATCCTTCATAATTTTCACACAATGCCCTCACGGTGCTTGATTTTACAAATTTTTCATTCAGGCCGCCCCTCTGGCCCCTTGTAGCAAGTTTTGGGACAATCCCCCACCCTTCCCATTTTTTACTTTTTCGACACTACCGGCCCTGTCGTTTTTTTCAATTTTTGGCCGCTTTGGAAAATCCTTCACAATTTTCACACAATGCCCTCACGGTGCTTGATTTTACAAATTTTCCATTCAGGCCGCCCCTCTGGCCCCTTGTAGCAAGTTTTGGGACAATCCCCCACCCTTCCCATTTTTGACTTTTTCGACACTACCGGCCCTGTCGTTTTTTTCAATTTTTGGCCGCTTTGGAAAATCCTTCACAATTTTCACACAATGCCCTCACGGTGCTTGATTTTACACATTTTTCATTCAGGCCGCCCCTCTGGCCCCTTGTAGCAAGTTTTGGGACAATCCCCCACCCTTCCCATTTTTGACTTTTTCGACACTACCGGCACATTCGTTTTTTTTCAATTTTTGGCCGCTTTGGAAAATCCTTCATAATTTTCACACAATGCCCTCACGGTGCTTGATTTTACAAATTTTTCATTCAGGCCGCCCCTCTGGCCCCTTGTAGCAAGTTTTGGGACAATCCCCCACCCTTCCCATTTTTGACTTTTTCGACACTACCGGCCCTGTCGTTTTTTTCAATTTTTGGCCGCTTTGGAAAATCCTTGACAATTTTCACACAATGCCCTCACGGTGCTTGATTTTACACATTTTTCATTCAGGCCGCCCCTCTGGCCCCTTGTAGCAAGTTTTGGGACAATCCCCCACCCTTCCCATTTTTGACTTTTTCGACACTACCGGCCCTGTCGTTTTTTTCAATTTTTGGCCGCTTTGGAAAATCCTTCATAATTTTCACACAATGCCCTCACGGTGCTTGATTTTACAAATTTTTCATTCAGGCCGCCCCTCTGGCCCCTTGTAGCAAGTTTTGGGACAATCCCCCACCCTTCCCATTTTTGACTTTTTCGACACTACCGGCCCTGTCGTTTTTTTCAATTTTTGGCCGCTTTGGAAAATCCTTGACAATTTTCACACAATGCCCTCACGGTGCTTGATTTTACACATTTTTCATTCAGGCCGCCCCTCTGGCCCCTTGTAGCAAGTTTTGGGACAATCCCCCACCCTTCCCATTTTTGACTTTTTCGACACTACCGGCCCTGTCGTTTTTTTCAATTTTTGCCCGCTTTGGAAAATCCTTCATAATTTTCACACAATGCCCTCACGGTGCTTGATTTTACAAATTTTTCATTCAGGCCGCCCCTCTGGCCCCTTGTAGCAAGTTTTGGGACAATCCCCCACCCTTCCCATTTTTGACTTTTTCGACACTACCGGCCCTGTCGTTTTTTTCAATTTTTGGCCGCTTTGGAAAATCCTTCACAATTTTCACACAATGCCCTCACGGTGCTTGATTTTACAAATTTTTCATTCAGGCCGCCCCTCTGGCCCCTTGTAGCAAGTTTTGGGACAATCCCCCACCCTTCCCATTTTTGACTTTTTCGACACTACCGGCCCTGTCGTTTTTTTCAATTTTTGGCCGCTTTGGAAAATCCTTGACAATTTTCACACAATGCCCTCACGGTGCTTGATTTTACACATTTTTCATTCAGGCCGCCCCTCTGGCCCCTTGTAGCAAGTTTTGGGACAATCCCCCACCCTTCCCATTTTTGACTTTTTCGACACTACCGGCCCTGTCGTTTTTTTCAATTTTTGGCCGCTTTGGAAAATCCTTCATAATTTTCACACAATGCCCTCACGGTGCTTGATTTTACAAATTTTTCATTCAGGCCGCCCCTCTGGCCCCTTGTAGCAAGTTTTGGGACAATCCCCCACCCTTCCCATTTTTGACTTTTTCGACACTACCGGCCCTGTCGTTTTTTTCAATTTTTGGCCGCTTTGGAAAATCCTTGACAATTTTCACACAATGCCCTCACGGTGCTTGATTTTACACATTTTTCATTCAGGCCGCCCCTCTGGCCCCTTGTAGCAAGTTTTGGGACAATCCCCCACCCTTCCCATTTTTGACTTTTTCGACACTACCGGCCCTGTCGTTTTTTTCAATTTTTGCCCGCTTTGGAAAATCCTTCATAATTTTCACACAATGCCCTCACGGTGCTTGATTTTACAAATTTTTCATTCAGGCCGCCCCTCTGGCCCCTTGTAGCAAGTTTTGGGACAATCCCCCACCCTTCCCATTTTTGACTTTTTCGACACTACCGGCCCTGTCGTTTTTTTCAATTTTTGGCCGCTTTGGAAAATCCTTCATAATTTTCACACAATGCCCTCACGGTGCTTGATTTTACAAATTTTTCATTCAGGCCGCCCCTCTGGCCCCTTGTAGCAAGTTTTGGGACAATCCCCCACCCTTCCCATTTTTTACTTTTTCGACACTACCGGCCCTGTCGTTTTTTTCAATTTTTGGCCGCTTTGGAAAATCCTTCACAATTTTCACACAATGCCCTCACGGTGCTTGATTTTACAAATTTTCCATTCAGGCCGCCCCTCTGGCCCCTTGTAGCAAGTTTTGGGACAATCCCCCACCCTTCCCATTTTTGACTTTTTCGACACTACCGGCCCTGTCGTTTTTTTCAATTTTTGGCCGCTTTGGAAAATCCTTGACAATTTTCACACAATGCCCTCACGGTGCTTGATTTTACACATTTTTCATTCAGGCCGCCCCTCTGGCCCCTTGTAGCAAGTTTTGGGACAATCCCCCACCCTTCCCATTTTTGACTTTTTCGACACTACCGGCCCTGTCGTTTTTTTCAATTTTTGGCCGCTTTGGAAAATCCTTCATAATTTTCACACAATGCCCTCACGGTGCTTGATTTTACAAATTTTTCATTCAGGCCGCCCCTCTGGCCCCTTGTAGCAAGTTTTGGGACAATCCCCCACCCTTCCCATTTTTGACTTTTTCGACACTACCGGCCCTGTCGTTTTTTTCAATTTTTGGCCGCTTTGGAAAATCCTTGACAATTTTCACACAATGCCCTCACGGTGCTTGATTTTACACATTTTTCATTCAGGCCGCCCCTCTGGCCCCTTGTAGCAAGTTTTGGGACAATCCCCCACCCTTCCCATTTTTGACTTTTTCGACACTACCGGCCCTGTCGTTTTTTTCAATTTTTGCCCGCTTTGGAAAATCCTTCATAATTTTCACACAATGCCCTCACGGTGCTTGATTTTACAAATTTTTCATTCAGGCCGCCCCTCTGGCCCCTTGTAGCAAGTTTTGGGACAATCCCCCACCCTTCCCATTTTTGACTTTTTCGACACTACCGGCCCTGTCGTTTTTTTCAATTTTTGGCCGCTTTGGAAAATCCTTCATAATTTTCACACAATGCCCTCACGGTGCTTGATTTTACAAATTTTTCATTCAGGCCGCCCCTCTGGCCCCTTGTAGCAAGTTTTGGGACAATCCCCCACCCTTCCCATTTTTTACTTTTTCGACACTACCGGCCCTGTCGTTTTTTTCAATTTTTGGCCGCTTTGGAAAATCCTTCACAATTTTCACACAATGCCCTCACGGTGCTTGATTTTACAAATTTTCCATTCAGGCCGCCCCTCTGGCCCCTTGTAGCAAGTTTTGGGACAATCCCCCACCCTTCCCATTTTTGACTTTTTCGACACTACCGGCCCTGTCGTTTTTTTCAATTTTTGGCCGCTTTGGAAAATCCTTCACAATTTTCACACAATGCCCTCACGGTGCTTGATTTTACACATTTTTCATTCAGGCCGCCCCTCTGGCCCCTTGTAGCAAGTTTTGGGACAATCCCCCACCCTTCCCATTTTTGACTTTTTCGACACTACCGGCACATTCGTTTTTTTTCAATTTTTGGCCGCTTTGGAAAATCCTTCATAATTTTCACACAATGCCCTCACGGTGCTTGATTTTACAAATTTTTCATTCAGGCCGCCCCTCTGGCCCCTTGTAGCAAGTTTTGGGACAATCCCCCACCCTTCCCATTTTTGACTTTTTCGACACTACCGGCCCTGTCGTTTTTTTCAATTTTTGGCCGCTTTGGAAAATCCTTGACAATTTTCACACAATGCCCTCACGGTGCTTGATTTTACACATTTTTCATTCAGGCCGCCCCTCTGGCCCCTTGTAGCAAGTTTTGGGACAATCCCCCACCCTTCCCATTTTTGACTTTTTCGACACTACCGGCCCTGTCGTTTTTTTCAATTTTTGGCCGCTTTGGAAAATCCTTCATAATTTTCACACAATGCCCTCACGGTGCTTGATTTTACAAATTTTTCATTCAGGCCGCCCCTCTGGCCCCTTGTAGCAAGTTTTGGGACAATCCCCCACCCTTCCCATTTTTTACTTTTTCGACACTACCGGCCCTGTCGTTTTTTTCAATTTTTGGCCGCTTTGGAAAATCCTTCACAATTTTCACACAATGCCCTCACGGTGCTTGATTTTACAAATTTTCCATTCAGGCCGCCCCTCTGGCCCCTTGTAGCAAGTTTTGGGACAATCCCCCACCCTTCCCATTTTTGACTTTTTCGACACTACCGGCCCTGTCGTTTTTTTCAATTTTTGGCCGCTTTGGAAAATCCTTCACAATTTTCACACAATGCCCTCACGGTGCTTGATTTTACACATTTTTCATTCAGGCCGCCCCTCTGGCCCCTTGTAGCAAGTTTTGGGACAATCCCCCACCCTTCCCATTTTTGACTTTTTCGACACTACCGGCACATTCGTTTTTTTTCAATTTTTGGCCGCTTTGGAAAATCCTTCATAATTTTCACACAATGCCCTCACGGTGCTTGATTTTACAAATTTTTCATTCAGGCCGCCCCTCTGGCCCCTTGTAGCAAGTTTTGGGACAATCCCCCACCCTTCCCATTTTTGACTTTTTCGACACTACCGGCCCTGTCGTTTTTTTCAATTTTTGGCCGCTTTGGAAAATCCTTCACAATTTTCACACAATGCCCTCACGGTGCTTGATTTTACACATTTTTCATTCAGGCCGCCCCTCTGGCCCCTTGTAGCAAGTTTTGGGACAATCCCCCACCCTTCCCATTTTTGACTTTTTCGACACTACCGGCCCTGTCGTTTTTTTCAATTTTTGGCCGCTTTGGAAAATCCTTGACAATTTTCACACAATGCCCTCACGGTGCTTGATTTTACAAATTTTTCATTCAGGCCGCCCCTCTGGCCCCTTGTAGCAAGTTTTGGGACAATCCCCCACCCTTCCCATTTTTGACTTTTTCGACACTACCGGCCCTGTCGTTTTTTTCAATTTTTGGCCGCTTTGGAAAATCCTTCATAATTTTCACACAATGCCCTCACGGTGCTTGATTTTACAAATTTTTCATTCAGGCCGCCCCTCTGGCCCCTTGTAGCAAGTTTTGGGACAATCCCCCACCCTTCCCATTTTTTACTTTTTCGACACTACCGGCCCTGTCGTTTTTTTCAATTTTTGGCCGCTTTGGAAAATCCTTCACAATTTTCACACAATGCCCTCACGGTGCTTGATTTTACAAATTTTCCATTCAGGCCGCCCCTCTGGCCCCTTGTAGCAAGTTTTGGGACAATCCCCCCCCCTTCCCATTTTTGACTTTTTCGACACTACCGGCCCTGTCGTTTTTTTCAATTTTTGGCCGCTTTGGAAAATCCTTCACAATTTTTACACAATGCCCTCACGGTGCTTGATTTTACACATTTTTCATTCAGGCCGCCCCTCTGGCCCCTTGTAGCAAGTTTTGGGACAATCCCCCACCCTTCCCATTTTTGACTTTTTCGACACTACCGGCACATTCGTTTTTTTTCAATTTTTGGCCGCTTTGGAAAATCCTTCATAATTTTCACACAATGCCCTCACGGTGCTTGATTTTACAAATTTTTCATTCAGGCCGCCCCTCTGGCCCCTTGTAGCAAGTTTTGGGACAATCCCCCACCCTTCCCATTTTTGACTTTTTCGACACTACCGGCCCTGTCGTTTTTTTCAATTTTTGGCCGCTTTGGAAAATCCTTGACAATTTTCACACAATGCCCACACGGTGCTTGATTTTACACATTTTTCATTCAGGCCGCCCCTCTGGCCCCTTGTAGCAAGTTTTGGGACAATCCCCCACCCTTCCCATTTTTGACTTTTTCGACACTACCGGCCCTGTCGTTTTTTTCAATTTTTGGCCGCTTTGGAAAATCCTTCATAATTTTCACACAATGCCCTCACGGTGCTTGATTTTACACATTTTTCATTCAGGCCGCCCCTCTGGCCCCTTGTAGCAAGTTTTGGGACAATCCCCCACCCTTCCCATTTTTGACTTTTTCGACACTACCGGCCCTGTCGTTTTTTTCAATTTTTGGCCGCTTTGGAAAATCCTTCATAATTTTCACACAATGCCCTCACGGTGCTTGATTTTACAAATTTTTCATTCAGGCCGCCCCTCTGGCCCCTTGTAGCAAGTTTTGGGACAATCCCCCACCCTTCCCATTTTTTACTTTTTCGACACTACCGGCCCTGTCGTTTTTTTCAATTTTTGGCCGCTTTGGAAAATCCTTCACAATTTTCACACAATGCCCTCACGGTGCTTGATTTTACACATTTTTCATTCAGGCCGCCCCTCTGGCCCCTTGTAGCAAGTTTTGGGACAATCCCCCACCCTTCCCATTTTTGACTTTTTCGACACTACCGGCACATTCGTTTTTTTTCAATTTTTGGCCGCTTTGGAAAATCCTTCATAATTTTCACACAATGCCCTCACGGTGCTTGATTTTACAAATTTTTCATTCAGGCCGCCCCTCTGGCCCCTTGTAGCAAGTTTTGGGACAATCCCCCACCCTTCCCATTTTTGACTTTTTCGACACTACCGGCCCTGTCGTTTTTTTCAATTTTTGGCCGCTTTGGAAAATCCTTGACAATTTTCACACAATGCCCTCACGGTGCTTGATTTTACACATTTTTCATTCAGGCCGCCCCTCTGGCCCCTTGTAGCAAGTTTTGGGACAATCCCCCACCCTTCCCATTTTTGACTTTTTCGACACTACCGGCCCTGTCGTTTTTTTCAATTTTTGCCCGCTTTGGAAAATCCTTCATAATTTTCACACAATGCCCTCACGGTGCTTGATTTTACAAATTTTTCATTCAGGCCGCCCCTCTGGCCCCTTGTAGCAAGTTTTGGGACAATCCCCCACCCTTCCCATTTTTTACTTTTTCGACACTACCGGCCCTGTCGTTTTTTTCAATTTTTGGCCGCTTTGGAAAATCCTTGACAATTTTCACACAATGCCCTCACGGTGCTTGATTTTACACATTTTTCATTCAGGCCGCCCCTCTGGCCCCTTGTAGCAAGTTTTGGGACAATCCCCCACCCTTCCCATTTTTGACTTTTTCGACACTACCGGCCCTGTCGTTTTTTTCAATTTTTGGCCGCTTTGGAAAATCCTTCATAATTTTCACACAATGCCCTCACGGTGCTTGATTTTACAAATTTTTCATTCAGGCCGCCCCTCTGGCCCCTTGTAGCAAGTTTTGGGACAATCCCCCACCCTTCCCATTTTTGACTTTTTCGACACTACCGGCCCTGTCGTTTTTTTCAATTTTTGGCCGCTTTGGAAAATCCTTGACAATTTTCACACAATGCCCTCACGGTGCTTGATTTTACACATTTTTCATTCAGGCCGCCCCTCTGGCCCCTTGTAGCAAGTTTTGGGACAATCCCCCACCCTTCCCATTTTTGACTTTTTCGACACTACCGGCCCTGTCGTTTTTTTCAATTTTTGCCCGCTTTGGAAAATCCTTCATAATTTTCACACAATGCCCTCACGGTGCTTGATTTTACAAATTTTTCATTCAGGCCGCCCCTCTGGCCCCTTGTAGCAAGTTTTGGGACAATCCCCCACCCTTCCCATTTTTGACTTTTTCGACACTACCGGCCCTGTCGTTTTTTTCAATTTTTGGCCGCTTTGGAAAATCCTTCATAATTTTCACACAATGCCCTCACGGTGCTTGATTTTACAAATTTTTCATTCAGGCCGCCCCTCTGGCCCCTTGTAGCAAGTTTTGGGACAATCCCCCACCCTTCCCATTTTTTACTTTTTCGACACTACCGGCCCTGTCGTTTTTTTCAATTTTTGGCCGCTTTGGAAAATCCTTCATAATTTTCACACAATGCCCTCACGGTGCTTGATTTTACATATTTTTCATTCAGGCCGCCCCTCTGGCCCCTTGTAGCAAGTTTTGGGACAATCCCCCACCCTTCCCATTTTTGACTTTTTCGACACTACCGGCCCTGTCGTTTTTTTCAATTTTTGGCCGCTTTGGAAAATCCTTGACAATTTTCACACAATGCCCTCACGGTGCTTGATTTTACACATTTTTCATTCAGGCCGCCCCTCTGGCCCCTTGTAGCAAGTTTTGGGACAATCCCCCACCCTTCCCATTTTTGACTTTTTCGACACTACCGGCCCTGTCGTTTTTTTCAATTTTTGCCCGCTTTGGAAAATCCTTCATAATTTTCACACAATGCCCTCACGGTGCTTGATTTTACAAATTTTTCATTCAGGCCGCCCCTCTGGCCCCTTGTAGCAAGTTTTGGGACAATCCCCCACCCTTCCCATTTTTGACTTTTTCGACACTACCGGCCCTGTCGTTTTTTTCAATTTTTGGCCGCTTTGGAAAATCCTTCACAATTTTCACACAATGCCCTCACGGTGCTTGATTTTACAAATTTTTCATTCAGGCCGCCCCTCTGGCCCCTTGTAGCAAGTTTTGGGACAATCCCCCACCCTTCCCATTTTTGACTTTTTCGACACTACCGGCCCTGTCGTTTTTTTCAATTTTTGGCCGCTTTGGAAAATCCTTGACAATTTTCACACAATGCCCTCACGGTGCTTGATTTTACACATTTTTCATTCAGGCCGCCCCTCTGGCCCCTTGTAGCAAGTTTTGGGACAATCCCCCACCCTTCCCATTTTTGACTTTTTCGACACTACCGGCCCTGTCGTTTTTTTCAATTTTTGGCCGCTTTGGAAAATCCTTCATAATTTTCACACAATGCCCTCACGGTGCTTGATTTTACAAATTTTTCATTCAGGCCGCCCCTCTGGCCCCTTGTAGCAAGTTTTGGGACAATCCCCCACCCTTCCCATTTTTGACTTTTTCGACACTACCGGCCCTGTCGTTTTTTTCAATTTTTGGCCGCTTTGGAAAATCCTTGACAATTTTCACACAATGCCCTCACGGTGCTTGATTTTACACATTTTTCATTCAGGCCGCCCCTCTGGCCCCTTGTAGCAAGTTTTGGGACAATCCCCCACCCTTCCCATTTTTGACTTTTTCGACACTACCGGCCCTGTCGTTTTTTTCAATTTTTGCCCGCTTTGGAAAATCCTTCATAATTTTCACACAATGCCCTCACGGTGCTTGATTTTACAAATTTTTCATTCAGGCCGCCCCTCTGGCCCCTTGTAGCAAGTTTTGGGACAATCCCCCACCCTTCCCATTTTTGACTTTTTCGACACTACCGGCCCTGTCGTTTTTTTCAATTTTTGGCCGCTTTGGAAAATCCTTCATAATTTTCACACAATGCCCTCACGGTGCTTGATTTTACAAATTTTTCATTCAGGCCGCCCCTCTGGCCCCTTGTAGCAAGTTTTGGGACAATCCCCCACCCTTCCCATTTTTTACTTTTTCGACACTACCGGCCCTGTCGTTTTTTTCAATTTTTGGCCGCTTTGGAAAATCCTTCACAATTTTCACACAATGCCCTCACGGTGCTTGATTTTACAAATTTTCCATTCAGGCCGCCCCTCTGGCCCCTTGTAGCAAGTTTTGGGACAATCCCCCACCCTTCCCATTTTTGACTTTTTCGACACTACCGGCCCTGTCGTTTTTTTCAATTTTTGGCCGCTTTGGAAAATCCTTCACAATTTTCACACAATGCCCTCACGGTGCTTGATTTTACACATTTTTCATTCAGGCCGCCCCTCTGGCCCCTTGTAGCAAGTTTTGGGACAATCCCCCACCCTTCCCATTTTTGACTTTTTCGACACTACCGGCACATTCGTTTTTTTTCAATTTTTGGCCGCTTTGGAAAATCCTTCATAATTTTCACACAATGCCCTCACGGTGCTTGATTTTACAAATTTTTCATTCAGGCCGCCCCTCTGGCCCCTTGTAGCAAGTTTTGGGACAATCCCCCACCCTTCCCATTTTTGACTTTTTCGACACTACCGGCCCTGTCGTTTTTTTCAATTTTTGGCCGCTTTGGAAAATCCTTGACAATTTTCACACAATGCCCTCACGGTGCTTGATTTTACACATTTTTCATTCAGGCCGCCCCTCTGGCCCCTTGTAGCAAGTTTTGGGACAATCCCCCACCCTTCCCATTTTTGACTTTTTCGACACTACCGGCCCTGTCGTTTTTTTCAATTTTTGGCCGCTTTGGAAAATCCTTGACAATTTTCACACAATGCCCTCACGGTGCTTGATTTTACACATTTTTCATTCAGGCCGCCCCTCTGGCCCCTTGTAGCAAGTTTTGGGACAATCCCCCACCCTTCCCATTTTTGACTTTTTCGACACTACCGGCCCTGTCGTTTTTTTCAATTTTTGCCCGCTTTGGAAAATCCTTCATAATTTTCACACAATGCCCTCACGGTGCTTGATTTTACAAATTTTTCATTCAGGCCGCCCCTCTGGCCCCTTGTAGCAAGTTTTGGGACAATCCCCCACCCTTCCCATTTTTGACTTTTTCGACACTACCGGCCCTGTCGTTTTTTTCAATTTTTGGCCGCTTTGGAAAATCCTTCATAATTTTCACACAATGCCCTCACGGTGCTTGATTTTACAAATTTTTCATTCAGGCCGCCCCTCTGGCCCCTTGTAGCAAGTTTTGGGACAATCCCCCACCCTTCCCATTTTTTACTTTTTCGACACTACCGGCCCTGTCGTTTTTTTCAATTTTTGGCCGCTTTGGAAAATCCTTCACAATTTTCACACAATGCCCTCACGGTGCTTGATTTTACAAATTTTCCATTCAGGCCGCCCCTCTGGCCCCTTGTAGCAAGTTTTGGGACAATCCCCCCCCCTTCCCATTTTTGACTTTTTCGACACTACCGGCCCTGTCGTTTTTTTCAATTTTTGGCCGCTTTGGAAAATCCTTCACAATTTTCACACAATGCCCTCACGGTGCTTGATTTTACACATTTTTCATTCAGGCCGCCCCTCTGGCCCCTTGTAGCAAGTTTTGGGACAATCCCCCACCCTTCCCATTTTTGACTTTTTCGACACTACCGGCACATTCGTTTTTTTTCAATTTTTGGCCGCTTTGGAAAATCCTTCATAATTTTCACACAATGCCCTCACGGTGCTTGATTTTACAAATTTTTCATTCAGGCCGCCCCTCTGGCCCCTTGTAGCAAGTTTTGGGACAATCCCCCACCCTTCCCATTTTTGACTTTTTCGACACTACCGGCCCTGTCGTTTTTTTCAATTTTTGGCCGCTTTGGAAAATCCTTGACAATTTTCACACAATGCCCACACGGTGCTTGATTTTACACATTTTTCATTCAGGCCGCCCCTCTGGCCCCTTGTAGCAAGTTTTGGGACAATCCCCCACCCTTCCCATTTTTGACTTTTTCGACACTACCGGCCCTGTCGTTTTTTTCAATTTTTGGCCGCTTTGGAAAATCCTTCATAATTTTCACACAATGCCCTCACGGTGCTTGATTTTACACATTTTTCATTCAGGCCGCCCCTCTGGCCCCTTGTAGCAAGTTTTGGGACAATCCCCCACCCTTCCCATTTTTGACTTTTTCGACACTACCGGCCCTGTCGTTTTTTTCAATTTTTGGCCGCTTTGGAAAATCCTTCATAATTTTCACACAATGCCCTCACGGTGCTTGATTTTACAAATTTTTCATTCAGGCCGCCCCTCTGGCCCCTTGTAGCAAGTTTTGGGACAATCCCCCACCCTTCCCATTTTTTACTTTTTCGACACTACCGGCCCTGTCGTTTTTTTCAATTTTTGGCCGCTTTGGAAAATCCTTCACAATTTTCACACAATGCCCTCACGGTGCTTGATTTTACACATTTTTCATTCAGGCCGCCCCTCTGGCCCCTTGTAGCAAGTTTTGGGACAATCCCCCACCCTTCCCATTTTTGACTTTTTCGACACTACCGGCACATTCGTTTTTTTTCAATTTTTGGCCGCTTTGGAAAATCCTTCATAATTTTCACACAATGCCCTCACGGTGCTTGATTTTACAAATTTTTCATTCAGGCCGCCCCTCTGGCCCCTTGTAGCAAGTTTTGGGACAATCCCCCACCCTTCCCATTTTTGACTTATTCGACACTACCGGCCCTGTCGTTTTTTTCAATTTTTGGCCGCTTTGGAAAATCCTTCATAATTTTCACACAATGCCCTCACGGTGCTTGATTTTACAAATTTTTCATTCAGGCCGCCCCTCTGGCCCCTTGTAGCAAGTTTTGGGACAATCCCCCACCCTTCCCATTTTTTACTTTTTCGACACTACCGGCCCTGTCGTTTTTTTCAATTTTTGGCCGCTTTGGAAAATCCTTCACAATGTTCACACAATGCCTTCACGGTGCTTGATTTTACACATTTTTCATTCAGGCCGCCCCTCTGGCCCCTTGTAGCAAGTTTTGGGACAATCCCCCACCCTTCCTATTTTTGACTTTTTCAACACTACCGGCCCTGTCATTTCTTTCAATTTTTGCCCGCTTTGGAAAATCCTTGACAATTTTCACACAATGCCTTCACGGTGCTTGATTTTACACATTTTTCATTCAGGCCGCCCCTCTGGCCCCTTGTAGCAAGTTTTGGGACAATCCCCCACCCTTCCCATTTTTGACTTTTTCGACACTACCGGCACATTCGTTTTTTTTCAATTTTTGGCCGCTTTGGAAAATCCTTCATAATTTTCACACAATGCCCTCACGGTGCTTGATTTTACAAATTTTTCATTCAGGCCGCCCCTCTGGCCCCTTGTAGCAAGTTTTTGGACAATCCCCCACCCTTCCCATTTTTGACTTATTCGACACTACCGGCCCTGTCGTTTTTTTCAATTTTTGGCCGCTTTGGAAAATCCTTCATAATTTTCACACAATGCCCTCACGGTGCTTGATTTTACAAATTTTTCATTCAGGCCGCCCCTCTGGCCCCTTGTAGCAAGTTTTGGGACAATCCCCCACCCTTCCCATTTTTTACTTTTTCGACACTACCGGCCCTGTCGTTTTTTTCAATTTTTGGCCGCTTTGGAAAATCCTTCACAATTTTCACACAATGCCTTCACGGTGCTTGATTTTACACATTTTTCATTCAGGCCGCCCCTCTGGCCCCTTGTAGCAAGTTTTGGGACAATCCCCCACCCTTCCTATTTTTGACTTTTTCAACACTACCGGCCCTGTCATTTCTTTCAATTTTTGCCCGCTTTGGAAAATCCTTGACAATTTTCACACAATGCCTTCACGGTGCTTGATTTTACACATTTTTCATTCAGGCCGCCCCTCTGGCCCCTTGTAGCAAGTTTTGGGACAATCCCCCACCCTTCCTATTTTTGACTTTTTCGACACTACCGGCCCTGTCATTTTTTTCAATTTTTGCCCCCTATGGAAAATCCTTCACAATTTTCACACAATGCCCTCACGGTGCTTGATTTTACACATTTTTCATTCAGGCCGCCCCTCTGGCCCCTTGTAGCAAGTTTTGGGACAATCCCCCACCCTTCCCATTTTTGACTTTTTCGACACTACCGGCCCTGTCGTTTTTTTCAATTTTTGGCCGCTTTGGAAAATCCTTCATAATTTTCACACAATGCCCTCACGGTGCTTGATTTTACACATTTTTCATTCAGGCCGCCCCTCTGGCCCCTTGTAGCAAGTTTTGGGACAATCCCCCACCCTTCCCATTTTTGACTTTTTCGACACTACCGGCCCTGTCGTTTTTTTCAATTTTTGGCCGCTTTGGAAAATCCTTCATAATTTTCACACAATGCCCTCACGGTGCTTGATTTTACAAATTTTTCATTCAGGCCGCCCCTCTGGCCCCTTGTAGCAAGTTTTGGGACAATCCCCCACCCTTCCCATTTTTTACTTTTTCGACACTACCGGCCCTGTCGTTTTTTTCAATTTTTGGCCGCTTTGGAAAATCCTTCACAATTTTCACACAATGCCCTCACGGTGCTTGATTTTACACATTTTTCATTCAGGCCGCCCCTCTGGCCCCTTGTAGCAAGTTTTGGGACAATCCCCCACCCTTCCCATTTTTGACTTTTTCGACACTACCGGCACATTCGTTTTTTTTCAATTTTTGGCCGCTTTGGAAAATCCTTCATAATTTTCACACAATGCCCTCACGGTGCTTGATTTTACAAATTTTTCATTCAGGCCGCCCCTCTGGCCCCTTGTAGCAAGTTTTGGGACAATCCCCCACCCTTCCCATTTTTGACTTATTCGACACTACCGGCCCTGTCGTTTTTTTCAATTTTTGGCCGCTTTGGAAAATCCTTCATAATTTTCACACAATGCCCTCACGGTGCTTGATTTTACAAATTTTTCATTCAGGCCGCCCCTCTGGCCCCTTGTAGCAAGTTTTGGGACAATCCCCCACCCTTCCCATTTTTTACTTTTTCGACACTACCGGCCCTGTCGTTTTTTTCAATTTTTGGCCGCTTTGGAAAATCCTTCACAATTTTCACACAATGCCTTCACGGTGCTTGATTTTACACATTTTTCATTCAGGCCGCCCCTCTGGCCCCTTGTAGCAAGTTTTGGGACAATCCCCCACCCTTCCTATTTTTGACTTTTTGAACACTACCGGCCCTGTCATTTCTTTCAATTTTTGCCCGCTTTGGAAAATCCTTGACAATTTTCACACAATGCCTTCACGGTGCTTGATTTTACACATTTTTCATTCAGGCCGCCCCTCTGGCCCCTTGTAGCAAGTTTTGGGACAATCCCCCACCCTTCCCATTTTTGACTTTTTCGACACTACCGGCACATTCGTTTTTTTTCAATTTTTGGCCGCTTTGGAAAATCCTTCATAATTTTCACACAATGCCCTCACGGTGCTTGATTTTACAAATTTTTCATTCAGGCCGCCCCTCTGGCCCCTTGTAGCAAGTTTTTGGACAATCCCCCACCCTTCCCATTTTTGACTTATTCGACACTACCGGCCCTGTCGTTTTTTTCAATTTTTGGCCGCTTTGGAAAATCCTTCATAATTTTCACACAATGCCCTCACGGTGCTTGATTTTACAAATTTTTCATTCAGGCCGCCCCTCTGGCCCCTTGTAGCAAGTTTTGGGACAATCCCCCACCCTTCCCATTTTTTACTTTTTCGACACTACCGGCCCTGTCGTTTTTTTCAATTTTTGGCCGCTTTGGAAAATCCTTCACAATTTTCACACAATGCCTTCACGGTGCTTGATTTTACACATTTTTCATTCAGGCCGCCCCTCTGGCCCCTTGTAGCAAGTTTTGGGACAATCCCCCACCCTTCCTATTTTTGACTTTTTCAACACTACCGGCCCTGTCATTTCTTTCAATTTTTGCCCGCTTTGGAAAATCCTTGACAATTTTCACACAATGCCTTCACGGTGCTTGATTTTACACATTTTTCATTCAGGCCGCCCCTCTGGCCCCTTGTAGCAAGTTTTGGGACAATCCCCCACCCTTCCTATTTTTGACTTTTTCGACACTACCGGCCCTGTCATTTTTTTCAATTTTTGCCCCCTATGGAAAATCCTTCACAATTTTCACACAATGCCCTCACGGTGCTTGATTTTACACATTTTTCATTCAGGCCGCCCCTCTGGCCCCTTGTAGCAAGTTTTGGGACAATCCCCCACCCTTCCCATTTTTGACTTTTTCGACACTACCGGCCCTGTCATTTTTTTCCATTTTTGGCCGCTTTGGAAAATCCTTCACAATTTTCACACAATGCCCTCACGGTGCTTGATTTTACAAATTTTTCATTCAGGCCGCCCCTCTGGCCCCTTGTAGCAAGTTTTGGGACAATCCCCCACCCTTCCCATTTTTGACTTTTTCGACACTACCGGCCCTGTCGTTTTTTTCAATTTTTGGCCGCTTTGGAAAATCCTTGACAATTTTCACACAATGCCCTCACGGTGCTTGATTTTACACATTTTTCATTCAGCCCGCCCCTCTGGCCCCTTGTAGCAAGTTTTGGGACAATCCCCCACCCTTCCCATTTTTGACTTTTTCGACACTACCGACCCTGTCATTTTTTTCAATTTTTGCCCGCTTTGGAAAATCCTTGACAATTTTCACACAATGCCTTCACGGTGCTTGATTTTACACATTTTTCATTCAGGCCGCCCCTCTGGCCCCTTGTAGCAATTTTTGGGACAATCCCCCACCCTTCCTATTTTTGACTTTGTCAACACTACCGGCCCTGTCATTTTTTTGAATTTTTGCCCGCTTTGGAAAATCCTTGACAATTTTCACACAATGCCTTCACGGTGCTTGATATTACACATTTTTCATTCAGGCCGCCCCTCTGGCCCCTTGTAGCAAGTTTTGGGACAATCCCCCACCCTTCCCATTTTTGACTTTTTCGACACTACCGGCCCTGTCGTTTTTTTCAATTTTTGGCCGCTTTGGAAAATCCTTCACAATTTTCACACAATGCCCTCACGGTGCTTGATTTTACAAATTTTCCATTCAGGCGGCCCCTCTGGCCCCTTGTAGCAAGTTTTGGGACAATCCCCCACCCTTCCCATTTTTGACTTTTTCGACACTACCGGCCCTGTCGTTTTTTTCAATTTTTGGCCGCTTTGGAAAATCCTTGACAATTTTCACACAATGCCCTCACGGTGCTTGATTTTACAAATTTTTCATTCAGGCCGCCCCTCTGGCCCCTTGTAGCAAGTTTTGGGACAATCCCCCACCCTTCCCATTTTTGACTTTTTCGACACTACCGGCCCTGTCGTTTTTTTCAATTTTTGGCCGCTTTGGAAAATCCTTCACAATTTTCACACAATGCCCTCACGGTGCTTGATTTTACAAATTTTTCATTCAGGCCGCCCCTCTGGCCCCTTGTAGCAAGTTTTGGGACAATCCCCCACCCTTCCCATTTTTGACTTTTTTGACACTACCGGCCCTGTCGTTTTTTTCAATTTTTGGCCGCTTTGGAAAATCCTTCACAATTTTCACACAATGCCCTCACGGTGCTTGATTTTACACATTTTTCATTCAGGCCGCCCCTCTGGCCCCTTGTAGCAAGTTTTGGGACAATCCCCCACCCTTCCCATTTTTGACTTTTTCGACACTACCGGCCCTGTCGTTTTTTTCAATTTTTGCCCGCTTTGGAAAATCCTTCATAATTTTCACACAATGCCCTCACGGTGCTTGATTTTACAAATTTTTCATTCAGGACGCCCCTCTGGCCCCTTGTAGCAAGTTTTGGGACAATCCCCCACCCTTCCCATTTTTGACTTTTTCGACACTACCGGCCCTGTCGTTTTTTTCAATTTTTGGCCGCTTTGGAAAATCCTTGACAATTTTCACACAATGCCCTCACGGTGCTTGATTTTACACATTTTTCATTCAGCCCGCCCCTCTGGCCCCTTGTAGCAAGTTTTGGGACAATCCCCCACCCTTCCCATTTTTGACTTTTTCGACACTACCGACCCTGTCATTTTTTTCAATTTTTGCCCGCTTTGGAAAATCCTTGACAATTTTCACACAATGCCTTCACGGTGCTTGATTTTACACATTTTTCATTCAGGCCGCCCCTCTGGCCCCTTGTAGCAAGTTTTGGGACAATCCCCCACCCTTCCTATTTTTGACTTTTTCGACACTACCGGCCCTGTCATTTTTTTCAATTTTTGCCCCCTATGGAAAATCCTTCACAATTTTCACACAATGCCCTCACGGTGCTTGATTTTACACATTTTTCATTCAGGCCGCCCCTCTGGCCCCTTGTAGCAAGTTTTGGGACAATCCCCCACCCTTCCCATTTTTGACTTTTTCGACACTACCGGCCCTGTCATTTTTTTCCATTTTTGGCCGCTTTGGAAAATCCTTCACAATTTTCACACAATGCCCTCACGGTGCTTGATTTTACAAATTTTTCATTCAGGCCGCCCCTCTGGCCCCTTGTAGCAAGTTTTGGGACAATCCCCCACCCTTCCCATTTTTGACTTTTTCGACACTACCGGCCCTGTCATTTTTTTCAATTTTTGCCCCCTATGGAAAATCCTTCACAATTTTCACACAATGCCCTCACGGTGCTTGATTTTACAAATTTTTCATTCAGGCCGCCCCTCTGGCCCCTTGTAGCAAGTTTTGGGACAATCCCCCACCCTTCCCATTTTTGGCTTTTTCGACACTACCGGCCCTGTCGTTTTTTTCAATTTTTGGCCGCTTTGGAAAATCCTTGACAATTTTCACACAATGCCCTCACGGTGCTTGATTTTACAAATTTTCCATTCAGGCGGCCCCTCTGGCCCCTTGTAGCAAGTTTTGGGACAATCCCCCACCCTTCCCATTTTTGACTTTTTCGACACTACCGGCCCTGTCGTTTTTTTCAATTTTTGGCCGCTTTGGAAAATCCTTGACAATTTTCACACAATGCCCACACGGTGCTTGATTTTACACATTTTTCATTCAGGCCGCCCCTCTGGCCCCTTGTAGCAAGTTTTGGGACAATCCCCCACCCTTCCCATTTTTGACTTTTTCGACACTACCGGCCCTGTCGTTTTTTTCAATTTTTGGCCGCTTTGGAAAATCCTTGACAATTTTCACACAATGCCCTCACGGTGCTTGATTTTACACATTTTTCATTCAGGCCGCCCCTCTGGCCCCTTGTAGCAAGTTTTGGGACAATCCCCCACCCTTCCCATTTTTGACTTTTTCGACACTACCGGCCCTGTCGTTTTTTTCAATTTTTGCCCGCTTTGGAAAATCCTTCATAATTTTCACACAATGCCCTCACGGTGCTTGATTTTACAAATTTTTCATTCAGGCCGCCCCTCTGGCCCCTTGTAGCAAGTTTTGGGACAATCCCCCACCCTTCCCATTTTTGACTTTTTCGACACTACCGGCCCTGTCGTTTTTTTCAATTTTTGGCCGCTTTGGAAAATCCTTGACAATTTTCACACAATGCCCTCACGGTGCTTGATTTTACAAATTTTTCATTCAGGCCGCCCCTCTGGCCCCTTGTAGCAAGTTTTGGGACAATCCCCCACCCTTCCCATTTTTTACTTTTTCGACACTACCGGCCCTGTCGTTTTTTTCAATTTTTGGCCGCTTTGGAAAATCCTTGACAATTTTCACACAATGCCCTCACGGTGCTTGATTTTACACATTTTTCATTCAGGCCGCCCCTCTGGCCCCTTGTAGCAAGTTTTGGGACAATCCCCCACCCTTCCCATTTTTGACTTTTTCGACACTACCGGCCCTGTCGTTTTTTTCAATTTTTGGCCGCTTTGGAAAATCCTTGACAATTTTCACACAATGCCCTCACGGTGCTTGATTTTACAAATTTTTCATTCAGGCCGCCCCTCTGGCCCCTTGTAGCAAGTTTTGGGACAATCCCCCACCCTTCCCATTTTTGACTTTTTCGACACTACCGGCCCTGTCGTTTTTTTCAATTTTTGGCCGCTTTGGAAAATCCTTCATAATTTTCACACAATGCCCTCACGGTGCTTGATTTTACAAATTTTTCATTCAGGCCGCCCCTCTGGCCCCTTGTAGCAAGTTTTGGGACAATCCCCCACCCTTCCCATTTTTGACTTTTTCGACACTACCGGCACATTCGTTTTTTTTCAATTTTTGGCCGCTTTGGAAAATCCTTCACAATTTTCACACAATGCCCTCACGGTGCTTGATTTTACAAATTTTTCATTCAGGCCGCCCCTCTGGCCCCTTGTAGCAAGTTTTGGGACAATCCCCCACCCTTCCCATTTTTGACTTTTTCGACACTACCGGCCCTGTCGTTTTTTTCAATTTTTGGCCGCTTTGGAAAATCCTTGACAATTTTCACACAATGCCCTCACGCTGCTTGATTTTACACATTTTTCATTCAGGCCGCCCCTCTGGCCCCTTGTAGCAAGTTTTGGGACAATCCCCCACCCTTCCCATTTTTGACTTTTTCGACACTACCGGCCCTGTCGTTTTTTTCAATTTTTGGCCGCTTTGGAAAATCCTTGACAATTTTCACACAATGCCCACACGGTGCTTGATTTTACACATTTTTCATTCAGGCCGCCCCTCTGGCCCCTTGTAGCAAGTTTTGGGACAATCCCCCACCCTTCCCATTTTTGACTTTTTCGACACTACCGGCCCTGTCGTTTTTTTCAATTTTTGGCCGCTTTGGAAAATCCTTCATAATTTTCACACAATGCCCTCACGGTGCTTGATTTTACAAATTTTTCATTCAGGCCGCCCCTCTGGCCCCTTGTAGCAAGTTTTGGGACAATCCCCCACCCTTCCCATTTTTGACTTTTTCGACACTACCGACCCTGTCATTTTTTTCAATTTTTGCCCGCTTTGGAAAATCCTTGACAATTTTCACACAATGCCTTCACGGTGCTTGATTTTACACATTTTTCATTCAGGCCGCCCCTCTGGCCCCTTGTAGCAAGTTTTGGGACAATCCCCCACCCTTCCTATTTTTGACTTTGTCAACACTACCGGCCCTGTCATTTTTTTCAATTTTTGCCCGCTTTGGAAAATCCTTGACAATTTTCACACAATGCCTTCACGGTGCTTGATTTTACACATTTTTCATTCAGGCCGCCCCTCTGGCCCCTTGTAGCAAGTTTTGGGACAATCCCCCACCCTTCCTATTTTTGACTTTTTCGACACTACCGGCCCTGTCATTTTTTTCAATTTTTGCCCCCTATGGAAAATCCTTCACAATTTTCACACAATGTCTTCACGGTGCTTGATATTACACATTTTTCATTCAGGCCGCCCCTCTGGCCCCTTGTAGCAAGTTTTGGGACAATCCCCCACCCTTCCCATTTTTGACTTTTTCAACAGTACCGGCCCTGTCATTTTTTTCAATTTTTGCCCGCTTTGGAAAATCCTTGACAATTTTCACACAATGCCTTCACGGTGCTTGATTTTACACATTTTTCATTCAGGCCGCCCCTCTGGCCCCTTGTAGCAAGTTTTGGGACAATCCCCCACCCTTCCCATTTTTGACTTTTTCGACACTACCGGCCCTGTCATTTTTTTCCATTTTTGGCCGATTTGGAAAATCCTTCACAATTTTCACACAATGCCCTCACGGTGCTTGATTTTACAAATTTTTCATTCAGGCCGCCCCTCTGGCCCCTTGTAGCAAGTTTTGGGACAATCCCCCACCCTTCCCATTTTTGACTTTTTCGACACTACCGGCCCTGTCATTTTTTTCCATTTTTGGCCGCTTTGGAAAATCCTTCACAATTTTCACACAATGCCCTCACGGTGCTTGATTTTACACATTTTTCATTCAGGCCGCCCCTCTGGCCCCTTGTAGCAAGTTTTGGGACAATCCCCCACCCTTCCCATTTTTGACTTTTTCGACACTACCGGCCCTGTCATTTTTTTCCATTTTTGGCCGCATTGGAAAATCCTTGACAATTTTCACACAATGCCCTCACGGTGCTTGATTTTACACATTTTTCATTCAGGCCGCCCCTCTGGCCCCTTGTAGCAAGTTTTGGGACAATCCCCCACCCTTCCCATTTTTGACTTTTTCGACACTACCAGCCCTGTCATTTTTTTCAATTTTTACCCCTATGGAAAATCCTTCACAATTTTCACACAATGCCTTCACGGTGCTTGATTTTACACATTTTTCAATCAGCCCGCCCCTCTGGCCCCTTGTAGCAAGTTTTGGGACAATCCCCCACCCTTCCCATTTTTGACTTTTTCGACACTACCGGCCCTGTCATCTTTTTCAATTTTTGTCCGCTTTGGAAAATCCTTCACAATTTTCACACAATGCCTTCACAGTGCTTGATTTTACACACTTTTAATTCAGGCCGCCCCTCTGGCCCCTTGTAGCAAGTTTTGGGACAATCCCCCACCCTTCCCATTTTTGACTTTTTCGACACTACCGACCCTGTCATTTTTTTCAATTTTTGCCCGCTTTGGAAAATCCTTGACAATTTTCACACAATGCCTTCACGGTGCTTGATTTTACACATTTTTCATTCAGGCCGCCCCTCTGGCCCCTTGTAGCAAGTTTTGGGACAATCCCCCACCCTTCCTATTTTTGACTTTGTCAACACTACCGGCCCTGTCATTTTTTTCAATTTTTGCCCGCTTTGGAAAATCCTTGACAATTTTCACACAATGCCTTCACGGTGCTTGATTTTACACATTTTTCATTCAGGCCGCCCCTCTGGCCCCTTGTAGCAAGTTTTGGGACAATCCCCCACCCTTCCCATTTTTGACTTTTTCGACACTACCGGCCCTGTCATTTTTTTCCATTTTTGCCCCCTATGGAAAATCCTTCACAATTTTCACACAATGTCTTCACGGTGCTTGATATTACACATTTTTCATTCAGGCCGCCCCTCTGGCCCCTTGTAGCAAGTTTTGGGACAATCCCCCACCCTTCCCATTTTTGACTTTTTCAACAGTACCGGCCCTGTCATTTTTTTCAATTTTTGCCCGCTTTGGAAAATCCTTGACAATTTTCACACAATGCCTTCACGGTGCTTGATTTTACACATTTTTCATTCAGGCCGCCCCTCTGGCCCCTTGTAGCAAGTTTTGGGACAATCCCCCACCCTTCCTATTTTTGACTTTTTCGACACTACCGGCCCTGTCATTTTTTTCAATTTTTGTCCCCTATGGAAAATCCTTCACAATTTTCACACAATGTCTTCACGGTGCTTGATATTACACATTTTTCATTCAGGCCGCCCCTCTGGCCCCTTGTAGCAAGTTTTGGGACAATCCCCCACCCTTCCCATTTTTGACTTTTTCAACACTACCGGCCCTGTCATTTTTTTCAATTTTTGCCCGCTTTGGAAAATCCTTGACAATTTTCACACAATGCCTTCACGGTGCTTGATTTTACACATTTTTCATTCAGGCCGCCCCTCTGGCCCCTTGTAGCAAGTTTTGGGACAATCCCCCACCCTTCCTATTTTTGACTTTTTCGACACTACCGGCCCTGTCATTTTTTTCAATTTTTGCCCCCTATGGAAAATCCTTCACAATTTTCACACAATGTCTTCACGGTGCTTGATATTACACATTTTTCATTCAGGCCGCCCCTCTGGCCCCTTGTAGCAAGTTTTGGGACAATCCCCCACCCTTCCCATTTTTGACTTTTTCGACACTACCGGCCCTGTCGTTTTTTTCAATTTTTGGCCGCTTTGGAAAATCCTTGACAATTTTCACACAATGCCCTCACGGTGCTTGATTTTACACATTTTTCATTCAGGCCGCCCCTCTGGCCCCTTGTAGCAAGTTTTGGGACAATCCCCCACCCTTCCCATTTTTGACTTTTTCGACACTACCGGCCCTGTCATTTTTTTCCATTTTTGGCCGCTTTGGAAAATCCTTCACAATTTTCACACAATGCCCTCACGGTGCTTGATTTTACAAATTTTTCATTCAGGCCGCCCCTCTGGCCCCTTGTAGCAAGTTTTGGGACAATCCCCCACCCTTCCCATTTTTGACTTTTTCGACACTACCGGCCCTGTCGTTTTTTTCAATTTTTGGCCGCTTTGGAAAATCCTTCACAATTTTCACACAATGCCCTCACGGTGCTTGATTTTACAAATTTTTCATTCAGGCCGCCCCTCTGGCCCCTTGGACAATCCCCCACCCTTCCCATTTTTGACTTTTTCGACACTACCGGCCCTGTCGTTTTTTTCAATTTTTGCCCGCTTTGGAAAATCCTTCATAATTTTCACACAATGCCTTCACGGTGCTTGATTTTACAAATTTTTCATTCAGGCCGCCCCTCTGGCCCCTTGTAGCAAGTTTTGGGACAATCCCCCACCCTTCCTATTTTTGACTTTTTCGACACTACCGGCCCTGTCATTTTTTTCAATTTTTGCCCCCTATGGAAAATCCTTCACAATTTTCACACAATGTCTTCACGGTGCTTGATATTACACATTTTTCATTCAGGCCGCCCCTCTGGCCCCTTGTAGCAAGTTTTGGGACAATCCCCCACCCTTCCCATTTTTGACTTTTTCGACACTACCGGTCCTGTCGTTTTTTTCAATTTTTGCCCGCTTTGGAAAATCCTTCACAATTTTCACACAATGCCCTCACGGTGCTTGATTTTACACATTTTTCATTCAGGCCGCCCCTCTGGCCCCTTGTAGCAAGTTTTGGGACAATCCCCCACCCTTCCCATTTTTGACTTTTTCGACACTACCGGCCCTGTCATTTTTTTCCATTTTTGGCCGCTTTGGAAAATCCTTCACAATTTTCACACAATGCCCTCACGGTGCTTGATTTTACAAATTTTTCATTCAGGCCGCCCCTCTGGCCCCTTGTAGCAAGTTTTGGGACAATCCCCCACCCTTCCCATTTTTGACTTTTTCGACACTACCGGCCCTGTCGTTTTTTTCAATTTTTGGCCGCTTTGGAAAATCCTTCACAATTTTCACACAATGCCCTCATGGTGCTTGATTTTACAAATTTTTCATTCAGGCCGCCCCTCTGGCCCCTTGGACAATCCCCCACCCTTCCCATTTTTGACTTTTTCGACACTACCGGCCCTGTCGTTTTTTTCAATTTTTGCCCGCTTTGGAAAATCCTTCATAATTTTCACACAATGCCCTCACGGTGCTTGATTTTACAAATTTTTCATTCAGGCCGCCCCTCTGGCCCCTTGTAGCAAGTTTTGGGACAATCCCCCACCCTTCCCATTTTTGACTTTTTCGACACTACCGGCCCTGTCGTTTTTTTCAATTTTTGGCCGCTTTAGAAAATCCTTCACAATTTTCACACAATGCCCTCACGGTGCTTGATTTTACAAATTTTTCATTCAGGCCGCCCCTCTGGCCCCTTGTAGCAAGTTTTGGGACAATCCCCCACCCTTCCCATTTTTGACTTTTTCGACACTACCGGCCCTGTCGTTTTTTTCAATTTTTGGCCGCTTTGGAAAATCCTTCACAATTTTCACACAATGCCCTCACGGTGCTTGATTTTACAAATTTTTCATTCAGGCCGCCCCTCTGGCCCCTTGTAGCAAGTTTTGGGACAATCCCCCACCCTTCGCATTTTTGACTTTTTCGACACTACCGGCACATTCGTTTTTTTTCAATTTTTGGCCGCTTTGGAAAATCCTTCACAATTTTCACACAATGTCTTCACGGTGCTTGATATTACACATTTTTCATTCAGGCCGCCCCTCTGGCCCCTTGTAGCAAGTTTTGGGACAATCCCCCACCCTTCCCATTTTTGACTTTTTCAACAGTACCGGCCCTGTCATTTTTTTCAATTTTTGCCCGCTTTGGAAAATCCTTGACAATTTTCACACAATGCCTTCACGGTGCTTGATTTTACACATTTTTCATTCAGGCCGCCCCTCTGGCCCCTTGTAGCAAGTTTTGGGACAATCCCCCACCCTTCCTATTTTTGACTTTTTCGACACTACCGGCCCTGTCATTTTTTTCAATTTTTGCCCCCTATGGAAAATCCTTCACAATTTTCACACAATGTCTTCACGGTGCTTGATATTACACATTTTTCATTCAGGCCGCCCCTCTGGCCCCTTGTAGCAAGTTTTGGGACAATCCCCCACCCTTCCCATTTTTGACTTTTTCAACACTACCGGCCCTGTCATTTTTTTCAATTTTTGCCCGCTTTGGAAAATCCTTGACAATTTTCACACAATGCCTTCACGGTGCTTGATTTTACACATTTTTCATTCAGGCCGCCCCTCTGGCCCCTTGTAGCAAGTTTTGGGACAATCCCCCACCCTTCCTATTTTTGACTTTTTCGACACTACCGGCCCTGTCATTTTTTTCAATTTTTGCCCCCTATGGAAAATCCTTCACAATTTTCACACAATGTCTTCACGGTGCTTGATATTACACATTTTTCATTCAGGCCGCCCCTCTGGCCCCTTGTAGCAAGTTTTGGGACAATCCCCCACCCTTCCCATTTTTGACTTTTTCGACACTACCGGCCCTGTCGTTTTTTTCAATTTTTGCCCGCTTTGGAAAATCCTTCACAATTTTCACACAATGCCCTCACGGTGCTTGATTTTACAAATTTTTCATTCAGGCCGCCCCTCTGGCCCCTTGTAGCAAGTTTTGGGACAATCCCCCACCCTTCCCATTTTTGACTTTTTCGACACTACCGGCCCTGTCGTTTTTTTCAATTTTTGGCCGCTTTGGAAAATCCTTCACAATTTTCACACAATGCCCTCACGGTGCTTGATTTTACAAATTTTTCATTCAGGCCGCCCCTCTGGCCCCTTGTAGCAAGTTTTGGGACAATCCCCCACCCTTCGCATTTTTGACTTTTTCGACACTACCGGCACATTCGTTTTTTTTCAATTTTTGGCCGCTTTGGAAAATCCTTCACAATTTTCACACAATGTCTTCACGGTGCTTGATATTACACATTTTTCATTCAGGCCGCCCCTCTGGCCCCTTGTAGCAAGTTTTGGGACAATCCCCCACCCTTCCCATTTTTGACTTTTTCAACAGTACCGGCCCTGTCATTTTTTTCAATTTTTGCCCGCTTTGGAAAATCCTTGACAATTTTCACACAATGCCTTCACGGTGCTTGATTTTACACATTTTTCATTCAGGCCGCCCCTCTGGCCCCTTGTAGCAAGTTTTGGGACAATCCCCCACCCTTCCTATTTTTGACTTTTTCGACACTACCGGCCCTGTCATTTTTTTCAATTTTTGCCCCCTATGGAAAATCCTTCACAATTTTCACACAATGTCTTCACGGTGCTTGATATTACACATTTTTCATTCAGGCCGCCCCTCTGGCCCCTTGTAGCAAGTTTTGGGACAATCCCCCACCCTTCCCATTTTTGACTTTTTCAACACTACCGGCCCTGTCATTTTTTTCAATTTTTGCCCGCTTTGGAAAATCCTTGACAATTTTCACACAATGCCTTCACGGTGCTTGATTTTACACATTTTTCATTCAGGCCGCCCCTCTGGCCCCTTGTAGCAAGTTTTGGGACAATCCCCCACCCTTCCTATTTTTGACTTTTTCGACACTACCGGCCCTGTCATTTTTTTCAATTTTTGCCCCCTATGGAAAATCCTTCACAATTTTCACACAATGTCTTCACGGTGCTTGATATTACACATTTTTCATTCAGGCCGCCCCTCTGGCCCCTTGTAGCAAGTTTTGGGACAATCCCCCACCCTTCCCATTTTTGACTTTTTCGACACTACCGGCCCTGTCGTTTTTTTCAATTTTTGCCCGCTTTGGAAAATCCTTCACAATTTTCACACAATGCCCTCACGGTGCTTGATTTTACACATTTTTCATTCAGGCCGCCCCTCTGGCCCCTTGTAGCAAGTTTTGGGACAATCCCCCACCCTTCCCATTTTTGACTTTTTCGACACTACCGGCCCTGTCATTTTTTTCCATTTTTGGCCGCTTTGGAAAATCCTTCACAATTTTCACACAATGCCCTCACGGTGCTTGATTTTACAAATTTTTCATTCAGGCCGCCCCTCTGGCCCCTTGTAGCAAGTTTTGGGACAATCCCCCACCCTTCCCATTTTTGACTTTTTCGACACTACCGGCCCTGTCGTTTTTTTCAATTTTTGGCCGCTTTGGAAAATCCTTCACAATTTTCACACAATGCCCTCACGGTGCTTGATTTTACAAATTTTTCATTCAGGCCGCCCCTCTGGCCCCTTGGACAATCCCCCACCCTTCCCATTTTTGACTTTTTCGACACTACCGGCCCTGTCGTTTTTTTCAATTTTTGCCCGCTTTGGAAAATCCTTCATAATTTTCACACAATGCCCTCACGGTGCTTGATTTTACAAATTTTTCATTCAGGCCGCCCCTCTGGCCCCTTGTAGCAAGTTTTGGGACAATCCCCCACCCTTCCCATTTTTGACTTTTTCGACACTACCGGCCCTGTCGTTTTTTTCAATTTTTGGCCGCTTTGGAAAATCCTTCACAATTTTCACACAATGCCCTCACGGTGCTTGATTTTACAAATTTTTCATTCAGGCCGCCCCTCTGGCCCCTTGTAGCAAGTTTTGGGACAATCCCCCACCCTTCGCATTTTTGACTTTTTCGACACTACCGGCACATTCGTTTTTTTTCAATTTTTGGCCGCTTTGGAAAATCCTTCATAATTTTCACACAATGCCCTCACGGTGCTTGATTTTACAAATTTTTCATTCAGGCCGCCCCTCTGGCCCCTTGTAGCAAGTTTTGGGACAATCCCCCACCCTTCCCATTTTTGACTTTTTCGACACTACCGGCCCTGTCGTTTTTTTCAATTTTTGGCCGCTTTGGAAAATCCTTGACAATTTTCACACAATGCCCTCACGGTGCTTGATTTTACACATTTTTCATTCAGGCCGCCCCTCTGGCCCCTTGTAGCAAGTTTTGGGACAATCCCCCACCCTTCCCATTTTTGACTTTTTCGACACTACCGGCCCTGTCGTTTTTTTCAATTTTTGGCCGCTTTGGAAAATCCTTCACAATTTTCACACAATGCCCTCACGGTGCTTGATTTTACACATTTTTCATTCAGGCCGCCCCTCTGGCCCCTTGTAGCAAGTTTTGGGACAATCCCCCACCCTTCGCATTTTTGACTTTTTCGACACTACCGGCACATTCGTTTTTTTTCCATTTTTGGCCGCTTTGGAAAATCCTTCATAATTTTCACACAATGCCCTCACGGTGCTTGATTTTACAAATTTTTCATTCAGGCCGCCCCTCTGGCCCCTTGTAGCAAGTTTTGGGACAATCCCCCACCCTTCCCATTTTTGACTTTTTCGACACTACCGGCCCTGTCGTTTTTTTCAATTTTTGGCCGCTTTGGAAAATCCTTGACAATTTTCACACAATGCCCTCACGGTGCTTGATTTTACACATTTTTCATTCAGGCCGCCCCTCCCCCTTCTAACCCTAACCCTAACCCTAACCCTAGCCCTCACGGTGCTTGATTTTACAAATTTTTCATTCAGGCCGCCCCTCTGGCCCCTTGTAGCAAGTTTTGGGACAATCCCCCACCCTTCCCATTTTTGACTTTTTCGACACTACCGGCCCTGTCGTTTTTTTCAATTTTTGGCCGCTTTGGAAAATCCTTGACAATTTTCACACAATGCCCTCACGGTGCTTGATTTTACACATTTTTCATTCAGGCCGCCCCTCTGGCCCCTTGTAGCAAGTTTTGGGACAATCCCCCACCCTTCCCATTTTTGACTTTTTCGACACTACCGGCCCTGTCGTTTTTTTCAATTTTTGGCCGCTTTGGAAAATCCTTCATAATTTTCACACAATGCCCTCACGGTGCTTGATTTTACAAATTTTTCATTCAGGCCGCCCGTCTGGCCCCTTGTAGCAAGTTTTGGGACAATCCCCCACCCTTCCCATTTTTGACTTTTTCGACACCGTGAGGCACATTCGTTTTTTTTCAATTTTTGGCCGCTTTGGAAAATCCTTCATAATTTTCACACAATGCCCTCACGGTGCTTGATTTTACAAATTTTTCATTCAGGCCGCCCCTCTGGCCCCTTGTAGCAAGTTTTGGGACAATCCCCCACCCTTCCCATTTTTGACTTTTTCGACACTACCGGCCCTGTCGTTTTTTTCAATTTTTGGCCGCTTTGGAAAATCCTTGACAATTTTCACACAATGCCCTCACGGTGCTTGATTTTACACATTTTTCATTCAGGCCGCCCCTCTGGCCCCTTGTAGCAAGTTTTGGGACAATCCCCCAC
Source organism: Scomber japonicus (assembly GCF_027409825.1). Taxonomy (NCBI): domain Eukaryota; kingdom Metazoa; phylum Chordata; class Actinopteri; order Scombriformes; family Scombridae; genus Scomber; species Scomber japonicus. The sequence goes on from NC_070578.1 coordinate 17,934,473, forward strand.
CCTTCCCATTTTTGACTTTTTCGACACTACCGGCCCTGTCGTTTTTTTCAATTTTTGGCCGCTTTGGAAAATCCTTGACAATTTTCACACAATGCCCTCACGGTGCTTGATTTTACACATTTTTCATTCAGGCCGCCCCTCTGGCCCCTTGTAGCAAGTTTTGGGACAATCCCCCACCCTTCCCATTTTTGACTTTTTCGACACTACCGGCCCTGTCGTTTTTTTCAATTTTTGCCCGCTTTGGAAAATCCTTCATAATTTTCACACAATGCCCTCACGGTGCTTGATTTTACAAATTTTTCATTCAGGCCGCCCCTCTGGCCCCTTGTAGCAAGTTTTGGGACAATCCCCCACCCTTCCCATTTTTGACTTTTTCGACACTACCGGCCCTGTCGTTTTTTTCAATTTTTGGCCGCTTTGGAAAATCCTTCATAATTTTCACACAATGCCCTCACGGTGCTTGATTTTACAAATTTTTCATTCAGGCCGCCCCTCTGGCCCCTTGTAGCAAGTTTTGGGACAATCCCCCACCCTTCCCATTTTTTACTTTTTCGACACTACCGGCCCTGTCGTTTTTTTCAATTTTTGGCCGCTTTGGAAAATCCTTCACAATTTTCACACAATGCCCTCACGGTGCTTGATTTTACAAATTTTCCATTCAGGCCGCCCCTCTGGCCCCTTGTAGCAAGTTTTGGGACAATCCCCCCCCCTTCCCATTTTTGACTTTTTCGACACTACCGGCCCTGTCGTTTTTTTCAATTTTTGGCCGCTTTGGAAAATCCTTGACAATTTTCACACAATGCCCTCACGGTGCTTGATTTTACAAATTTTTCATTCAGGCCGCCCCTCTGGCCCCTTGTAGCAAGTTTTGGGACAATCCCCCACCCTTCCCATTTTTGACTTTTTCGACACTACCGGCCCTGTCGTTTTTTTCAATTTTTGGCCGCTTTGGAAAATCCTTCATAATTTTCACACAATGCCCTCACGGTGCTTGATTTTACAAATTTTTCATTCAGGCCGCCCCTCTGGCCCCTTGTAGCAAGTTTTGGGACAATCCCCCACCCTTCCCATTTTTGACTTTTTCGACACTACCGGCCCTGTCGTTTTTTTCAATTTTTGGCCGCTTTGGAAAATCCTTGACAATTTTCACACAATGCCCACACGGTGCTTGATTTTACACATTTTTCATTCAGGCCGCCCCTCTGGCCCCTTGTAGCAAGTTTTGGGACAATCCCCCACCCTTCCCATTTTTGACTTTTTCGACACTACCGGCCCTGTCGTTTTTTTCAATTTTTGGCCGCTTTGGAAAATCCTTCATAATTTTCACACAATGCCCTCACGGTGCTTGATTTTACACATTTTTCATTCAGGCCGCCCCTCTGGCCCCTTGTAGCAAGTTTTGGGACAATCCCCCACCCTTCCCATTTTTGACTTTTTCGACACTACCGGCCCTGTCGTTTTTTTCAATTTTTGGCCGCTTTGGAAAATCCTTGACAATTTTCACACAATGCCCTCACGGTGCTTGATTTTACAAATTTTTCATTCAGGCCGCCCCTCTGGCCCCTTGTAGCAAGTTTTGGGACAATCCCCCACCCTTCCCATTTTTGACTTTTTCGACACTACCGGCCCTGTCGTTTTTTTCAATTTTTGGCCGCTTTGGAAAATCCTTCATAATTTTCACACAATGCCCTCACGGTGCTTGATTTTACAAATTTTTCATTCAGGCCGCCCCTCTGGCCCCTTGTAGCAAGTTTTGGGACAATCCCCCACCCTTCCCATTTTTGACTTTTTCGACACTACCGGCCCTGTCGTTTTTTTCAATTTTTGGCCGCTTTGGAAAATCCTTGACAATTTTCACACAATGCCCTCACGGTGCTTGATTTTACACATTTTTCATTCAGGCCGCCCCTCTGGCCCCTTGTAGCAAGTTTTGGGACAATCCCCCACCCTTCCCATTTTTGACTTTTTCGACACTACCGGCCCTGTCGTTTTTTTCAATTTTTGGCCGCTTTGGAAACCCTTGACAATTTTCACACAATGCCCTCACGGTGCTTGATTTTACACATTTTTCATTCAGGCCGCCCCTCTGGCCCCTTGTAGCAAGTTTTGGGACAATCCCCCACCCTTCCCATTTTTGACTTTTTCGACACTACCGGCCCTGTCGTTTTTTTCAATTTTTGGCCGCTTTGGAAAATCCTTGACAATTTTCACACAATGCCCACACGGTGCTTGATTTTACACATTTTTCATTCAGGCCGCCCCTCTGGCCCCTTGTAGCAAGTTTTGGGACAATCCCCCACCCTTCCCATTTTTGACTTTTTCGACACTACCGGCCCTGTCGTTTTTTTCAATTTTTGGCCGCTTTGGAAAATCCTTGACAATTTTCAAACAATGCCCTCACGGTGCTTGATTTTACACATTTTTCATTCAGGCCGCCCCTCTGGCCCCTTGTAGCAAGTTTTGGGACAATCCCCCACCCTTCCCATTTTTGACTTTTTCGACACTACCGGCCCTGTCGTTTTTTTCAATTTTTGGCCGCTTTGGAAAATCCTTGACAATTTTCACACAATGCCCTCACGGTGCTTGATTTTACACATTTTTCATTCAGGCCGCCCCTCTGGCCCCTTGTAGCAAGTTTTGGGACAATCCCCCACCCTTCCCATTTTTGACTTTTTCGACACTACCGGCCCTGTCGTTTTTTTCAATTTTTGCCCGCTTTGGAAAATCCTTCATAATTTTCACACAATGCCCTCACGGTGCTTGATTTTACAAATTTTTCATTCAGGCCGCCCCTCTGGCCCCTTGTAGCAAGTTTTGGGACAATCCCCCACCCTTCCCATTTTTGACTTTTTCGACACTACCGGCCCTGTCGTTTTTTTCAATTTTTGCCCGCTTTGGAAAATCCTTCACAATTTTCACACAATGCCCTCACGGTGCTTGATTTTACACATTTTTCATTCAGGCCGCCCCTCTGGCCCCTTGTAGCAAGTTTTGGGACAATCCCCCACCCTTCCCATTTTTGACTTTTTCGACACTACCGGCCCTGTCGTTTTTTTCAATTTTTGCCCGCTTTGGAAAATCCTTGACAATTTTCACACAATGCCCACACGGTGCTTGATTTTACACATTTTTCATTCAGGCCGCCCCTCTGGCCCCTTGTAGCAAGTTTTGGGACAATCCCCCACCCTTCCCATTTTTGACTTTTTCGACACTACCGGCCCTGTCGTTTTTTTCAATTTTTGGCCGCTTTGGAAAATCCTTCATAATTTTCACACAATGCCCTCACGGTGCTTGATTTTACAAATTTTTCATTCAGGCCGCCCCTCTGGCCCCTTGTAGCAAGTTTTGGGACAATCCCCCACCCTTCCCATTTTTGACTTTTTCGACACTACCGGCCCTGTCGTTTTTTTCAATTTTTGCCCGCTTTGGAAAATCCTTGACAATTTTCAAACAATGCCCTCACGGTGCTTGATTTTACACATTTTTCATTCAGGCCGCCCCTCTGGCCCCTTGTAGCAAGTTTTGGGACAATCCCCCACCCTTCCCATTTTTGACTTTTTCGACACTACCGGCCCTGTCGTTTTTTTCAATTTTTGGCCGCTTTGGAAAATCCTTGACAATTTTCACACAATGCCCTCACGGTGCTTGATTTTACACATTTTTCATTCAGGCCGCCCCTCTGGCCCCTTGTAGCAAGTTTTGGGACAATCCCCTACCCTTCCCATTTTTGACTTTTTCGACACTACCGGCCCTGTCGTTTTTTTCAATTTTTGGCCGCTTTGGAAAATCCTTCATAATTTTCACACAATGCCCTCACGGTGCTTGATTTTACAAATTTTTCATTCAGGCCGCCCCTCTGGCCCCTTGTAGCAAGTTTTGGGACAATCCCCCACCCTTCCCATTTTTGACTTTTTCGACACTACCGGCCCTGTCGTTTTTTTCAATTTTTGGCCGCTTTGGAAAATCCTTCACAATTTTCACACAATGCCCTCACGGTGCTTGATTTTACAAATTTTTCATTCAGGCCGCCCCTCTGGCCCCTTGTAGCAAGTTTTGGGACAATCCCCCACCCTTCCCATTTTTGACTTTTTCGACACTACCGGCCCTGTCATTTTTTTCAATTTTTGCCCCCTATGGAAAATCCTTCACAATTTTCACACAATGTCTTCACGGTGCTTGATATTACACATTTTTCATTCAGGCCGCCCCTCTGGCCCCTTGTAGCAAGTTTTGGGACAATCCCCCACCCTTCCCATTTTTGACTTTTTCGACACTACCGGCCCTGTCGTTTTTTTCAATTTTTGCCCGCTTTGGAAAATCCTTCACAATTTTCACACAATGCCCTCACGGTGCTTGATTTTACACATTTTTCATTCAGGCCGCCCCTCTGGCCCCTTGTAGCAAGTTTTGGGACAATCCCCCACCCTTCCCATTTTTGACTTTTTCGACACTACCGGCCCTGTCGTTTTTTTCCATTTTTGGCCGCTTTGGAAAATCCTTCACAATTTTCACACAATGCCCTCACGGTGCTTGATTTTACAAATTTTTCATTCAGGCCGCCCCTCTGGCCCCTTGTAGCAAGTTTTGGGACAATCCCCCACCCTTCCCATTTTTGACTTTTTCGACACTACCGGCCCTGTCGTTTTTTTCAATTTTTGGCCGCTTTGGAAAATCCTTGACAATTTTCACACAATGCCCTCACGGTGCTTGATTTTACACATTTTTCATTCAGGCCGCCCCTCTGGCCCCTTGTAGCAAGTTTTGGGACAATCCCCCACCCTTCCCATTTTTGACTTTTTCGACACTACCGGCCCTGTCGTTTTTTTCAATTTTTGGCCGCTTTGGAAAATCCTTGACAATTTTCACACAATGCCCTCACGGTGCTTGATTTTACACATTTTTCATTCAGGCCGCCCCTCTGGCCCCTTGTAGCAAGTTTTGGGACAATCCCCCACCCTTCCCATTTTTGACTTTTTCGACACTACCGGCCCTGTCGTTTTTTTCAATTTTTGCCCGCTTTGGAAAATCCTTCATAATTTTCACACAATGCCCTCACGGTGCTTGATTTTACAAATTTTTCATTCAGGCCGCCCCTCTGGCCCCTTGTAGCAAGTTTTGGGACAATCGCCTACCCTTCCCATTTTTGACTTTTTCGACACTACCGGCCCTGTCGTTTTTTTCAATTTTTGCCCGCTTTGGAAAATCCTTCATAATTTTCACACAATGCCCTCACGGTGCTTGATTTTACAAATTTTTCATTCAGGCCGCCCCTCTGGCCCCTTGTAGCAAGTTTTGGGACAATCCCCCACCCTTCCCATTTTTGACTTTTTCGACACTACCGGCCCTGTCGTTTTTTTCAATTTTTGGCCGCTTTGGAAAATCCTTCACAATTTTCACACAATGCCCTCACGGTGCTTGATTTTACAAATTTTTCATTCAGGCCGCCCCTCTGGCCCCTTGTAGCAAGTTTTGGGACAATCCCCCACCCTTCCCATTTTTGACTTTTTCGACACTACCGGCCCTGTCGTTTTTTTCAATTTTTGGCCGCTTTGGAAAATCCTTCATAATTTTCACACAATGCCCTCACGGTGCTTGATTTTACAAATTTTTCATTCAGGCCGCCCCTCTGGCCCCTTGTAGCAAGTTTTGGGACAATCCCCCACCCTTCCCATTTTTGACTTTTTCGACACTACCGGCCCTGTCGTTTTTTTCAATTTTTGGCCGCTTTGGAAAATCCTTGACAATTTTCACACAATGCCCTCACGGTGCTTGATTTTACACATTTTTCATTCAGGCCGCCCCTCTGGCCCCTTGTAGCAAGTTTTGGGACAATCCCCCACCCTTCCCATTTTTGACTTTTTCGACACTACCGGCCCTGTCGTTTTTTTCAATTTTTGGCCGCTTTGGAAAATCCTTGACAATTTTCACACAATGCCCTCACGGTGCTTGATTTTACACATTTTTCATTCAGGCCGCCCCTCTGGCCCCTTGTAGCAAGTTTTGGGACAATCCCCCACCCTTCCCATTTTTGACTTTTTCGACACTACCGGCCCTGTCGTTTTTTTCAATTTTTGCCCGCTTTGGAAAATCCTTCATAATTTTCACACAATGCCCTCACGGTGCTTGATTTTACAAATTTTTCATTCAGGCCGCCCCTCTGGCCCCTTGTAGCAAGTTTTGGGACAATCCCCCACCCTTCCCATTTTTGACTTTTTCGACACTACCGGCCCTGTCGTTTTTTTCAATTTTTGGCCGCTTTGGAAAATCCTTCATAATTTTCACACAATGCCCTCACGGTGCTTGATTTTACAAATTTTTCATTCAGGCCGCCCCTCTGGCCCCTTGTAGCAAGTTTTGGGACAATCCCCCACCCTTCCCATTTTTGACTTTTTCGACACTACCGGCCCTGTCGTTTTTTTCAATTTTTGGCCGCTTTGGAAAATCCTTCACAATTTTCACACAATGCCCTCACGGTGCTTGATTTTACAAATTTTCCATTCAGGCCGCCCCTCTGGCCCCTTGTAGCAAGTTTTGGGACAATCCCCCACCCTTCCCATTTTTGACTTTTTCGACACTACCGGCCCTGTCGTTTTTTTCAATTTTTGGCCGCTTTGGAAAATCCTTCACAATTTTCACACAATGCCCTCACGGTGCTTGATTTTACACATTTTTCATTCAGGCCGCCCCTCTGGCCCCTTGTAGCAAGTTTTGGGACAATCCCCCACCCTTCCCATTTTTGACTTTTTCGACACTACCGGCACATTCGTTTTTTTTCAATTTTTGGCCGCTTTGGAAAATCCTTCATAATTTTCACACAATGCCCTCACGGTGCTTGATTTTACAAATTTTTCATTCAGGCCGCCCCTCTGGCCCCTTGTAGCAAGTTTTGGGACAATCCCCCACCCTTCCCATTTTTGACTTTTTCGACACTACCGGCCCTGTCGTTTTTTTCAATTTTTGGCCGCTTTGGAAAATCCTTCATAATTTTCACACAATGCCCTCACGGTGCTTGATTTTACAAATTTTTCATTCAGGCCGCCCCTCTGGCCCCTTGTAGCAAGTTTTGGGACAATCCCCCACCCTTCCCATTTTTGACTTTTTCGACACTACCGGCCCTGTCGTTTTTTTCAATTTTTGGCCGCTTTGGAAAATCCTTGACAATTTTCACACAATGCCCTCACGGTGCTTGATTTTACAAATTTTTCATTCAGGCCGCCCCTCTGGCCCCTTGTAGCAAGTTTTGGGACAATCCCCCACCCTTCCCATTTTTGACTTTTTCGACACTACCGGCCCTGTCGTTTTTTTCAATTTTTGGCCGCTTTGGAAAATCCTTCATAATTTTCACACAATGCCCTCACGGTGCTTGATTTTACAAATTTTTCATTCAGGCCGCCCCTCTGGCCCCTTGTAGCAAGTTTTGGGACAATCCCCCACCCTTCCCATTTTTGACTTTTTCGACACTACCGGCCCTGTCGTTTTTTTCAATTTTTGGCCGCTTTGGAAAATCCTTGACAATTTTCACACAATGCCCTCACGGTGCTTGATTTTACAAATTTTTCATTCAGGCCGCCCCTCTGGCCCCTTGTAGCAAGTTTTGGGACAATCCCCCACCCTTCCCATTTTTTACTTTTTCGACACTACCGGCCCTGTCGTTTTTTTCAATTTTTGGCCGCTTTGGAAAATCCTTCACAATTTTCACACAATGCCCTCACGGTGCTTGATTTTACAAATTTTTCATTCAGGCCGCCCCTCTGGCCCCTTGTAGCAAGTTTTGGGACAATCCCCCACCCTTCCCATTTTTGACTTTTTCGACACTACCGGCCCTGTCGTTTTTTTCAATTTTTGGCCGCTTTGGAAAATCCTTCACAATTTTCACACAATGCCCTCACGGTGCTTGATTTTACAAATTTTTCATTCAGGCCGCCCCTCTGGCCCCTTGTAGCAAGTTTTGGGACAATCCCCCACCCTTCCCATTTTTGACTTTTTCGACACTACCGGCCCTGTCATTTTTTTCCATTTTTGGCCGCTTTGGAAAATCCTTCACAATTTTCACACAATGCCCTCACGGTGCTTGATTTTACAAGTTTTTCATTCAGGCCGCCCCTCTGGCCCCTTGTAGCAAGTTTTGGGACAATCCCCCACCCTTCCCATTTTTGACTTTTTCGACACTACCAGCCCTGTCATTTTTTTCAATTTTTACCCCTATGGAAAATCCTTCACAATTTTCACACAATGCCTTCACGGTGCTTGATTTTACACATTTTTCAATCAGCCCGCCCCTCTGGCCCCTGGTAGCAAGTTTTGGGACAATCCCCCACCCTTCCCATTTTTGACTTTTTCGACACTACCGGCCCTGTCATCTTTGTCAATTTTTGTCCGCTTTGGAAAATCCTTCACAATTTTCACACAATGCCTTCACAGTGCTTGATTTTACACACTTTTAATTCAGGCCGCCCCTCTGGCCCCTTGTAGCAAGTTTTGGGACAATCCCCCACCCTTCCCATTTTTGACTTTTTCGACACTACCGACCCTGTCATTTTTTTCAATTTTTGCCCGCTTTGGAAAATCCTTCACAATTTTCACACAATGCCTTCACGGTGCTTGATTTTACACATTTTTCATTCAGGCCACCCCTCTGGCCCCTTGTAGCAAGTTTTGGGACAATCCCCCACCCTTCCTATTTTTGACTTTTTCAACACTACCGGCCCTGTCATTTCTTTCAATTTTTGCCCGCTTTGGAAAATCCTTGACAATTTTCACACAATGCCTTCACGGTGCTTGATTTTACACATTTTTCATTCAGGCCGCCCCTCTGGCCCCTTGTAGCAAGTTTTGGGACAATCCCCCACCCTTCCTATTTTTGACTTTTTCGACACTACCGGCCCTGTCATTTTTTTCAATTTTTGCCCCCTATGGAAAATCCTTCACAATTTTCACACAATGTCTTCACGGTGCTTGATATTACACATTTTTCATTCAGGCCGCCCCTCTGGCCCCTTGTAGCAAGTTTTGGGACAATCCCCCACCCTTCCCATTTTTGACTTTTTCGACACTACCGGCCCTGTCGTTTTTTTCAATTTTTGCCCGCTTTGGAAAATCCTTCACAATTTTCACACAATGCCCTCACGGTGCTTGATTTTACACATTTTTCATTCAGGCCGCCCCTCTGGCCCCTTGTAGCAAGTTTTGGGACAATCCCCCACCCTTCCCATTTTTGACTTTTTCGACACTACCGGCCCTGTCATTTTTTTCCATTTTTGGCCGCTTTGGAAAATCCTTCACAATTTTCACACAATGCCCTCACGGTGCTTGATTTTACAAATTTTTCATTCAGGCCGCCCCTCTGGCCCCTTGTAGCAAGTTTTGGGACAATCCCCCACCCTTCCCATTTTTGACTTTTTCGACACTACCGGCCCTGTCGTTTTTTTCAATTTTTGGCCGCTTTGGAAAATCCTTGACAATTTTCACACAATGCCCTCACGGTGCTTGATTTTACACATTTTTCATTCAGGCCGCCCCTCTGGCCCCTTGTAGCAAGTTTTGGGACAATCCCCCACCCTTCCCATTTTTGACTTTTTCGACACTACCGGCCCTGTCGTTTTTTTCAATTTTTGGCCGCTTTGGAAAATCCTTCATAATTTTCACACAATGCCCTCACGGTGCTTGATTTTACAAATTTTTCATTCAGGCCGCCCCTCTGGCCCCTTGTAGCAAGTTTTGGGACAATCCCCCACCCTTCCCATTTTTGACTTTTTCGACACTACCGGCCCTGTCGTTTTTTTCAATTTTTGGCCGCTTTGGAAAATCCTTCATAATTTTCACACAATGCCCTCACGGTGCTTGATTTTACAAATTTTTCATTCAGGCCGCCCCTCTGGCCCCTTGTAGCAAGTTTTGGGACAATCCCCCACCCTTCCCATTTTTTACTTTTTCGACACTACCGGCCCTGTCGTTTTTTTCAATTTTTGGCCGCTTTGGAAAATCCTTCACAATTTTCACACAATGCCCTCACGGTGCTTGATTTTACAAATTTTCCATTCAGGCCGCCCCTCTGGCCCCTTGTAGCAAGTTTTGGGACAATCCCCCACCCTTCCCATTTTTGACTTTTTCGACACTACCGGCCCTGTCGTTTTTTTCAATTTTTGGCCGCTTTGGAAAATCCTTCACAATTTTCACACAATGCCCTCACGGTGCTTGATTTTACACATTTTTCATTCAGGCCGCCCCTCTGGCCCCTTGTAGCAAGTTTTGGGACAATCCCCCACCCTTCCCATTTTTGACTTTTTCGACACTACCGGCACATTCGTTTTTTTTCAATTTTTGGCCGCTTTGGAAAATCCTTCATAATTTTCACACAATGCCCTCACGGTGCTTGATTTTACAAATTTTTCATTCAGGCCGCCCCTCTGGCCCCTTGTAGCAAGTTTTGGGACAATCCCCCACCCTTCCCATTTTTGACTTTTTCGACACTACCGGCCCTGTCGTTTTTTTCAATTTTTGGCCGCTTTGGAAAATCCTTGACAATTTTCACACAATGCCCACACGGTGCTTGATTTTACACATTTTTCATTCAGGCCGCCCCTCTGGCCCCTTGTAGCAAGTTTTGGGACAATCCCCCACCCTTCCCATTTTTGACTTTTTCGACACTACCGGCCCTGTCGTTTTTTTCAATTTTTGGCCGCTTTGGAAAATCCTTCATAATTTTCACACAATGCCCTCACGGTGCTTGATTTTACAAATTTTTCATTCAGGCCGCCCCTCTGGCCCCTTGTAGCAAGTTTTGGGACAATCCCCCACCCTTCCCATTTTTGACTTTTTCGACACTACCGGCCCTGTCGTTTTTTTCAATTTTTGGCCGCTTTGGAAAATCCTTGACAATTTTCACACAATGCCCTCACGGTGCTTGATTTTACAAATTTTTCATTCAGGCCGCCCCTCTGGCCCCTTGTAGCAAGTTTTGGGACAATCCCCCACCCTTCCCATTTTTGACTTTTTCGACACTACCGGCCCTGTCGTTTTTTTCAATTTTTGGCCGCTTTGGAAAATCCTTCATAATTTTCACACAATGCCCTCACGGTGCTTGATTTTACAAATTTTTCATTCAGGCCGCCCCTCTGGCCCCTTGTAGCAAGTTTTGGGACAATCCCCCACCCTTCCCATTTTTGACTTTTTCGACACTACCGGCCCTGTCGTTTTTTTCAATTTTTGGCCGCTTTGGAAAATCCTTGACAATTTTCACACAATGCCCTCACGGTGCTTGATTTTACAAATTTTTCATTCAGGCCGCCCCTCTGGCCCCTTGTAGCAAGTTTTGGGACAATCCCCCACCCTTCCCATTTTTTACTTTTTCGACACTACCGGCCCTGTCGTTTTTTTCAATTTTTGGCCGCTTTGGAAAATCCTTCACAATTTTCACACAATGCCCTCACGGTGCTTGATTTTACAAGTTTTTCATTCAGGCCGCCCCTCTGGCCCCTGGTAGCAAGTTTTGGGACAATCCCCCACCCTTCCCATTTTTGACTTTTTCGACACTACCGGCCCTGTCATCTTTGTCAATTTTTGTCCGCTTTGGAAAATCCTTCACAATTTTCACACAATGCCTTCACAGTGCTTGATTTTACACACTTTTAATTCAGGCCGCCCCTCTGGCCCCTTGTAGCAAGTTTTGGGACAATCCCCCACCCTTCCCATTTTTGACTTTTTCGACACTACCGACCCTGTCATTTTTTTCAATTTTTGCCCGCTTTGGAAAATCCTTCACAATTTTCACACAATGCCTTCACGGTGCTTGATTTTACACATTTTTCATTCAGGCCACCCCTCTGGCCCCTTGTAGCAAGTTTTGGGACAATCCCCCACCCTTCCTATTTTTGACTTTTTCAACACTACCGGCCCTGTCATTTCTTTCAATTTTTGCCCGCTTTGGAAAATCCTTGACAATTTTCACACAATGCCTTCACGGTGCTTGATTTTACACATTTTTCATTCAGGCCGCCCCTCTGGCCCCTTGTAGCAAGTTTTGGGACAATCCCCCACCCTTCCTATTTTTGACTTTTTCGACACTACCGGCCCTGTCATTTTTTTCAATTTTTGCCCGCTTTGGAAAATCCTTCACAATTTTCACACAATGCCCTCACGGTGCTTGATTTTACACATTTTTCATTCAGGCCGCCCCTCTGGCCCCTTGTAGCAAGTTTTGGGACAATCCCCCACCCTTCCCATTTTTGACTTTTTCGACACTACCGGCCCTGTCGTTTTTTTCAATTTTTGGCCGCTTTGGAAAATCCTTGACAATTTTCACACAATGCCCTCACGGTGCTTGATTTTACACATTTTTCATTCAGGCCGCCCCTCTGGCCCCTTGTAGCAAGTTTTGGGACAATCCCCCACCCTTCCCATTTTTGACTTTTTCGACACTACCGGCCCTGTCGTTTTTTTCAATTTTTGGCCGCTTTGGAAAATCCTTCATAATTTTCACACAATGCCCTCACGGTGCTTGATTTTACAAATTTTTCATTCAGGCCGCCCCTCTGGCCCCTTGTAGCAAGTTTTGGGACAATCCCCCACCCTTCCCATTTTTGACTTTTTCGACACTACCGGCCCTGTCGTTTTTTTCAATTTTTGGCCGCTTTGGAAAATCCTTCATAATTTTCACACAATGCCCTCACGGTGCTTGATTTTACAAATTTTTCATTCAGGCCGCCCCTCTGGCCCCTTGTAGCAAGTTTTGGGACAATCCCCCACCCTTCCCATTTTTTACTTTTTCGACACTACCGGCCCTGTCGTTTTTTTCAATTTTTGGCCGCTTTGGAAAATCCTTCACAATTTTCACACAATACCCTCACGGTGCTTGATTTTACAAATTTTCCATTCAGGCCGCCCCTCTGGCCCCTTGTAGCAAGTTTTGGGACAATCCCCCACCCTTCCCATTTTTGACTTTTTCGACACTACCGGCCCTGTCGTTTTTTTCAATTTTTGGCCGCTTTGGAAAATCCTTCACAATTTTCACACAATGCCCTCACGGTGCTTGATTTTACACATTTTTCATTCAGGCCGCCCCTCTGGCCCCTTGTAGCAAGTTTTGGGACAATCCCCCACCCTTCCCATTTTTGACTTTTTCGACACTACCGGCACATTCGTTTTTTTTCAATTTTTGGCCGCTTTGGAAAATCCTTCATAATTTTCACACAATGCCCTCACGGTGCTTGATTTTACAAATTTTTCATTCAGGCCGCCCCTCTGGCCCCTTGTAGCAAGTTTTGGGACAATCCCCCACCCTTCCCATTTTTTACTTTTTCGACACTACCGGCCCTGTCGTTTTTTTCAATTTTTGGCCGCTTTGGAAAATCCTTCACAATTTTCACACAATGCCCTCACGGTGCTTGATTTTACAAGTTTTTCATTCAGGCCGCCCCTCTGGCCCCTGGTAGCAAGTTTTGGGACAATCCCCCACCCTTCCCATTTTTGACTTTTTCGACACTACCGGCCCTGTCATCTTTGTCAATTTTTGTCCGCTTTGGAAAATCCTTCACAATTTTCACACAATGCCTTCACAGTGCTTGATTTTACACACTTTTAATTCAGGCCGCCCCTCTGGCCCCTTGTAGCAAGTTTTGGGACAATCCCCCACCCTTCCCATTTTTGACTTTTTCGACACTACCGACCCTGTCATTTTTTTCAATTTTTGCCCGCTTTGGAAAATCCTTCACAATTTTCACACAATGCCTTCACGGTGCTTGATTTTACACATTTTTCATTCAGGCCACCCCTCTGGCCCCTTGTAGCAAGTTTTGGGACAATCCCCCACCCTTCCTATTTTTGACTTTTTCAACACTACCGGCCCTGTCATTTCTTTCAATTTTTGCCCGCTTTGGAAAATCCTTGACAATTTTCACACAATGCCTTCACGGTGCTTGATTTTACACATTTTTCATTCAGGCCGCCCCTCTGGCCCCTTGTAGCAAGTTTTGGGACAATCCCCCACCCTTCCTATTTTTGACTTTTTCGACACTACCGGCCCTGTCATTTTTTTCAATTTTTGCCCGCTTTGGAAAATCCTTCACAATTTTCACACAATGCCCTCACGGTGCTTGATTTTACACATTTTTCATTCAGGCCGCCCCTCTGGCCCCTTGTAGCAAGTTTTGGGACAATCCCCCACCCTTCCCATTTTTGACTTTTTCGACACTACCGGCCCTGTCATTTTTTTCCATTTTTGGCCGCTTTGGAAAATCCTTCACAATTTTCACACAATGCCCTCACGGTGCTTGATTTTACAAATTTTTCATTCAGGCCGCCCCTCTGGCCCCTTGTAGCAAGTTTTGGGACAATCCCCCACCCTTCCCATTTTTGACTTTTTCGACACTACCGGCCCTGTCGTTTTTTTCAATTTTTGGCCGCTTTGGAAAATCCTTGACAATTTTCACACAATGCCCTCACGGTGCTTGATTTTACACATTTTTCATTCAGGCCGCCCCTCTGGCCCCTTGTAGCAAGTTTTGGGACAATCCCCCACCCTTCCCATTTTTGACTTTTTCGACACTACCGGCCCTGTCGTTTTTTTCAATTTTTGGCCGCTTTGGAAAATCCTTGACAATTTTCACACAATGCCCTCACGGTGCTTGATTTTACACATTTTTCATTCAGGCCGCCCCTCTGGCCCCTTGTAGCAAGTTTTGGGACAATCCCCCACCCTTCCCATTTTTGACTTTTTCGACACTACCGGCCCTGTCGTTTTTTTCAATTTTTGGCCGCTTTGGAAAATCCTTCATAATTTTCACACAATGCCCTCACGGTGCTTGATTTTACAAATTTTTCATTCAGGCCGCCCCTCTGGCCCCTTGTAGCAAGTTTTGGGACAATCCCCCACCCTTCCCATTTTTGACTTTTTCGACACTACCGGCCCTGTCGTTTTTTTCAATTTTTGGCCGCTTTGGAAAATCCTTCATAATTTTCACACAATGCCCTCACGGTGCTTGATTTTACAAATTTTTCATTCAGGCCGCCCCTCTGGCCCCTTGTAGCAAGTTTTGGGACAATCCCCCACCCTTCCCATTTTTTACTTTTTCGACACTACCGGCCCTGTCGTTTTTTTCAATTTTTGGCCGCTTTGGAAAATCCTTCACAATTTTCACACAATGCCCTCACGGTGCTTGATTTTACAAATTTTCCATTCAGGCCGCCCCTCTGGCCCCTTGTAGCAAGTTTTGGGACAATCCCCCACCCTTCCCATTTTTGACTTTTTCGACACTACCGGCCCTGTCGTTTTTTTCAATTTTTGGCCGCTTTGGAAAATCCTTCACAATTTTCACACAATGCCCTCACGGTGCTTGATTTTACACATTTTTCATTCAGGCCGCCCCTCTGGCCCCTTGTAGCAAGTTTTGGGACAATCCCCCACCCTTCCCATTTTTGACTTTTTCGACACTACCGGCACATTCGTTTTTTTTCAATTTTTGGCCGCTTTGGAAAATCCTTCATAATTTTCACACAATGCCCTCACGGTGCTTGATTTTACAAATTTTTCATTCAGGCCGCCCCTCTGGCCCCTTGTAGCAAGTTTTGGGACAATCCCCCACCCTTCCCATTTTTGACTTTTTCGACACTACCGGCCCTGTCGTTTTTTTCAATTTTTGGCCGCTTTGGAAAATCCTTGACAATTTTCACACAATGCCCACACGGTGCTTGATTTTACACATTTTTCATTCAGGCCGCCCCTCTGGCCCCTTGTAGCAAGTTTTGGGACAATCCCCCACCCTTCCCATTTTTGACTTTTTCGACACTACCGGCCCTGTCGTTTTTTTCAATTTTTGGCCGCTTTGGAAAATCCTTCATAATTTTCACACAATGCCCTCACGGTGCTTGATTTTACAAATTTTTCATTCAGGCCGCCCCTCTGGCCCCTTGTAGCAAGTTTTGGGACAATCCCCCACCCTTCCCATTTTTGACTTTTTCGACACTACCGGCCCTGTCGTTTTTTTCAATTTTTGGCCGCTTTGGAAAATCCTTGACAATTTTCACACAATGCCCTCACGGTGCTTGATTTTACAAATTTTTCATTCAGGCCGCCCCTCTGGCCCCTTGTAGCAAGTTTTGGGACAATCCCCCACCCTTCCCATTTTTGACTTTTTCGACACTACCGGCCCTGTCGTTTTTTTCAATTTTTGGCCGCTTTGGAAAATCCTTCATAATTTTCACACAATGCCCTCACGGTGCTTGATTTTACAAATTTTTCATTCAGGCCGCCCCTCTGGCCCCTTGTAGCAAGTTTTGGGACAATCCCCCACCCTTCCCATTTTTGACTTTTTCGACACTACCGGCCCTGTCGTTTTTTTCAATTTTTGGCCGCTTTGGAAAATCCTTGACAATTTTCACACAATGCCCTCACGGTGCTTGATTTTACAAATTTTTCATTCAGGCCGCCCCTCTGGCCCCTTGTAGCAAGTTTTGGGACAATCCCCCACCCTTCCCATTTTTTACTTTTTCGACACTACCGGCCCTGTCGTTTTTTTCAATTTTTGGCCGCTTTGGAAAATCCTTCACAATTTTCACACAATGCCCTCACGGTGCTTGATTTTACAAGTTTTTCATTCAGGCCGCCCCTCTGGCCCCTGGTAGCAAGTTTTGGGACAATCCCCCACCCTTCCCATTTTTGACTTTTTCGACACTACCGGCCCTGTCATCTTTGTCAATTTTTGTCCGCTTTGGAAAATCCTTCACAATTTTCACACAATGCCTTCACAGTGCTTGATTTTACACACTTTTAATTCAGGCCGCCCCTCTGGCCCCTTGTAGCAAGTTTTGGGACAATCCCCCACCCTTCCCATTTTTGACTTTTTCGACACTACCGACCCTGTCATTTTTTTCAATTTTTGCCCGCTTTGGAAAATCCTTCACAATTTTCACACAATGCCTTCACGGTGCTTGATTTTACACATTTTTCATTCAGGCCACCCCTCTGGCCCCTTGTAGCAAGTTTTGGGACAATCCCCCACCCTTCCTATTTTTGACTTTTTCAACACTACCGGCCCTGTCATTTCTTTCAATTTTTGCCCGCTTTGGAAAATCCTTGACAATTTTCACACAATGCCTTCACGGTGCTTGATTTTACACATTTTTC
The DNA here is from genome assembly GCF_027409825.1 of Scomber japonicus. Classification (NCBI taxonomy): domain Eukaryota; kingdom Metazoa; phylum Chordata; class Actinopteri; order Scombriformes; family Scombridae; genus Scomber; species Scomber japonicus. The sequence continues at coordinate 17,951,592 of NC_070578.1, forward strand.
ATTCAGGCCGCCCCTCTGGCCCCTTGTAGCAAGTTTTGGGACAATCCCCCACCCTTCCTATTTTTGACTTTTTCGACACTACCGGCCCTGTCATTTTTTTCAATTTTTGCCCGCTTTGGAAAATCCTTCACAATTTTCACACAATGCCCTCACGGTGCTTGATTTTACACATTTTTCATTCAGGCCGCCCCTCTGGCCCCTTGTAGCAAGTTTTGGGACAATCCCCCACCCTTCCCATTTTTGACTTTTTCGACACTACCGGCCCTGTCGTTTTTTTCAATTTTTGGCCGCTTTGGAAAATCCTTGACAATTTTCACACAATGCCCTCACGGTGCTTGATTTTACACATTTTTCATTCAGGCCGCCCCTCTGGCCCCTTGTAGCAAGTTTTGGGACAATCCCCCACCCTTCCCATTTTTGACTTTTTCGACACTACCGGCCCTGTCGTTTTTTTCAATTTTTGGCCGCTTTGGAAAATCCTTCATAATTTTCACACAATGCCCTCACGGTGCTTGATTTTACAAATTTTTCATTCAGGCCGCCCCTCTGGCCCCTTGTAGCAAGTTTTGGGACAATCCCCCACCCTTCCCATTTTTGACTTTTTCGACACTACCGGCCCTGTCGTTTTTTTCAATTTTTGGCCGCTTTGGAAAATCCTTCATAATTTTCACACAATGCCCTCACGGTGCTTGATTTTACAAATTTTTCATTCAGGCCGCCCCTCTGGCCCCTTGTAGCAAGTTTTGGGACAATCCCCCACCCTTCCCATTTTTTACTTTTTCGACACTACCGGCCCTGTCGTTTTTTTCAATTTTTGGCCGCTTTGGAAAATCCTTCACAATTTTCACACAATACCCTCACGGTGCTTGATTTTACAAATTTTCCATTCAGGCCGCCCCTCTGGCCCCTTGTAGCAAGTTTTGGGACAATCCCCCACCCTTCCCATTTTTGACTTTTTCGACACTACCGGCCCTGTCGTTTTTTTCAATTTTTGGCCGCTTTGGAAAATCCTTCACAATTTTCACACAATGCCCTCACGGTGCTTGATTTTACACATTTTTCATTCAGGCCGCCCCTCTGGCCCCTTGTAGCAAGTTTTGGGACAATCCCCCACCCTTCCCATTTTTGACTTTTTCGACACTACCGGCACATTCGTTTTTTTTCAATTTTTGGCCGCTTTGGAAAATCCTTCATAATTTTCACACAATGCCCTCACGGTGCTTGATTTTACAAATTTTTCATTCAGGCCGCCCCTCTGGCCCCTTGTAGCAAGTTTTGGGACAATCCCCCACCCTTCCCATTTTTTACTTTTTCGACACTACCGGCCCTGTCGTTTTTTTCAATTTTTGGCCGCTTTGGAAAATCCTTCACAATTTTCACACAATGCCCTCACGGTGCTTGATTTTACAAGTTTTTCATTCAGGCCGCCCCTCTGGCCCCTGGTAGCAAGTTTTGGGACAATCCCCCACCCTTCCCATTTTTGACTTTTTCGACACTACCGGCCCTGTCATCTTTGTCAATTTTTGTCCGCTTTGGAAAATCCTTCACAATTTTCACACAATGCCTTCACAGTGCTTGATTTTACACACTTTTAATTCAGGCCGCCCCTCTGGCCCCTTGTAGCAAGTTTTGGGACAATCCCCCACCCTTCCCATTTTTGACTTTTTCGACACTACCGACCCTGTCATTTTTTTCAATTTTTGCCCGCTTTGGAAAATCCTTCACAATTTTCACACAATGCCTTCACGGTGCTTGATTTTACACATTTTTCATTCAGGCCACCCCTCTGGCCCCTTGTAGCAAGTTTTGGGACAATCCCCCACCCTTCCTATTTTTGACTTTTTCAACACTACCGGCCCTGTCATTTCTTTCAATTTTTGCCCGCTTTGGAAAATCCTTGACAATTTTCACACAATGCCTTCACGGTGCTTGATTTTACACATTTTTCATTCAGGCCGCCCCTCTGGCCCCTTGTAGCAAGTTTTGGGACAATCCCCCACCCTTCCTATTTTTGACTTTTTCGACACTACCGGCCCTGTCATTTTTTTCAATTTTTGCCCGCTTTGGAAAATCCTTCACAATTTTCACACAATGCCCTCACGGTGCTTGATTTTACACATTTTTCATTCAGGCCGCCCCTCTGGCCCCTTGTAGCAAGTTTTGGGACAATCCCCCACCCTTCCCATTTTTGACTTTTTCGACACTACCGGCCCTGTCATTTTTTTCCATTTTTGGCCGCTTTGGAAAATCCTTCACAATTTTCACACAATGCCCTCACGGTGCTTGATTTTACAAATTTTTCATTCAGGCCGCCCCTCTGGCCCCTTGTAGCAAGTTTTGGGACAATCCCCCACCCTTCCCATTTTTGACTTTTTCGACACTACCGGCCCTGTCGTTTTTTTCAATTTTTGGCCGCTTTGGAAAATCCTTGACAATTTTCACACAATGCCCTCACGGTGCTTGATTTTACACATTTTTCATTCAGGCCGCCCCTCTGGCCCCTTGTAGCAAGTTTTGGGACAATCCCCCACCCTTCCCATTTTTGACTTTTTCGACACTACCGGCCCTGTCGTTTTTTTCAATTTTTGGCCGCTTTGGAAAATCCTTCATAATTTTCACACAATGCCCTCACGGTGCTTGATTTTACAAATTTTTCATTCAGGCCGCCCCTCTGGCCCCTTGTAGCAAGTTTTGGGACAATCCCCCACCCTTCCCATTTTTGACTTTTTCGACACTACCGGCCCTGTCGTTTTTTTCAATTTTTGGCCGCTTTGGAAAATCCTTCATAATTTTCACACAATGCCCTCACGGTGCTTGATTTTACAAATTTTTCATTCAGGCCGCCCCTCTGGCCCCTTGTAGCAAGTTTTGGGACAATCCCCCACCCTTCCCATTTTTTACTTTTTCGACACTACCGGCCCTGTCGTTTTTTTCAATTTTTGGCCGCTTTGGAAAATCCTTCACAATTTTCACACAATACCCTCACGGTGCTTGATTTTACAAATTTTCCATTCAGGCCGCCCCTCTGGCCCCTTGTAGCAAGTTTTGGGACAATCCCCCACCCTTCCCATTTTTGACTTTTTCGACACTACCGGCCCTGTCGTTTTTTTCAATTTTTGGCCGCTTTGGAAAATCCTTCACAATTTTCACACAATGCCCTCACGGTGCTTGATTTTACACATTTTTCATTCAGGCCGCCCCTCTGGCCCCTTGTAGCAAGTTTTGGGACAATCCCCCACCCTTCCCATTTTTGACTTTTTCGACACTACCGGCACATTCGTTTTTTTTCAATTTTTGGCCGCTTTGGAAAATCCTTCATAATTTTCACACAATGCCCTCACGGTGCTTGATTTTACAAATTTTTCATTCAGGCCGCCCCTCTGGCCCCTTGTAGCAAGTTTTGGGACAATCCCCCACCCTTCCCATTTTTGACTTTTTCGACACTACCGGCCCTGTCGTTTTTTTCAATTTTTGGCCGCTTTGGAAAATCCTTGACAATTTTCACACAATGCCCACACGGTGCTTGATTTTACACATTTTTCATTCAGGCCGCCCCTCTGGCCCCTTGTAGCAAGTTTTGGGACAATCCCCCACCCTTCCCATTTTTGACTTTTTCGACACTACCGGCCCTGTCGTTTTTTTCAATTTTTGGCCGCTTTGGAAAATCCTTCATAATTTTCACACAATGCCCTCACGGTGCTTGATTTTACAAATTTTTCATTCAGGCCGCCCCTCTGGCCCCTTGTAGCAAGTTTTGGGACAATCCCCCACCCTTCCCATTTTTGACTTTTTCGACACTACCGGCCCTGTCGTTTTTTTCAATTTTTGGCCGCTTTGGAAAATCCTTGACAATTTTCACACAATGCCCTCACGGTGCTTGATTTTACAAATTTTTCATTCAGGCCGCCCCTCTGGCCCCTTGTAGCAAGTTTTGGGACAATCCCCCACCCTTCCCATTTTTGACTTTTTCGACACTACCGGCCCTGTCGTTTTTTTCAATTTTTGGCCGCTTTGGAAAATCCTTCATAATTTTCACACAATGCCCTCACGGTGCTTGATTTTACAAATTTTTCATTCAGGCCGCCCCTCTGGCCCCTTGTAGCAAGTTTTGGGACAATCCCCCACCCTTCCCATTTTTGACTTTTTCGACACTACCGGCCCTGTCGTTTTTTTCAATTTTTGGCCGCTTTGGAAAATCCTTGACAATTTTCACACAATGCCCTCACGGTGCTTGATTTTACAAATTTTTCATTCAGGCCGCCCCTCTGGCCCCTTGTAGCAAGTTTTGGGACAATCCCCCACCCTTCCCATTTTTTACTTTTTCGACACTACCGGCCCTGTCGTTTTTTTCAATTTTTGGCCGCTTTGGAAAATCCTTCACAATTTTCATACAATGCCCTCACGGTGCTTGATTTTACAAATTTTTCATTCAGGCCGCCCCTCTGGCCCCTTGTAGCAAGTTTTGGGACAATCCCCCACCCTTCCCATTTTTGACTTTTTCGACACTACCGGCCCTGTCGTTTTTTTCAATTTTTGGCCGCTTTGGAAAATCCTTCACAATTTTCACACAATGCCCTCACGGTGCTTGATTTTACAAATTTTTCATTCAGGCCGCCCCTCTGGCCCCTTGTAGCAAGTTTTGGGACAATCCCCCACCCTTCCCATTTTTGACTTTTTCGACACTACCGGCCCTGTCATTTTTTTCCATTTTTGGCCGCTTTGGAAAATCCTTCACAATTTTCACACAATGCCCTCACGGTGCTTGATTTTACAAGTTTTTCATTCAGGCCGCCCCTCTGGCCCCTTGTAGCAAGTTTTGGGACAATCCCCCACCCTTCCCATTTTTGACTTTTTCGACACTACCAGCCCTGTCATTTTTTTCAATTTTTACCCCTATGGAAAATCCTTCACAATTTTCACACAATGCCTTCACGGTGCTTGATTTTACACATTTTTCAATCAGCCCGCCCCTCTGGCCCCTGGTAGCAAGTTTTGGGACAATCCCCCACCCTTCCCATTTTTGACTTTTTCGACACTACCGGCCCTGTCATCTTTGTCAATTTTTGTCCGCTTTGGAAAATCCTTCACAATTTTCACACAATGCCTTCACAGTGCTTGATTTTACACACTTTTAATTCAGGCCGCCCCTCTGGCCCCTTGTAGCAAGTTTTGGGACAATCCCCCACCCTTCCCATTTTTGACTTTTTCGACACTACCGACCCTGTCATTTTTTTCAATTTTTGCCCGCTTTGGAAAATCCTTCACAATTTTCACACAATGCCTTCACGGTGCTTGATTTTACACATTTTTCATTCAGGCCACCCCTCTGGCCCCTTGTAGCAAGTTTTGGGACAATCCCCCACCCTTCCTATTTTTGACTTTTTCAACACTACCGGCCCTGTCATTTCTTTCAATTTTTGCCCGCTTTGGAAAATCCTTGACAATTTTCACACAATGCCTTCACGGTGCTTGATTTTACACATTTTTCATTCAGGCCGCCCCTCTGGCCCCTTGTAGCAAGTTTTGGGACAATCCCCCACCCTTCCTATTTTTGACTTTTTCGACACTACCGGCCCTGTCATTTTTTTCAATTTTTGCCCCCTATGGAAAATCCTTCACAATTTTCACACAATGTCTTCACGGTGCTTGATATTACACATTTTTCATTCAGGCCGCCCCTCTGGCCCCTTGTAGCAAGTTTTGGGACAATCCCCCACCCTTCCCATTTTTGACTTTTTCGACACTACCGGCCCTGTCGTTTTTTTCAATTTTTGCCCGCTTTGGAAAATCCTTCACAATTTTCACACAATGCCCTCACGGTGCTTGATTTTACACATTTTTCATTCAGGCCGCCCCTCTGGCCCCTTGTAGCAAGTTTTGGGACAATCCCCCACCCTTCCCATTTTTGACTTTTTCGACACTACCGGCCCTGTCATTTTTTTCCATTTTTGGCCGCTTTGGAAAATCCTTCACAATTTTCACACAATGCCCTCACGGTGCTTGATTTTACAAATTTTTCATTCAGGCCGCCCCTCTGGCCCCTTGTAGCAAGTTTTGGGACAATCCCCCACCCTTCCCATTTTTGACTTTTTCGACACTACCGGCCCTGTCGTTTTTTTCAATTTTTGGCCGCTTTGGAAAATCCTTGACAATTTTCACACAATGCCCTCACGGTGCTTGATTTTACACATTTTTCATTCAGGCCGCCCCTCTGGCCCCTTGTAGCAAGTTTTGGGACAATCCCCCACCCTTCCCATTTTTGACTTTTTCGACACTACCGGCCCTGTCGTTTTTTTCAATTTTTGGCCGCTTTGGAAAATCCTTCATAATTTTCACACAATGCCCTCACGGTGCTTGATTTTACAAATTTTTCATTCAGGCCGCCCCTCTGGCCCCTTGTAGCAAGTTTTGGGACAATCCCCCACCCTTCCCATTTTTGACTTTTTCGACACTACCGGCCCTGTCGTTTTTTTCAATTTTTGGCCGCTTTGGAAAATCCTTCATAATTTTCACACAATGCCCTCACGGTGCTTGATTTTACAAATTTTTCATTCAGGCCGCCCCTCTGGCCCCTTGTAGCAAGTTTTGGGACAATCCCCCACCCTTCCCATTTTTTACTTTTTCGACACTACCGGCCCTGTCGTTTTTTTCAATTTTTGGCCGCTTTGGAAAATCCTTCACAATTTTCACACAATGCCCTCACGGTGCTTGATTTTACAAATTTTCCATTCAGGCCGCCCCTCTGGCCCCTTGTAGCAAGTTTTGGGACAATCCCCCACCCTTCCCATTTTTGACTTTTTCGACACTACCGGCCCTGTCGTTTTTTTCAATTTTTGGCCGCTTTGGAAAATCCTTCACAATTTTCACACAATGCCCTCACGGTGCTTGATTTTACACATTTTTCATTCAGGCCGCCCCTCTGGCCCCTTGTAGCAAGTTTTGGGACAATCCCCCACCCTTCCCATTTTTGACTTTTTCGACACTACCGGCACATTCGTTTTTTTTCAATTTTTGGCCGCTTTGGAAAATCCTTCATAATTTTCACACAATGCCCTCACGGTGCTTGATTTTACAAATTTTTCATTCAGGCCGCCCCTCTGGCCCCTTGTAGCAAGTTTTGGGACAATCCCCCACCCTTCCCATTTTTGACTTTTTCGACACTACCGGCCCTGTCGTTTTTTTCAATTTTTGGCCGCTTTGGAAAATCCTTGACAATTTTCACACAATGCCCACACGGTGCTTGATTTTACACATTTTTCATTCAGGCCGCCCCTCTGGCCCCTTGTAGCAAGTTTTGGGACAATCCCCCACCCTTCCCATTTTTGACTTTTTCGACACTACCGGCCCTGTCGTTTTTTTCAATTTTTGGCCGCTTTGGAAAATCCTTCATAATTTTCACACAATGCCCTCACGGTGCTTGATTTTACAAATTTTTCATTCAGGCCGCCCCTCTGGCCCCTTGTAGCAAGTTTTGGGACAATCCCCCACCCTTCCCATTTTTGACTTTTTCGACACTACCGGCCCTGTCGTTTTTTTCAATTTTTGGCCGCTTTGGAAAATCCTTGACAATTTTCACACAATGCCCTCACGGTGCTTGATTTTACAAATTTTTCATTCAGGCCGCCCCTCTGGCCCCTTGTAGCAAGTTTTGGGACAATCCCCCACCCTTCCCATTTTTGACTTTTTCGACACTACCGGCCCTGTCGTTTTTTTCAATTTTTGGCCGCTTTGGAAAATCCTTCATAATTTTCACACAATGCCCTCACGGTGCTTGATTTTACAAATTTTTCATTCAGGCCGCCCCTCTGGCCCCTTGTAGCAAGTTTTGGGACAATCCCCCACCCTTCCCATTTTTGACTTTTTCGACACTACCGGCCCTGTCGTTTTTTTCAATTTTTGGCCGCTTTGGAAAATCCTTGACAATTTTCACACAATGCCCTCACGGTGCTTGATTTTACAAATTTTTCATTCAGGCCGCCCCTCTGGCCCCTTGTAGCAAGTTTTGGGACAATCCCCCACCCTTCCCATTTTTTACTTTTTCGACACTACCGGCCCTGTCGTTTTTTTCAATTTTTGGCCGCTTTGGAAAATCCTTCACAATTTTCACACAATGCCCTCACGGTGCTTGATTTTACAAGTTTTTCATTCAGGCCGCCCCTCTGGCCCCTTGTAGCAAGTTTTGGGACAATCCCCCACCCTTCCCATTTTTGACTTTTTCGACACTACCAGCCCTGTCATTTTTTTCAATTTTTACCCCTATGGAAAATCCTTCACAATTTTCACACAATGCCTTCACGGTGCTTGATTTTACACATTTTTCAATCAGCCCGCCCCTCTGGCCCCTGGTAGCAAGTTTTGGGACAATCCCCCACCCTTCCCATTTTTGACTTTTTCGACACTACCGGCCCTGTCATCTTTGTCAATTTTTGTCCGCTTTGGAAAATCCTTCACAATTTTCACACAATGCCTTCACAGTGCTTGATTTTACACACTTTTAATTCAGGCCGCCCCTCTGGCCCCTTGTAGCAAGTTTTGGGACAATCCCCCACCCTTCCCATTTTTGACTTTTTCGACACTACCGACCCTGTCATTTTTTTCAATTTTTGCCCGCTTTGGAAAATCCTTCACAATTTTCACACAATGCCTTCACGGTGCTTGATTTTACACATTTTTCATTCAGGCCACCCCTCTGGCCCCTTGTAGCAAGTTTTGGGACAATCCCCCACCCTTCCTATTTTTGACTTTTTCAACACTACCGGCCCTGTCATTTCTTTCAATTTTTGCCCGCTTTGGAAAATCCTTGACAATTTTCACACAATGCCTTCACGGTGCTTGATTTTACACATTTTTCATTCAGGCCGCCCCTCTGGCCCCTTGTAGCAAGTTTTGGGACAATCCCCCACCCTTCCTATTTTTGACTTTTTCGACACTACCGGCCCTGTCATTTTTTTCAATTTTTGCCCGCTTTGGAAAATCCTTCACAATTTTCACACAATGCCCTCACGGTGCTTGATTTTACACATTTTTCATTCAGGCCGCCCCTCTGGCCCCTTGTAGCAAGTTTTGGGACAATCCCCCACCCTTCCCATTTTTGACTTTTTCGACACTACCGGCCCTGTCATTTTTTTCCATTTTTGGCCGCTTTGGAAAATCCTTCACAATTTTCACACAATGCCCTCACGGTGCTTGATTTTACAAATTTTTCATTCAGGCCGCCCCTCTGGCCCCTTGTAGCAAGTTTTGGGACAATCCCCCACCCTTCCCATTTTTGACTTTTTCGACACTACCGGCCCTGTCGTTTTTTTCAATTTTTGGCCGCTTTGGAAAATCCTTGACAATTTTCACACAATGCCCTCACGGTGCTTGATTTTACACATTTTTCATTCAGGCCGCCCCTCTGGCCCCTTGTAGCAAGTTTTGGGACAATCCCCCACCCTTCCCATTTTTGACTTTTTCGACACTACCGGCCCTGTCGTTTTTTTCAATTTTTGGCCGCTTTGGAAAATCCTTCATAATTTTCACACAATGCCCTCACGGTGCTTGATTTTACAAATTTTTCATTCAGGCCGCCCCTCTGGCCCCTTGTAGCAAGTTTTGGGACAATCCCCCACCCTTCCCATTTTTGACTTTTTCGACACTACCGGCCCTGTCGTTTTTTTCAATTTTTGGCCGCTTTGGAAAATCCTTCATAATTTTCACACAATGCCCTCACGGTGCTTGATTTTACAAATTTTTCATTCAGGCCGCCCCTCTGGCCCCTTGTAGCAAGTTTTGGGACAATCCCCCACCCTTCCCATTTTTTACTTTTTCGACACTACCGGCCCTGTCGTTTTTTTCAATTTTTGGCCGCTTTGGAAAATCCTTCACAATTTTCACACAATACCCTCACGGTGCTTGATTTTACAAATTTTCCATTCAGGCCGCCCCTCTGGCCCCTTGTAGCAAGTTTTGGGACAATCCCCCACCCTTCCCATTTTTGACTTTTTCGACACTACCGGCCCTGTCGTTTTTTTCAATTTTTGGCCGCTTTGGAAAATCCTTCACAATTTTCACACAATGCCCTCACGGTGCTTGATTTTACACATTTTTCATTCAGGCCGCCCCTCTGGCCCCTTGTAGCAAGTTTTGGGACAATCCCCCACCCTTCCCATTTTTGACTTTTTCGACACTACCGGCACATTCGTTTTTTTTCAATTTTTGGCCGCTTTGGAAAATCCTTCATAATTTTCACACAATGCCCTCACGGTGCTTGATTTTACAAATTTTTCATTCAGGCCGCCCCTCTGGCCCCTTGTAGCAAGTTTTGGGACAATCCCCCACCCTTCCCATTTTTGACTTTTTCGACACTACCGGCCCTGTCGTTTTTTTCAATTTTTGGCCGCTTTGGAAAATCCTTCATAATTTTCACACAATGCCCTCACGGTGCTTGATTTTACAAATTTTTCATTCAGGCCGCCCCTCTGGCCCCTTGTAGCAAGTTTTGGGACAATCCCCCACCCTTCCCATTTTTGACTTTTTCGACACTACCGGCCCTGTCATTTTTTTCCATTTTTGGCCGCTTTGGAAAATCCTTCACAATTTTCACACAATGCCCTCACGGTGCTTGATTTTACAAATTTTTCATTCAGGCCGCCCCTCTGGCCCCTTGTAGCAAGTTTTGGGACAATCCCCCACCCTTCCCATTTTTGACTTTTTCGACACTACCGGCCCTGTCGTTTTTTTCCATTTTTGGCCGCTTTGGAAAATCCTTGACAATTTTCACACAATGCCCTCACGGTGCTTGATTTTACACATTTTTCATTCAGGCCGCCCCTCTGGCCCCTTGTAGCAAGTTTTGGGACAATCCCCCACCCTTCCCATTTTTGACTTTTTCGACACTACCGGCCCTGTCGTTTTTTTCAATTTTTGGCCGCTTTGGAAAATCCTTCATAATTTTCACACAATGCCCTCACGGTGCTTGATTTTACAAATTTTTCATTCAGGCCGCCCCTCTGGCCCCTTGTAGCAAGTTTTGGGACAATCCCCCACCCTTCCCATTTTTGACTTTTTCGACACTACCGGCCCTGTCGTTTTTTTCAATTTTTGGCCGCTTTGGAAAATCCTTCATAATTTTCACACAATGCCCTCACGGTGCTTGATTTTACAAATTTTTCATTCAGGCCGCCCCTCTGGCCCCTTGTAGCAAGTTTTGGGACAATCCCCCACCCTTCCCATTTTTTACTTTTTCGACACTACCGGCCCTGTCGTTTTTTTCAATTTTTGGCCGCTTTGGAAAATCCTTCACAATTTTCACACAATACCCTCACGGTGCTTGATTTTACAAATTTTCCATTCAGGCCGCCCCTCTGGCCCCTTGTAGCAAGTTTTGGGACAATCCCCCACCCTTCCCATTTTTGACTTTTTCGACACTACCGGCCCTGTCGTTTTTTTCAATTTTTGGCCGCTTTGGAAAATCCTTCACAATTTTCACACAATGCCCTCACGGTGCTTGATTTTACACATTTTTCATTCAGGCCGCCCCTCTGGCCCCTTGTAGCAAGTTTTGGGACAATCCCCCACCCTTCCCATTTTTGACTTTTTCGACACTACCGGCACATTCGTTTTTTTTCAATTTTTGGCCGCTTTGGAAAATCCTTCATAATTTTCACACAATGCCCTCACGGTGCTTGATTTTACAAATTTTTCATTCAGGCCGCCCCTCTGGCCCCTTGTAGCAAGTTTTGGGACAATCCCCCACCCTTCCCATTTTTGACTTTTTCGACACTACCGGCCCTGTCGTTTTTTTCAATTTTTGGCCGCTTTGGAAAATCCTTGACAATTTTCACACAATGCCCACACGGTGCTTGATTTTACACATTTTTCATTCAGGCCGCCCCTCTGGCCCCTTGTAGCAAGTTTTGGGACAATCCCCCACCCTTCCCATTTTTGACTTTTTCGACACTACCGGCCCTGTCGTTTTTTTCAATTTTTGGCCGCTTTGGAAAATCCTTCATAATTTTCACACAATGCCCTCACGGTGCTTGATTTTACAAATTTTTCATTCAGGCCGCCCCTCTGGCCCCTTGTAGCAAGTTTTGGGACAATCCCCCACCCTTCCCATTTTTGACTTTTTCGACACTACCGGCCCTGTCGTTTTTTTCAATTTTTGGCCGCTTTGGAAAATCCTTGACAATTTTCACACAATGCCCTCACGGTGCTTGATTTTACAAATTTTTCATTCAGGCCGCCCCTCTGGCCCCTTGTAGCAAGTTTTGGGACAATCCCCCACCCTTCCCATTTTTGACTTTTTCGACACTACCGGCCCTGTCGTTTTTTTCAATTTTTGGCCGCTTTGGAAAATCCTTGACAATTTTCACACAATGCCCTCACGGTGCTTGATTTTACAAATTTTTCATTCAGGCCGCCCCTCTGGCCCCTTGTAGCAAGTTTTGGGACAATCCCCCACCCTTCCCATTTTTTACTTTTTCGACACTACCGGCCCTGTCGTTTTTTTCAATTTTTGGCCGCTTTGGAAAATCCTTCACAATTTTCACACAATGCCCTCACGGTGCTTGATTTTACAAATTTTTCATTCAGGCCGCCCCTCTGGCCCCTTGTAGCAAGTTTTGGGACAATCCCCCACCCTTCCCATTTTTGACTTTTTCGACACTACCGGCCCTGTCGTTTTTTTCAATTTTTGGCCGCTTTGGAAAATCCTTCACAATTTTCACACAATGCCCTCACGGTGCTTGATTTTACAAATTTTTCATTCAGGCCGCCCCTCTGGCCCCTTGTAGCAAGTTTTGGGACAATCCCCCACCCTTCCCATTTTTGACTTTTTCGACACTACCGGCCCTGTCATTTTTTTCCATTTTTGGCTGCTTTGGAAAATCCTTCACAATTTTCACACAATGCCTTCACGGTGCTTGATTTTACACATTTTTCATTCAGGCCGCCCCTCTGGCCCCTTGTAGCAAGTTTTGGGACAATCCCCCACCCTTCCTATTTTTGACTTTTTCAACACTACCGGCCCTGTCATTTCTTTCAATTTTTGCCCGCTTTGGAAAATCCTTGACAATTTTCACACAATGCCTTCACGGTGCTTGATTTTACACATTTTTCATTCAGGCCGCCCCTCTGGCCCCTTGTAGCAAGTTTTGGGACAATCCCCCACCCTTCCTATTTTTGACTTTTTCGACACTACCGGCCCTGTCATTTTTTTCAATTTTTGCCCCCTATGGAAAATCCTTCACAATTTTCACACAATGTCTTCACGGTGCTTGATATTACACATTTTTCATTCAGGCCGCCCCTCTGGCCCCTTGTAGCAAGTTTTGGGACAATCCCCCACCCTTCCCATTTTTGACTTTTTCGACACTACCGGCCCTGTCGTTTTTTTCAATTTTTGCCCGCTTTGGAAAATCCTTCACAATTTTCACACAATGCCCTCACGGTGCTTGATTTTACACATTTTTCATTCAGGCCGCCCCTCTGGCCCCTTGTAGCAAGTTTTGGGACAATCCCCCACCCTTCCCATTTTTGACTTTTTCGACACTACCGGCCCTGTCATTTTTTTCCATTTTTGGCCGCTTTGGAAAATCCTTCACAATTTTCACACAATGCCCTCACGGTGCTTGATTTTACAAATTTTTCATTCAGGCCGCCCCTCTGGCCCCTTGTAGCAAGTTTTGGGACAATCCCCCACCCTTCCCATTTTTTACTTTTTCGACACTACCGGCACTGTCGTTTTTTTCAATTTTTGGCCGCTTTGGAAAATCCTTGACAATTTTCACACAATGCCCTCACGGTGCTTGATTTTACACATTTTTCATTCAGGCCGCCCCTCTGGCCCCTTGTAGCAAGTTTTGGGACAATCCCCCACCCTTCCCATTTTTGACTTTTTCGACACTACCGGCCCTGTCGTTTTTTTCAATTTTTGGCCGCTTTGGAAAATCCTTCATAATTTTCACACAATGCCCTCACGGTGCTTGATTTTACAAATTTTTCATTCAGGACGCCCCTCTGGCCCCTTGTAGCAAGTTTTGGGACAATCCCCCACCCTTCCCATTTTTGACTTTTTCGACACTACCGGCCCTGTCATCTTTTTCAATTTTTGTCCGCTTTGGAAAATCCTTCACAATTTTCACACAATGCCTTCACAGTGCTTGATTTTACACATTTTTCATTCAGGCCGCCCCTCTGGCCCCTTGTAGCAAGTTTTGGGACAATCCCCCACCCTTCCCATTTTTGACTTTTTCGACACTACCGGCCCTGTCGTTTTTTTCAATTTTTGCCCCCTATGGAAAATCCTTCACAATTTTCACACAATGTCTTCACGGTGCTTGATATTACACATTTTTCATTCAGGCCGCCCCTCTGGCCCCTTGTAGCAAGTTTTGGGACAATCCCCCACCCTTCCCATTTTTGACGTTTTCGACACTACCGGCCCTGTCGTTTTTTTCAATTTTTGCCCGCTTTGGAAAATCCTTCACAATTTTCACACAATGCCCTCACGGTGCTTGATTTTACACATTTTTCATTCAGGCCGCCCCTCTGGCCCCTTGTAGCAAGTTTTGGGACAATCCCCCACCCTTCCCATTTTTGACTTTTTCGACACTACCGGCCCTGTCATTTTTTTCCATTTTTGGCCGCTTTGGAAAATCCTTCACAATTTTCACACAATGCCCTCACGGTGCTTGATTTTACAAATTTTTCATTCAGGCCGCCCCTCTGGCCCCTTGTAGCAAGTTTTGGGACAATCCCCCACCCTTCCCATTTTTGACTTTTTCGACACTACCGGCCCTGTCGTTTTTTTCAATTTTTGGCCGCTTTGGAAAATCCTTCACAATTTTAACACAATGCCCTCACGGTGCTTGATTTTACACATTTTTCATTCAGGCCGCCCCTCTGGCCCCTTGTAGCAAGTTTTGGGACAATCCCCCACCCTTCCCATTTTTGACTTTTTCGACACTACCGGCCCTGTCGTTTTTTTCAATTTTTGGCCGCTTTGGAAAATCCTTCATAATTTTCACACAATGCCCTCACGGTGCTTGATTTTACAAATTTTTCATTCAGGACGCCCCTCTGGCCCCTTGTAGCAAGTTTTGGGACAATCCCCCACCCTTCCCATTTTTGACTTTTTCGACACTACCGGCCCTGTCATCTCTTTCAATTTTTGTCCGCTTTGGAAAATCCTTCACAATTTTCACACAATGCCTTCACAGTGCTTGATTTTACACACTTTTAATTCAGGCCGCCCCTCTGGCCCCTTGTAGCAAGTTTTGGGACAATCCCCCACCCTTCCCATTTTTGACTTTTTCGACACTACCGACCCTGTCATTTTTTTCAATTTTTGCCCGCTTTGGAAAATCCTTGACAATTTTCACACAATGCCCTCACGGTGCTTGATTTTACAAATTTTTCATTCAGGCCGCCCCTCTGGCCCCTTGTAGCAAGTTTTGGGACAATCCCCCACCCTTCCCATTTTTTACTTTTTCGACACTACCGGCCCTGTCGTTTTTTTCAATTTTTGGCCGCTTTGGAAAATCCTTCACAATTTTCACACAATGCCCTCACGGTGCTTGATTTTACAAATTTTTCATTCAGGCCGCCCCTCTGGCCCCTTGTAGCAAGTTTTGGGACAATCCCCCACCCTTCCCATTTTTGACTTTTTCGACACTACCGGCCCTGTCGTTTTTTTCAATTTTTGGCCGCTTTGGAAAATCCTTCACAATTTTCACACAATGCCCTCACGGTGCTTGATTTTACAAATTTTTCATTCAGGCCGCCCCTCTGGCCCCTTGTAGCAAGTTTTGGGACAATCCCCCACCCTTCCCATTTTTGACTTTTTCGACACTACCGGCCCTGTCATTTTTTTCCATTTTTGGCTGCTTTGGAAAATCCTTCACAATTTTCACACAATGCCCTCACGGTGCTTGATTTTACAAATTTTTCATTCAGGCTGCCCCTCTGGCCCCTTGTAGCAAGTTTTGGGACAATCCCCCACCCTTCCCATTTTTGACTTTTTCGACACTACCAGCCCTGTCATTTTTTTCAATTTTTACCCCTATGGAAAATCCTTCACAATTTTCACACAATGCCTTCACGGTGCTTGATTTTACACATTTTTCAATCAGCCCGCCCCTCTGGCCCCTGGTAGCAAGTTTTGGGACAATCCCCCACCCTTCCCATTTTTGACTTTTTCGACACTACCGGCCCTGTCGTTTTTTTCAATTTTTACCCCCTATGGAAAATCCTTCACAATTTTCACACAATGTCTTCACGGTGCTTGATATTACACATTTTTCATTCAGGCCGCCCCTCTGGCCCCTTGTAGCAAGTTTTGGGACAATCCCCCACCCTTCCCATTTTTGACTTTTTCGACACTACCGGCCCTGTCGTTTTTTTCAATTTTTGCCCGCTTTGGAAAATCCTTCACAATTTTCACACAATGCCCTCACGGTGCTTGATTTTACACATTTTTCATTCAGGCCGCCCCTCTGGCCCCTTGTAGCAAGTTTTGGGACAATCCCCCACCCTTCCCATTTTTGACTTTTTCGACACTACCGGCCCTGTCATTTTTTTCCATTTTTGGCCGCTTTGGAAAATCCTTCACAATTTTCACACAATGCCCTCACGGTGCTTGATTTTACAAATTTTTCATTCAGGCCGCCCCTCTGGCCCCTTGTAGCAAGTTTTGGGACAATCCCCCACCCTTCCCATTTTTGACTTTTTCGACACTACCGGCCCTGTCGTTTTTTTCAATTTTTGGCCGCTTTGGAAAATCCTTCACAATTTTCACACAATGCCCTCACGGTGCTTGATTTTACACATTTTTCATTCAGGCCGCCCCTCTGGCCCCTTGTAGCAAGTTTTGGGACAATCCCCCACCCTTCCCATTTTTGACTTTTTCGACACTACCGGCCCTGTCGTTTTTTTCAATTTTTGGCCGCTTTGGAAAATCCTTCATAATTTTCACACAATGCCCTCACGGTGCTTGATTTTACAAATTTTTCATTCAGGACGCCCCTCTGGCCCCTTGTAGCAAGTTTTGGGACAATCCCCCACCCTTCCCATTTTTGACTTTGTCGACACTACCGACCCTGTCATTTTTTTCAATTTTTGCCCGCTTTGGAAAATCCTTGACAATTTTCACACAATGCCCTCACGGTGCTTGATTTTACAAATTTTTCATTCAGGCCGCCCCTCTGGCCCCTTGTAGCAAGTTTTGGGACAATCCCCCACCCTTCCCATTTTTTACTTTTTCGACACTACCGGCCCTGTCGTTTTTTTCAATTTTTGGCCGCTTTGGAAAATCCTTCACAATTTTCACACAATGCCCTCACGGTGCTTGATTTTACAAATTTTTCATTCAGGCCGCCCCTCTGGCCCCTTGTAGCAAGTTTTGGGACAATCCCCCACCCTTCCCATTTTTGACTTTTTCGACACTACCGGCCCTGTCGTTTTTTTCAATTTTTGGCCGCTTTGGAAAATCCTTCACAATTTTCACACAATGCCCTCACGGTGCTTGATTTTACAAATTTTTCATTCAGGCCGCCCCTCTGGCCCCTTGTAGCAAGTTTTGGGACAATCCCCCACCCTTCCCATTTTTGACTTTTTCGACACTACCGGCCCTGTCATTTTTTTCCATTTTTGGCTGCTTTGGAAAATCCTTCACAATTTTCACACAATGCCCTCACGGTGCTTGATTTTACAAATTTTTCATTCAGGCTGCCCCTCTGGCCCCTTGTAGCAAGTTTTGGGACAATCCCCCACCCTTCCCATTTTTGACTTTTTCGACACTACCAGCCCTGTCATTTTTTTCAATTTTTACCCCTATGGAAAATCCTTCACAATTTTCACACAATGCCTTCACGGTGCTTGATTTTACACATTTTTCAATCAGCCCGCCCCTCTGGCCCCTTGTAGCAAGTTTTGGGACAATCCCCCACCCTTCCTATTTTTGACTTTTTCAACACTACCGGCCCTGTCATTTCTTTCAATTTTTGCCCGCTTTGGAAAATCCTTGACAATTTTCACACAATGCCTTCACGGTGCTTGATTTTACACATTTTTCATTCAGGCCGCCCCTCTGGCCCCTTGTAGCAAGTTTTGGGACAATCCCCCACCCTTCCTATTTTTGACTTTTTCGACACTACCGGCCCTGTCATTTTTTTCAATTTTTGCCCCCTATGGAAAATCCTTCACAATTTTCACACAATGTCTTCACGGTGCTTGATATTACACATTTTTCATTCAGGCCGCCCCTCTGGCCCCTTGTAGCAAGTTTTGGGACAATCCCCCACCCTTCCCATTTTTGACTTTTTCGACACTACCGGCCCTGTCGTTTTTTTCAATTTTTGCCCGCTTTGGAAAATCCTTCACAATTTTCACACAATGCCCTCACGGTGCTTGATTTTACACATTTTTCATTCAGGCCGCCCCTCTGGCCCCTTGTAGCAAGTTTTGGGACAATCCCCCACCCTTCCCATTTTTGACTTTTTCGACACTACCGGCCCTGTCATTTTTTTCCATTTTTGGCCGCTTTGGAAAATCCTTCACAATTTTCACACAATGCCCTCACGGTGCTTGATTTTACAAATTTTTCATTCAGGCCGCCCCTCTGGCCCCTTGTAGCAAGTTTTGGGACAATCCCCCACCCTTCCCATTTTTGACTTTTTCGACACTACCGGCCCTGTCGTTTTTTTCAATTTTTGGCCGCTTTGGAAAATCCTTCATAATTTTCACACAATGCCCTCACGGTGCTTGATTTTACAAATTTTTCATTCAGGACGCCCCTCTGGCCCCTTGTAGCAAGTTTTGGGACAATCCCCCACCCTTCCCATTTTTGACTTTTTCGACACTACCGGCCCTGTCGTTTTTTTCAATTTTTGGCCGCTTTGGAAAATCCTTGACAATTTTCACACAATGCCCTCACGGTGCTTGATTTTACACATTTTTCATTCAGGCCGCCTCTCTGGCCCCTTGTAGCAAGTTTTGGGACAATCCCCCACCCTTCCCATTTTTGACTTTTTCGACACTACCGGCCCTGTCGTTTTTTTCAATTTTTGCCCGCTTTGGAAAATCCTTCATAATTTTCACACAATGCCCTCACGGTGCTTGATTTTACAAATTTTTCATTCAGGCCGCCCCTCTGGCCCCTTGTAGCAAGTTTTGGGACAATCCCCCACCCTTCCCATTTTTTACTTTTTCGACACTACCGGCCCTGTCGTTTTTTTCAATTTTTGGCCGCTTTGGAAAATCCTTCACAATTTTCACACAATGCCCTCACGGTGCTTGATTTTACAAATTTTTCATTCAGGCCGCCCCTCTGGCCCCTTGTAGCAAGTTTTGGGACAATCCCCCACCCTTCCCATTTTTGACTTTTTCGACACTACCGGCCCTGTCGTTTTTTTCAATTTTTGGCCGCTTTGGAAAATCCTTCATAATTTTCACACAATGCCCTCACGGTGCTTGATTTTACAAATTTTTCATTCAGGCCGCCCCTCTGGCCCCTTGTAGCAAGTTTTGGGACAATCCCCCACCCTTCCCATTTTTGACTTTTTCGACACTACCGGCCCTGTCGTTTTTTTCAATTTTTGGCCGCTTTGGAAAATCCTTCATAATTTTCACACAATGCCCTCACGGTGCTTGATTTTACAAATTTTTCATTCAGGCCGCCCCTCTGGCCCCTTGTAGCAAGTTTTGGGACAATCCCCCACCCTTCCCATTTTTGACTTTTTCGACACTACCGGCCCTGTCGTTTTTTTCAATTTTTGGCCGCTTTGGAAAATCCTTCACAATTTTCACACAATGCCCTCACGGTGCTTGATTTTACAAATTTTTCATTCAGGCCGCCCCTCTGGCCCCTTGTAGCAAGTTTTGGGACAATCCCCCACCCTTCCCATTTTTGACTTTTTCGACACTACCGGCCCTGTCATTTTTTTCAATTTTTGCCCGCTTTGGAAAATCCTTCACAATTTTCACACAATGCCCTCACGGTGCTTGATTTTACACATTTTTCATTCAGGCCGCCCCTCTGGCCCCTTGTAGCAAGTTTTGGGACAATCCCCCACCCTTCCCATTTTTGACTTTTTCGACACTACCGGCCCTGTCGTTTTTTTCAATTTTTGGCCGCTTTGGAAAATCCTTCATAATTTTCACACAATGCCCTCACGGTGCTTGATTTTACAAATTTTTCATTCAGGCCGCCCCTCTGGCCCCTTGTAGCAAGTTTTGGGACAATCCCCCACCCTTCCCATTTTTGACTTTTTCGACACTACCGGCCCTGTCGTTTTTTTCAATTTTTGGCCGCTTTGGAAAGTCCTTCATAATTTTCACACAATGCCCTCACGGTGCTTGATTTTACAAATTTTTCATTCAGGCCGCCCCTCTGGCCCCTTGTAGCAAGTTTTGGGACAATCCCCCACCCTTCCCATTTTTGACTTTTTCGACACTACCGGCCCTGTCGTTTTTTTCAATTTTTGGCCGCTTTGGAAAATCCTTCATAATTTTCACACAATGCCCTCACGGTGCTTGATTTTACAAATTTTTCATTCAGGCCGCCCCTCTGGCCCCTTGTAGCAAGTTTTGGGACAATCCCCCACCCTTCCCATTTTTGACTTTTTCGACACTACCGGCCCTGTCGTTTTTTTCAATTTTTGGCCGCTTTGGAAAATCCTTCATAATTTTCACACAATGCCCTCACGGTGCTTGATTTTACAAATTTTTCATTCAGGCCGCCCCTCTGGCCCCTTGTAGCAAGTTTTGGGACAATCCCCCACCCTTCCCATTTTTGACTTTTTCGACACTACCGGCCCTGTCGTTTTTTTCAATTTTTGGCCGCTTTGGAAAATCCTTCATAATTTTCACACAATGCCCTCACGGTGCTTGATTTTACAAATTTTTCATTCAGGCCGCCCCTCTGGCCCCTTGTAGCAAGTTTTGGGACAATCCCCCACCCTTCCCATTTTTGACTTTTTCGACACTACCGGCCCTGTCGTTTTTTTCAATTTTTGGCCGCTTTGGAAAATTCTTCACAATTTTCACACAATGCCCTCACGGTGCTTGATTTTACAAATTTTTCATTCAGGCCGCCCCTCTGGCCCCTTGTAGCAAGTTTTGGGACAATCCCCCACCCTTCCCATTTTTGACTTTTTCGACACTACCGGCCCTGTCGTTTTTTTCAATTTTTGGCCGCTTTGGAAAATCCTTCACAATTTTCACACAATGCCCTCACGGTGCTTGATTTTACACATTTTTCATTCAGGCCGCCCCTCTGGCCCCTTGTAGCAAGTTTTGGGACAATCCCCCACCCTTCCCATTTTTTACTTTTTCGACACCCTGTCGTTTTTTTCAATTTTTGGCCGCTTTGGAAAATCCTTGACAATTTTCACACAATGCCCTCACGGTGCTTGATTTTACACATTTTTCATTCAGGCCGCCCCTCTGGCCCCTTGTAGCAAGTTTTGGGACAATCCCCCACCCTTCCCATTTTTGACTTTTTCGACACTACCGGCCCTGTCGTTTTTTTCAATTTTTGGCCGCTTTGGAAAATCCTTCATAATTTTCACACAATGCCCTCACGGTGCTTGATTTTACAAATTTTTCATTCAGGCCGCCCCTCTGGCCCCTTGTAGCAAGTTTTGGGACAATCCCCCACCCTTCCCATTTTTGACTTTTTCGACACTACCGGCCCTGTCGTTTTTTTCAATTTTTGGCCGCTTTGGAAAATCCTTCACAATTTTCACACAATGCCTTCACGGTGCTTGATTTTACACATTTTTCATTCAGGCCGCCCCTCTGGCCCCTTGTAGCAAGTTTTGGGACAATCCCCCACCCTTCCCATTTTTGACTTTTTCGACACTACCGGCCCTGTCGTTTTTTTCAATTTTTGGCCGCTTTGGAAAATCCTTCATAATTTTCACACAATGCCCTCACTGTGCTTGATTTTACAAATTTTTCATTCAGGCCGCCCCTCTGGCCCCTTGTAGCAAGTTTTGGGACAATCCCCCAACCTTCCCATTTTTGACTTTTTCGACACTACCGGCCCTGTCGTTTTTTTCAATTTTTGGCCGCTTTGGAAAATCCTTCACAATTTTCACACAATGCCCTCACGGTGCTTGATTTTACACATTTTTCATTCAGGCCGCCCCTCTGGCCCCTTGTAGTAAGTTTTGGGACAATCCCCCACCCTTCCCATTTTTGACTTTTTCGACACTACCGACCCTGTCATTTTTTTCAATTTTTGGCCGCTTTGGAAAATCCTTGACAATTTTCACACAATGCCTTCACGGTGCTTGATTTTACACATTTTTCATTCAGGCCGCCCCTCTGGCCCCTTGTAGCAAGTTTTGGGACAATCCCCCACCCTTCCTATTTTTGACTTTTTCGACACTACCGGCCCTGTCATTTTTTTCAATTTTTGCCCACTTAGGAAAATCCTTCACAATTTTCACACAATGCCCTCACGGAGCTTGATTTTACACATTTTTCATTCAGGCCGCCCCTCTGGCCCCTTGTAGCAAGTTTTGGGACAATCCCCCACCCTTCCCATTTTTGACTTTTTCGACACTACCGACCCTGTCATTTTTTTCAATTTTTGGCCGCTTTGGAAAATCCTTGACAATTTTCACACAATGCCTTCACGGTGCTTGATTTTACACATTTTTCATTCAGGCCGCCCCTCTGGCCCCTTGTAGCAAGTTTTGGGACAATCCCCCACCCTTCCCATTTTTGACTTTTTCGACACTACCGACCCTGTCATTTTTTTCAATTTTTGGCCGCTTTGGAAAATCCTTGACAATTTTCACACAATGCCTTCACGGTGCTTGATTTTACACATTTTTCATTCAGGCCGCCCCTCTGGCCCCTTGTAGCAAGTTTTGGGACAATCCCCCACCCTTCCCATTTTTGACTTTTTCGACACTACCGGCCCTGTCATTTTTTTTCAATTTTTGCCCCCTATGGAAAATCCTTCACAATTTTCACACAATGTCTTCACGGTGCTTGATTTTACACATTTTTCATTCAGGCCGCCCCTCTGGCCCCTTGTAGCAAGTTTTGGGACAATCCCCCACCCTTCCTATTTTTGACTTTTTCGACACTACCGGCCCTGTCATTTTTTTCAATTTTTGCCCACTTAGGAAAATCCTTCACAATTTTCACACAATGCCCTCACGGAGCTTGATTTTACACATTTTTCATTCAGGCCGCCCCTCTGGCCCCTTGTAGCAAGTTTTGGGACAATCCCCCACCCTTCCCATTTTTGACTTTTTCGACACTACCGACCCTGTCATTTTTTTCAATTTTTGCCCGCTTTGGAAAATCCTTGACAATTTTCACACAATGCCTTCACGGTGCTTGATTTTACACATTTTTCATTCAGGCCGCCCCTCTGGCCCCTTGTAGCAAGTTTTGGGACAATCCCCCACCCTTCCCATTTTTGACTTTTTCGACACTACCGGCCCTGTCATTTTTTTCAATTTTTGCCCACTTAGGAAAATCCTTCACAATTTTCACACAATGCCCTCACGGAGCTTGATTTTACACATTTTTCATTCAGGCCGCCCCTCTGGCCCCTTGTAGCAAGTTTTGGGACAATCCCCCACCCTTCCCATTTTTGACTTTTTCGACACTACCGACCCTGTCATTTTTTTCAATTTTTGCCCGCTTTGGAAAATCCTTGACAATTTTCACACAATGCCTTCACGGTGCTTGATTTTACACATTTTTCATTCAGGCCGCCCCTCTGGCCCCTTGTAGCAAGTTTTGGGACAATCCCCCACCCTTCCCATTTTTGACTTTTTCGACACTACCGACCCTGTCATTTTTTTCAATTTTTGCCCGCTTTGGAAAATCCTTGACAATTTTCACACAATGCCTTCACGGTGCTTGATTTTACACATTTTTCATTCAGGCCGCCCCTCTGGCCCCTTGTAGCAAGTTTTGGGACAATCCCCCACCCTTCCTATTTTTGACTTTTTCGACACTACCGGCCCTGTCATTTTTTTCAATTTTTGCCCACTTAGGAAAATCCTTCACAATTTTCACACAATGCCCTCACGGAGCTTGATTTTACACATTTTTCATTCAGGCCGCCCCTCTGGCCCCTTGTAGCAAGTTTTGGGACAATCCCCCACCCTTCCCATTTTTGACTTTTTCGACACTACCGACCCTGTCATTTTTTTCAATTTTTGCCCGCTTTGGAAAATCCTTGACAATTTTCACACAATGCCTTCACGGTGCTTGATTTTACACATTTTTCATTCAGGCCGCCCCTCTGGCCCCTTGTAGCAAGTTTTGGGACAATCCCCCACCCTTCCCATTTTTGACTTTTTCGACACTACCGACCCTGTCATTTTTTTCAATTTTTGGCCGCTTTGGAAAATCCTTGACAATTTTCACACAATGCCTTCACGGTGCTTGATTTTACACATTTTTCATTCAGGCCGCCCCTCTGGCCCCTTGTAGCAAGTTTTGGGACAATCCCCCACCCTTCCCATTTTTGACTTTTTCGACACTACCGGCCCTGTCATTTTTTTTTCAATTTTTGCCCCCTATGGAAAATCCTTCACAATTTTCACACAATGTCTTCACGGTGCTTGATTTTACACATTTTTCATTCAGGCCGCCCCTCTGGCCCCTTGTAGCAAGTTTTGGGACAATCCCCCACCCTTCCCATTTTTGACTTTTTCGACACTACCGGCCCTGTCATTTTTTTCAATTTTTCCCGCTTAGGAAAATCCTTGACAATTTTCACACAATGCCTTCACGGTGCTTGATTTTACACATTTTTCATTCGGGCCGCCCCTCTGGCCCCTTGTAGCAAGTTTTGGGACAATCCCCCACCCTTCCTATTTTTGACTTTTTCGACACTACCGGCCCTGTCATTTTTTTCAATTTTTGCCCCCTATGGAAAATCCTTCACAATTTTCACACGTCTTCACGGTGCTTGATTTTACACATTTTTCATTCAGGCCGCCCCTCTGGCCCCTTGTAGCAAGTTTTGGGACAATCCCCCACCCTTCCCATTTTTGACTTTTTCGACACTACCGGCCCTGTCATTTTTTTCAATTTTTCCCGCTTAGGAAAATCCTTGACAATTTTCACACAATGCCTTCACGGTGCTTGATTTTACACATTTTTCATTCAGGCCGCCCCTCTGGCCCCTTGTAGCAAGTTTTGGGACAATCCCCCACCCTTCCCATTTTTGACTTTTTCGACACTACCGACCCTGTCATTTTTTTCAATTTTTGGCCGCTTTGGAAAATCCTTGACAATTTTCACACAATGCCTTCACGGTGCTTGATTTTACACATTTTTCATTCAGGCCGCCCCTCTGGCCCCTTGTAGCAAGTTTTGGGACAATCCCCCACCCTTCCCATTTTTGACTTTTTCGACACTACCGGCCCTGTCATTTTTTTTCAATTTTTGCCCCCTATGGAAAATCCTTCACAATTTTCACACAATGTCTTCACGGTGCTTGATTTTACACATTTTTCATTCAGGCCGCCCCTCTGGCCCCTTGTAGCAAGTTTTGGGACAATCCCCCACCCTTCCCATTTTTGACTTTTTCGACACTACCGACCCTGTCATTTTTTTCAATTTTTGCCCGCTTTGGAAAATCCTTGACAATTTTCACACAATGCCTTCACGGTGCTTGATTTTACACATTTTTCATTCAGGCCGCCCCTCTGGCCCCTTGTAGCAAGTTTTGGGACAATCCCCCACCCTTCCCATTTTTGACTTTTTCGACACTACCGGCCCTGTCATTTTTTTCAACTTTTGCCCACTTAGGAAAATCCTTCACAATTTTCACACAATGCCCTCACGGAGCTTGATTTTACACATTTTTCATTCAGGCCGCCCCTCTGGCCCCTTGTAGCAAGTTTTGGGACAATCCCCCACCCTTCCCATTTTTGACTTTTTCGACACTACCGGCCCTGTCATTTTTTTCAATTTTTGGCCGCTTTGGAAAATCCTTCACAATTTTCACACAATGCCCTCACGGTGCTTGATTTTACACATTTTTCATTCAGGCCGCCCCTGTGGCCCCTTGTAGCAAGTTTTGGGACAATCCCCCACCCTTCCCATTTTTGACTTTTTCGACACTACCGGCCCTGTCATTTTTTTCAATTTTTGCCCGCTTTGGAAAATCCTTGACAATTTTCACACAATGCCTTCACGGTGCTTGATTTTACACATTTTTCATTCAGGCCGCCCCTCTGGCCCCTTGTAGCAAGTTTTGGGACAATCCCCCACCCTTCCCATTTTTGACTTTTTCGACACTACCGACCCTGTCATTTTTTTCAATTTTTGCCCACTTAGGAAAATCCTTCACAATTTTCACACAATGCCCTCACGGAGCTTGATTTTACACATTTTTCATTCAGGCCGCCCCTCTGGCCCCTTGTAGCAAGTTTTGGGACAATCCCCCACCCTTCCCATTTTTGACTTTTTCGACACTACCGACCCTGTCATTTTTTTCAATTTTTGCCCGCTTTGGAAAATCCTTGACAATTTTCACACAATGCCTTCACGGTGCTTGATTTTACACATTTTTCATTCAGGCCGCCCCTCTGGCCCCTTGTAGCAAGTTTTGGGACAATCCCCCACCCTTCCCATTTTTGACTTTTTCGACACTACCGACCCTGTCATTTTTTTCAATTTTTGGCCGCTTTGGAAAATCCTTGACAATTTTCACACAATGCCTTCACGGTGCTTGATTTTACACATTTTTCATTCAGGCCGCCCCTCTGGCCCCTTGTAGCAAGTTTTGGGACAATCCCCCACCCTTCCCATTTTTGACTTTTTCGACACTACCGGCCCTGTCATTTTTTTCAATTTTTGGCCGCTTTGGAAAATCCTTCACAATTTTCACACAATGCCCTCACGGTGCTTGATTTTACACATTTTTCATTCAGGCCGCCCCTGTGGCCCCTTGTAGCAAGTTTTGGGACAATCCCCCACCCTTCCCATTTTTGACTTTTTCGACACTACCGGCCCTGTCATTTTTTTCAATTTTTGCCCGCTTTGGAAAATCCTTGACAATTTTCACACAATGCCTTCACGGTGCTTGATTTTACACATTTTTCATTCAGGCCGCCCCTCTGGCCCCTTGTAGCAAGTTTTGGGACAATCCCCCACCCTTCCCATTTTTGACTTTTTCGACACTACCGACCCTGTCATTTTTTTCAATTTTTGCCCACTTAGGAAAATCCTTCACAATTTTCACACAATGCCCTCACGGAGCTTGATTTTACACATTTTTCATTCAGGCCGCCCCTCTGGCCCCTTGTAGCAAGTTTTGGGACAATCCCCCACCCTTCCCATTTTTGACTTTTTCGACACTACCGACCCTGTCATTTTTTTCAATTTTTGCCCGCTTTGGAAAATCCTTGACAATTTTCACACAATGCCTTCACGGTGCTTGATTTTACACATTTTTCATTCAGGCCGCCCCTCTGGCCCCTTGTAGCAAGTTTTGGGACAATCCCCCACCCTTCCCATTTTTGACTTTTTCGACACTACCGACCCTGTCATTTTTTTCAATTTTTGGCCGCTTTGGAAAATCCTTGACAATTTTCACACAATGCCTTCACGGTGCTTGATTTTACACATTTTTCATTCAGGCCGCCCCTCTGGCCCCTTGTAGCAAGTTTTGGGACAATCCCCCACCCTTCCCATTTTTGACTTTTTCGACACTACCGGCCCTGTCATTTTTTTTTCAATTTTTGCCCCCTATGGAAAATCCTTCACAATTTTCACACAATGTCTTCACGGTGCTTGATTTTACACATTTTTCATTCAGGCCGCCCCTCTGGCCCCTTGTAGCAAGTTTTGGGACAATCCCCCACCCTTCCCATTTTTGACTTTTTCGACACTACCGGCCCTGTCATTTTTTTCAATTTTTGGCCGCTTTGGAAAATCCTTCACAATTTTCACACAATGCCCTCACGGTGCTTGATTTTACACATTTTTCATTCAGGCCGCCCCTGTGGCCCCTTGTAGCAAGTTTTGGGACAATCCCCCACCCTTCCCATTTTTGACTTTTTCGACACTACCGGCCCTGTCATTTTTTTCAATTTTTGCCCGCTTTGGAAAATCCTTGACAATTTTCACACAATGCCTTCACGGTGCTTGATTTTACACATTTTTCATTCAGGCCGCCCCTCTGGCCCCTTGTAGCAAGTTTTGGGACAATCCCCCACCCTTCCCATTTTTGACTTTTTCGACACTACCGACCCTGTCATTTTTTTCAATTTTTGCCCACTTTGGAAAATCCTTGACAATTTTCACACAATGCCTTCACGGTGCTTGATTTTACACATTTTTCATTCAGGCCGCCCCTCTGGTCCCTTGTAGCAAGTTTTGGGACAATCCCCCACCCTTCCTATTTTTGACTTTTTCGACACTACCGGCCCTGTCATTTTTTTCAATTTTTGCCCACTTAGGAAAATCCTTCACAATTTTCACACAATGCCCTCACGGAGCTTGATTTTACACATTTTTCATTCAGGCCGCCCCTCTGGCCCCTTGTAGCAAGTTTTGGGACAATCCCCCACCCTTCCCATTTTTGACTTTTTCGACACTACCGACCCTGTCATTTTTTTCAATTTTTGCCCGCTTTGGAAAATCCTTGACAATTTTCACACAATGCCTTCACGGTGCTTGATTTTACACATTTTTCATTCAGGCCGCCCCTCTGGCCCCTTGTAGCAAGTTTTGGGACAATCCCCCACCATTCCCATTTTTGACTTTTTCGACACTACCGGCCCTGTCATTTTTTTCAATTTTTGCCCACTTAGGAAAATCCTTCACAATTTTCACACAATGCCCTCACGGAGCTTGATTTTACACATTTTTCATTCAGGCCGCCCCTCTGGCCCCTTGTAGCAAGTTTTGGGACAATCCCCCACCCTTCCCATTTTTGACTTTTTCGACACTACCGGCCCTGTCATTTTTTTCAATTTTTGGCCGCTTTGGAAAATCCTTCACAATTTTCACACAATGCCTTCACGGTGCTTGATTTTACACATTTTTCATTCAGGCCGCCCCTGTGGCCCCTTGTAGCAAGTTTTGGGACAATCCCCCACCCTTCCCATTTTTGACTTTTTCGACACTACCGGCCCTGTCATTTTTTTCAATTTTTGCCCGCTTTGGAAAATCCTTGACAATTTTCACACAATGCCTTCACGGTGCTTGATTTTACACATTTTTCATTCAGGCCGCCCCTCTGGCCCCTTGTAGCAAGTTTTGGGACAATCCCCCACCCTTCCCATTTTTGACTTTTTCGACACTACCGGCCCTGTCATTTTTTTTCAATTTTTGGCCGCTTTGGAAAATCCTTGACAATTTTCACACAATGCCTTCACGGTGCTTGATTTTACACATTTTTCATTCAGGCCGCCCCTGTGGCCCCTTGTAGCAAGTTTTGGGACAATCCCCCACCCTTCCCATTTTTGACTTTTTCGACACTACCGGCCCTGTCATTTTTTTCAATTTTTGCCCGCTTTGGAAAATCCTTGACAATTTTCACACAATGGCCGGTAGTGCTTGATTTTACACATTTTTCATTCAGGCCGCCCCTCTGGCCCCTTGTAGCAAGTTTTGGGACAATCCCCCACCCTTCCCATTTTTGACTTTTTCGACACTACCGACCCTGTCATTTTTTTCAATTTTTGGCCGCTTTGGAAAATCCTTGACAATTTTCACACAATGCCTTCACGGTGCTTGATTTTACACATTTTTCATTCAGGCCGCCCCTCTGGCCCCTTGTAGCAAGTTTTGGGACAATCCCCCACCCTTCCTATTTTTGACTTTTTCGACACTACCGGCCCTGTCATTTTTTTCAATTTTTGCCCACTTAGGAAAATCCTTCACAATTTTCACACAATGCCCTCACGGAGCTTGATTTTACACATTTTTCATTCAGGCCGCCCCTCTGGCCCCTTGTAGCAAGTTTTGGGACAATCCCCCACCCTTCCCATTTTTGACTTTTTCGACACTACCGACCCTGTCATTTTTTTCAATTTTTGCCCGCTTTGGAAAATCCTTGACAATTTTCACACAATGCCTTCACGGTGCTTGATTTTACACATTTTTCATTCAGGCCGCCCCTCTGGCCCCTTGTAGCAAGTTTTGGGACAATCCCCCACCCTTCCCATTTTTGACTTTTTCGACACTACCGACCCTGTCATTTTTTTCAATTTTTGCCCGCTTTGGAAAATCCTTGACAATTTTCACACAATGCCTTCACGGTGCTTGATTTTACACATTTTTCATTCAGGCCGCCCCTCTGGCCCCTTGTAGCAAGTTTTGGGACAATCCCCCACCCTTCCTATTTTTGACTTTTTCGACACTACCGGCCCTGTCATTTTTTTCAATTTTTGCCCACTTAGGAAAATCCTTCACAATTTTCACACAATGCCCTCACGGAGCTTGATTTTACACATTTTTCATTCAGGCCGCCCCTCTGGCCCCTTGTAGCAAGTTTTGGGACAATCCCCCACCCTTCCCATTTTTGACTTTTTCGACACTACCGGCCCTGTCATTTTTTTCAATTTTTGGCCGCTTTGGAAAATCCTTCACAATTTTCACACAATGCCTTCACGGTGCTTGATTTTACACATTTTTCATTCAGGCCGCCCCTGTGGCCCCTTGTAGCAAGTTTTGGGACAATCCCCCACCCTTCCCATTTTTGACTTTTTCGACACTACCGGCCCTGTCATTTTTTTCAATTTTTGCCCGCTTTGGAAAATCCTTGACAATTTTCACACAATGCCTTCACGGTGCTTGATTTTACACATTTTTCATTCAGGCCGCCCCTCTGGCCCCTTGTAGCAAGTTTTGGGACAATCCCCCACCCTTCCCATTTTTGACTTTTTCGACACTACCGACCCTGTCATTTTTTTCAATTTTTGCCCACTTTGGAAAATCCTTGACAATTTTCACACAATGCCTTCACGGTGCTTGATTTTACACATTTTTCATTCAGGCCGCCCCTCTGGCCCCTTGTAGCAAGTTTTGGGACAATCCCCCACCCTTCCCATTTTTGACTTTTTCGACACTACCGGCCCTGTCATTTTTTTCAATTTTTGGCCGCTTTGGAAAATCCTTCACAATTTTCACAGAATGCCCTCACGGTGCGTGATTTTACACATTTTTCATTCAGGCCGCCCCTCTGGCCCCTTGTAGCAAGTTTTGGGACAATCCCCCACCCTTCCCATTTTTGACTTTTTCGACACTACCGGCCCTGTCATTTTTTTCCATTTTTGGCCGCTTTGGAAAATCCTTCACAATTTTCACACAATGCCCTCACGGTGCTTGATTTTACACATTTTTCATTCAGGCCGCCCCTGTGGCCCCTTGTAGCAAGTTTTGGGACAATCCCCCACCCTTCCCATTTTTGACTTTTTCGACACTACCGGCCCTGTCATTTTTTTCAATTTTTCCCGCTTAGGAAAATCCTTGACAATTTTCACACAATGCCTTCACGGTGCTTGATTTTACACATTTTTTATTCAGGCCGCCCCTCTGGCCCCTTGTAGCAAGTTTTGGGACAATCCCCCACCCTTCCTATTTTTGACTTTTTCGACACTACCGGCCCTGCCTTTTTTTCAATTTTTGCCCCCTATGGAAAATCCTTGACAATTTTCACACAATGTCTTCACGGTGCTTGATTTTACACATTTTTCATTCAGGCCGCCCCTCTGGCCCCTTGTAGCAAGTTTTGGGACAATCCCCCACCCTTCCCATTTTTGACTTTTTCGACACTACCGGCCCTGTCATTTTTTTCAATTTTTGCCCACTTAGGAAAATCCTTCACAATTTTCACACAATGCCCTAACGGAGCTTGATTTTACACATTTTTCATTCAGGCCGCCCCTCTGGCCCCTTGTAGCAAGTTTTGGGACAATCCCCCACCCTTCCCATTTTTGACTTTTTCGACACGACCGACCCTGTCATTTTTTTCAATTTTTGCCCGCTTTGGAAAATCCTTGACATACCATTTTTGACTTTTTCGACACTACCGGCCCTGTCATTTTTTTCAATTTTTGCCCCCTATGGAAAATCCTTCACAATTTTCACACAATGTCTTCACGGTGCTTTATTTTACACATTTTTCATTCAGGCCGCCCCTCTGGCCCCTTGTAGCAAGTTTTGGGACAATCCCCCACCCTTCCCATTTTTGACTTTTTCGACACTACCGGCCCTGTCATTTTTTTCAATTTTTGCCCACTTAGGAAAATCCTTCACAATTTTCACACAATGCCCTCACGGAGCTTGATTTTACACATTTTTCATTCAGGCCGCCCCTCTGGCCCCTTGTAGCAAGTTTTGGGACAATCCCCCACCCTTCCCATTTTTGACTTTTTCGACACTACCGGCCCTGTCATTTTTTTCCATTTTTGGCCGCTTTGGAAAATCCTTCACAATTTTCACACAATGCCCTCACGGTGCTTGATTTTACACATTTTTCATTCAGGCCGCCCCTGTGGCCCCTTGTAGCAAGTTTTGGGACAATCCCCCACCCTTCCCATTTTTGACTTTTTCGACACTACCGGCCCTGTCATTTTTTTCAATTTTTCCCGCTTAGGAAAATCCTTGACAATTTTCACACAATGCCTTCACGGTGCTTGATTTTACACATTTTTCATTCAGGCCGCCCCTCTGGCCCCTTGTAGCAAGTTTTGGGACAATCCCCCACCCTTCCCATTTTTGACTTTTTCGACACTACCGGCCCTGTCATTTTTTTCAATTTTTGGCCGCTTTGGAAAATCCTTCACAATTTTCACAGAATGCCCTCACGGTGCGTGATTTTACACATTTTTCATTCAGGCCGCCCCTCTGGCCCCTTGTAGCAAGTTTTGGGACAATCCCCCACCCTTCCCATTTTTTACTTTTTCAACACTACCCGCCCTGTCATTTTTTTCAATTTTTGCCCGCTTTGGAAAATCCTTGACAATTTTCACACAATGCCTTCACGGTGCTTGATTTTACACATTTTTCATTCAGGCCGCCCCTCTGGCCCCTTGTAGCAAGTTTTGGGACAATCCCCCACCCTTCCCATTTTTGACTTTTTCGACACTACCGACCCTGTCATTTTTTTCAATTTTTGCCCGCTTTGGAAAATCCTTGACAATTTTCACACAATGCCTTCACGGTGCTTGATTTTACACATTTTTCATTCAGGCCGCCCCTCTGGCCCCTTGTAGCAAGTTTTGGGACAATCCCCCACCCTTCCCATTTTTGACTTTTTCGACACTACCGACCCTGTCATTTTTTTCAATTTTTGCTCGCTTTGGAAAATCCTTGACAATTTTCACACAATGCCTTCACGGTGCTTGATTTTACACATTTTTCATTCAGGCCGCCCCTCTGGCCCCTTGTAGCAAGTTTTGGGACAATCCCCCACCCTTCCCTATTTTTTACTTTTTCGACACCCTGTCATTTTTTAAAATGTTTGCCCGCTTTGGAAAATCCTTGACAATTTTCACACAATGCCTTCACGGTGCTTGATTTTACACATTTTTCATTCAGGCCGCCCCTCTGGCCCCTTGTAGCAAGTTTTGGGACAATCCCCCACCCTTCCCATTTTTGACTTTTTCGACACTACCGACCCTGTCATTTTTTTCCATTTTTGGCCGCTTTGGAAAATCCTTCACAATTTTCACACAATGCCCTCACGGTGCTTGATTTTACACATTTTTCATTCAGGCCGCCCCTCTGGCCCCTTGTAGCAAGTTTTGGGACAATCCCCCACCCTTCCCATTTTTGACTTTTTCGACACTACCGGCCCTGTCATTTTTTTCAATTTTTGGCCGCTTTGGAAAATCCTTGACAATTTTCACACAATCCCTTCACGGTGCTTGATTTTACACATTTTTCATTCAGGCCGCCCCTCTGGCCCCTTGTAGCAAGTTTTGGGACAATCCCCCACCCTTCCCATTTTTGACTTTTTCGACACTACCGGCCCTGTCATTTTTTTCAATTTTTGGCCGCTTTGTAAAATCCTTGACAATTTTCACACAATCCCTTCACGGTGCTTGATTTTACACATTTTTCATTCAGGCCGCCCCTCTGGCCCCTTGTAGCAAGTTTTGGGACAATCCCCCACCCTTCCCATTTTTGACTTTTTCGACACTACCGACCCTGTCATTTTTTTCAATTTTTGGCCGCTTTGGAAAATCCTTGACAATTTTCACACAATGTCTTCACAGTGCTTGATTTTACACATTTTTCATTCAGGTCGGCCCTCTGGCCCCTTGTAGCAAGTTTTGGGACAATCCCCCACCCTTCCCATTTTTGACTTTTTCGACACTACCGGCCCTGTCATTTTTTTCAATTTTTGCCCGCTTAGGAAAATCCTTGACAATTTTCACACAATGCCTTCACGGTGCTTGATTTTACACATTTTTCATTCAGGCCGCCCCTCTGGCCCCTTGTAGCAAGTTTTGGGACAATCCCCCACCCTTCCCATTTTTTACTTTTTCGACACTACCGACCCTGTCATTTTTTTCAATTTTTGCCCGCTTTGGAAAGTCCTTAACAATTTTCACACAATGCCTTCACGGTGCTTGATTTTACACATTTTTCATTCAGGTCGGCCCTCTGGCCCCTTGTAGCAAGTTTTGGGACAATCCCCCACCCTTCCCATTTTTGACTTTTTCGACACTACCGGCCCTGTCATTTTTTTCAATTTTTGCCCGCTTAGGAAAATCCTTGACAATTTTCACACAATGCCTTCACGGTGCGTGATTTTACACATTTTTCATTCAGGCCGCCCCTCTGGCCCCTTGTAGCAAGTTTTGGGACAATCCCCCACCCTTCCCATTTTTTACTTTTTCGACACTACCGACCCTGTCATTTTTTTCAATTTTTGCCCGCTTTGGAAAGTCCTTAACAATTTTCACACAATGCCTTCACGGTGCTTGATTTTACACATTTTTCATTCAGGCCGCCCCTCTGGCCCCTTGTAGCAAGTTTTGGGACAATCCCCCACCCTTCCCATTTTTGACTTTTTCGACACTACCGGCCCTGTCATTTTTTTCCATTTTTGGCCGCTTTGGAAAATCCTTCACAATTTTCACACAATGCCCTCACGGTGCTTGATTTTACACATTTTTCATTCAGGCCGCCCCTGTGGCCCCTTGTAGCAAGTTTTGGGACAATCCCCCACCCTTCCCATTTTTGACTTTTTCGACACTACCGGCCCTGTCATTTTTTTCAATTTTTCCCGCTTAGGAAAATCCTTGACAATTTTCACACAATGCCTTCACGGTGCTTGATTTTACACATTTTTCATTCAGGCCGCCCCTGTGGCCCCTTGTAGCAAGTTTTGGGACAATCCCCCACCCTTCCCATTTTTGACTTTTTCGACACTACCGGCCCTGTCATTTTTTTCAATTTTTGGCCGCTTTGGAAAATCCTTCACAATTTTCACAGAATGCCCTCACGGTGCGTGATTTTACACATTTTTCATTCAGGCCGCCCCTGTGGCCCCTTGTGGCAAGTTTTGGGACAATCCCCCACCCTTCCCATTTTTGACTTTTTCGACACTACCGGCCCTGTCATTTTTTTCAATTTTTCCCGCTTAGGAAAATCCTTGACAATTTTCACACAATGCCTTCACGGTGCTTGATTTTACACATTTTTCATTCAGGCCGCCCCTCTGGCCCCTTGTAGCAAGTTTTGGGACAATCCCCCACCCTTCCCATTTTTGACTTTTTCGACACTACCGGCCCTGTCATTTTTTTCAATTTTTGGCCGCTTTGGAAAATCCTTCACAATTTTCACAGAATGCCCTCACGGTGCGTGATTTTACACATTTTTCATTCAGGCCGCCCCTCTGGCCCCTTGTAGCAAGTTTTGGGACAATCCCCCACCCTTCCCATTTTTTACTTTTTCGACACTACCGACCCTGTCATTTTTTTCAATTTTTGCCCGCTTTGGAAAGTCCTTAACAATTTTCACACAATGCCTTCACGGTGCTTGATTTTACACATTTTTCATTCAGGCCACCCCTCTGGCCCCTTGTAGCAAGTTTTGGGACAATCCCCCACCCTTCCCATTTTTGACTTTTTCGACACTACCGGCCCTGTCATTTTTTTCCATTTTTGGCCGCTTTGGAAAATCCTTCACAATTTTCACACAATGCCCTCACGGTGCTTGATTTTACACATTTTTCATTCAGGCCGCCCCTGTGGCCCCTTGTAGCAAGTTTTGGGACAATCCCCCACCCTTCCCATTTTTGACTTTTTCGACACTACCGGCTCTGTCATTTTTTTCAATTTTTCCCGCTTAGGAAAATCCTTGACAATTTTCACACAATGCCTTCACGGTGCTTGATTTTACACATTTTTCATTCAGGCCGCCCCTCTGGCCCCTTGTAGCAAGTTTTGGGACAATCCCCCACCCTTCCCATTTTTGACTTTTTCGACACTACCGACCCTGTCATTTTTTTCCATTTTTGGCCGCTTTGGAAAATCCTTCACAATTTTCACACAATGCCCTCACGGTGCTTGATTTTACACATTTTTCATTCAGGCCGCCCCTGTGGCCCCTTGTAGCAAGTTTTGGGACAATCCCCCACCCTTCCCATTTTTGACTTTTTCGACACTACCGGCCCTGTCATTTTTTTCAATTTTTGGCCGCTTTGGAAAATCCTTCACAATTTTCACACAATCCCTTCACGGTGCTTGATTTTACACATTTTTCATTCAGGCCGCCCCTCTGGCCCCTTGTAGCAAGTTTTGGGACAATCCCCCACCCTTCCCATTTTTGACTTTTTCGACACTACCGACCCTGTCATTTTTTTCAATTTTTGCCCGCTTTGGAAAATCCTTAACAA
Source organism: Scomber japonicus (assembly GCF_027409825.1). Classification (NCBI taxonomy): domain Eukaryota; kingdom Metazoa; phylum Chordata; class Actinopteri; order Scombriformes; family Scombridae; genus Scomber; species Scomber japonicus. The sequence goes on from NC_070578.1 coordinate 17,988,424, forward strand.
TTTTCACACAATGCCTTCACGGTGCGTGATTTTACACATTTTTCATTCAGGCCGCCCCTGTGGCCCCTTGTAGCAAGTTTTGGGACAATCCCCCACCCTTCCCATTTTTGACTTTTTCGACACTACCGACCCTGTCATTTTTTTCCATTTTTGGCCGCTTTGGAAAATCCTTCACAATTTTCACACAATGCCCTCACGGTGCTTGATTTTACACATTTTTCATTCAGGCCGCCCCTGTGGCCCCTTGTAGCAAGTTTTGGGACAATCCCCCACCCTTCCCATTTTTGACTTTTTCGACACTACCGGCCCTGTCATTTTTTTCAATTTTTGGCCGCTTTGGAAAATCCTTGACAATTTTCACACAATCCCTTCACGGTGCTTGATTTTACACATTTTTCATTCAGGCCGCCCCTCTGGCCCCTTGTAGCAAGTTTTGGGACAATCCCCCACCCTTCCCATTTTTGACTTTTTCGACACTACCGGCCCTGTCATTTTTTTCAATTTTTGCCCGCTTAGGAAAATCCTTGACAATTTTCACACAATGCCTTCACGGTGCTTGATTTTACACATTTTTCATTCAGGCCGCCCCTGTGGCCCCTTGTAGCAAGTTTTGGGACAATCCCCCACCCTTCCCATTTTTGACTTTTTCGACACTACCGGCCCTGTCATTTTTTTCAATTTTTGGCCGCTTTGGAAAATCCTTGACAATTTTCACACAATGCCTTCACAGTGCTTGATTTTACACATTTTTCATTCAGGTCGGCCCTCTGGCCCCTTGTAGCAAGTTTTGGGACAATCCCCCACCCTTCCCATTTTTGACTTTTTCGACACTACCGGCCCTGTCATTTTTTTCAATTTTTGGCCGCTTTGGAAAATCCTTGACAATTTTCACACAATGCCTTCACAGTGCTTGATTTTACACATTTTTCATTCAGGTCGGCCCTCTGGCCCCTTGTAGCAAGTTTTGGGTCAATCCCCCACCCTTCCCATTTTTGACTTTTTCGACACTACCCGGCCCTGTCATTTTTTTCAATTTTTGCCAGCTTAGGAAAATCGTTGACAATTTTCACACAATGCCTTCACGGTGCTTGATTTTACACATTTTTCATTCAGGCCGCCCCTGTGGCCCCTTGTAGCAAGTTTTGGGACAATCCCCCACCCTTCCCATTTTTGACTTTTTCGACACTACCGGCCCTGTCATTTTTTTCAATTTTTGGCCGCTTTGGAAAATCCTTGACAATTTTCACACAATCCCTTCACGGTGCTTGATTTTACACATTTTTCATTCAGGCCGCCCCTCTGGCCCCTTGTAGCAAGTTTTGGGACAATCCCCCACCCTTCCCATTTTTGACTTTTTCGACACTACCGGCCCTGTCATTTTTTTCCATATTTGGCCGCTTTGGAAAATCCTTGACAATTTTCACACAATCCCTTCACGGTGCTTGATTTTACACATTTTTCATTCAGGCCGCCCCTCTGGCCCCTTGTAGCAAGTTTTGGGACAATCCCCCACCCTTCCCATTTTTGACTTTTTCGACACTACCGGCCCTGTCATTTTTTTCAATTTTTGCCCGCTTAGGAAAATCCTTGACAATTTTCACACAATGCCTTCACGGTGCTTGATTTTACACATTTTTCATTCAGGCCGCCCCTGTGGCCCCTTGTAGCAAGTTTTGGGACAATCCCCCACCCTTCCCATTTTTGACTTTTTCGACACTACCGGCCCTGTCATTTTTTTCAATTTTTGGCCGCTTTGGAAAATCCTTGACAATTTTCACACAATGCCTTCACAGTGCTTGATTTTACACATTTTTCATTCAGGTCGGCCCTCTGGCCCCTTGTAGCAAGTTTTGGGACAATCCCCCACCCTTCCCATTTTTGACTTTTTCGACACTACCGGCCCTGTCATTTTTTTCAATTTTTGGCCGCTTTGGAAAATCCTTGACAATTTTCACACAATGCCTTCACAGTGCTTGATTTTACACATTTTTCATTCAGGTCGGCCCTCTGGCCCCTTGTAGCAAGTTTTGGGACAATCCCCCACCCTTCCCATTTTTGACTTTTTCGACACTACCGGCCCTGTAATTTTTTTCAATTTTTGCCCGCTTAGGAAAATCCTTGACAATTTTCACACAATGCCTTCACGGTGCTTGATTTTACACATTTTTCATTCAGGCCGCCCCTGTGGCCCCTTGTAGCAAGTTTTGGGACAATCCCCCACCCTTCCCATTTTTGACTTTTTCGACACTACCGGCCCTGTCATTTTTTTCAATTTTTGGCCGCTTTGGAAAATCCTTGACAATTTTCACACAATCCCTTCACGGTGCTTGATTTTACACATTTTTCATTCAGGCCGCCCCTCTGGCCCCTTGTAGCAAGTTTTGGGACAATCCCCCACCCTTCCCATTTTTGACTTTTTCGACACTACCGACCCTGTCATTTTTTTCAATTTTTGCCCGCTTTGGAAAATCCTTAACAATTTTCACACAATGCCTTCACGGTGCTTGATTTTACACATTTTTCATTCAGGCCGCCCCTCTGGCCCCTTGTAGCAAGTTTTGGGACAATCCCCCACCCTTCCCATTTTTGACTTTTTCGACACTACCGGCCCTGTCATTTTTTTCAATTTTTGGCCGCTTTGGAAAATCCTTCACAATTTTCACAGAATGCCCTCACGGTGCTTGATTTTACACATTTTTCATTCAGGCCGCCCCTGTGGCCCCTTGTAGCAAGTTTTGGGACAATCCCCCACCCTTCCCATTTTTGACTTTTTCGACACTACCGGCCCTGTCATTTTTTTCAATTTTTGGCCGCTTTGGAAAATCCTTGACAATTTTCACACAATCCCTTCACGGTGCTTGATTTTACACATTTTTCATTCAGGCCGCCCCTCTGGCCCCTTGTAGCAAGTTTTGGGACAATCCCCCACCCTTCCCATTTTTGACTTTTTCGACACTACCGACCCTGTCATTTTTTTCAATTTTTGCCCGCTTTGGAAAATCCTTCACAATTTTCACACAATGCCTTCACGGTGCTTGATTTTACACATTTTTCATTCAGGCCGCCCCTCTGGCCCCTTGTAGCAAGTTTTGGGACAATCCCCCACCCTTCCCATTTTTGACTTTTTCGACACTACCGGCCCTATCATTTTTTTCAATTTTTGGCCGCTTTGGAAAATCCTTCACAATTTTCACAGAATGCCCTCACGGTGCGTGATTTTACACATTTTTCATTCAGGCCGCCCCTGTGGCCCCTTGTAGCAAGTTTTGGGACAATCCCCCACCCTTCCCATTTTTGACTTTTTCGACACTACCGACCCTGTCATTTTTTTCCATTTTTGGCCGCTTTGGAAAATCCTTCACAATTTTCACACAATGCCTTCACGGAGCTTGATTTTACACATTTTTCATTCAGGCCGCCCCTCTGGCCCCTTGTAGCAAGTTTTGGGACAATCCCCCACCCTTCCCATTTTTGACTTTTTCGACACTACCGGCCGTGTCATTTTTTTCAATTTTTGGCCGCTTTGGAAAATCCTTGACAATTTTCACACAATCCCTTCACGGTGCTTGATTTTACACATTTTTCATTCAGGCCGCCCCTCTGGCCCCTTGTAGCAAGTTTTGGGACAATCCCCCACCCTTCCCATTTTTGACTTTTTCGACACTACCGGCCCTGTCATTTTTTTCAATTTTTGGCCGCTTTGGAAAATCCTTCACAATTTTCACAGAATGCCCTCACGGTGCGTGATTTTACACATTTTTCATTCAGGCCGCCCCTCTGGCCCCTTGTAGCAAGTTTTGGGACAATCCCCCACCCTTCCCATTTTTGACTTTTTCGACACTACCGACCCTGTCATTTTTTTCAATTTTTGCCCGCTTTGGAAAATCCTTAACAATTTTCACACAATGCCTTCACGGTGCTTGATTTTACACATTTTTCATTCAGGCCGCCCCTCTGGCCCCTTGTAGCAAGTTTTGGGACAATCCCCCACCCTTCCCATTTTTGACTTTTTCGACACTACCGGCCCTATCATTTTTTTCAATTTTTGGCCGCTTTGGAAAATCCTTCACAATTTTCACAGAATGCCCTCACGGTGCGTGATTTTACACATTTTTCATTCAGGCCGCCCCTGTGGCCCCTTGTAGCAAGTTTTGGGACAATCCCCCACCCTTCCCATTTTTGACTTTTTCGACACTACCGACCCTGTCATTTTTTTCCATTTTTGGCCGCTTTGGAAAATCCTTCACAATTTTCACACAATGCCTTCACGGTGCTTGATTTTACACATTTTTCATTCAGGCCGCCCCTCTGGCCCCTTGTAGCAAGTTTTGGGACAATCCCCCACCCTTCCCATTTTTGACTTTTTCGACACTACCGGCCCTGTCATTTTTTTCAATTTTTGGCCGCTTTGGAAAATCCTTCACAATTTTCACACAATCCCTTCACGGTGCTTGATTTTACACATTTTTCATTCAGGCCGCCCCTCTGGCCCCTTGTAGCAAGTTTTGGGACAATCCCCCACCCTTCCCATTTTTGACTTTTTCGACACTACCGGCCCTGTCATTTTTTTCAATTTTTGGCCGCTTTGGAAAATCCTTCACAATTTTCACAGAATGCCCTCACGGTGCGTGATTTTACACATTTTTCATTCAGGCCACCCCTCTGGCCCCTTGTAGCAAGTTTTGGGACAATCCCCCACCCTTCCCATTTTTGACTTTTTCGACACTACCGGCCCTGTCATTTTTTTCAATTTTTGGCCGCTTTGGAAAATCCTTGACAATTTTCACACAATGCCTTCACAGTGCTTGATTTTACACATTTTTCATTCAGGTCGGCCCTCTGGCCCCTTGTAGCAAGTTTTGGGACAATCCCCCACCCTTCCCATTTTTGACTTTTTCGACACTACCGGCCCTGTCATTTTTTTCAATTTTTGGCCGCTTTGGAAAATCCTTGACAATTTTCACACAATGCCTTCACGGTGCTTGATTTTACACATTTTTCATTCAGGCCGCCCCTCTGGCCCCTTGTAGCAAGTTTTGGGACAATCCCCCACCCTTCCCATTTTTGACTTTTTCGACACTACCGGCCCTGTCATTTTTTTCAATTTTTGCCCGCTTAGGAAAATCCTTGACAATTTTCACACAATGCCTTCACGGTGCTTGATTTTACACATTTTTCATTCAGGCCGCCCCTGTGGCCCCTTGTAGCATGTTTTGGGACAATCCCCCACCCTTCCCATTTTTGACTTTTTCGACACTACCGGCCCTGTCATTTTTTTCAATTTTTGGCCGCTTTGGAAAATCCTTGACAATTTTCAAACAATCCCTTCACGGTGCTTGATTTTACACATTTTTCATTCAGGCCGCCCCTCTGGCCCCTTGTAGCAAGTTTTGGGACAATCCCCCACCCTTCCCATTTTTGACTTTTTCGACACTACCGACCCTGTCATTTTTTTCAATTTTTGGCCGCTTTGGAAAATCCTTGACAATTTTCACACAATGCCTTCACAGTGCTTGATTTTACACATTTTTCATTCAGGTCGGCCCTCTGGCCCCTTGTAGCAAGTTTTGGGACAATCCCCCACCCTTCCCATTTTTGACTTTTTCGACACTACCGGCCCTGTCATTTTTTTCAATTTTTGCCCGCTTAGGAAAATCCTTGACAATTTTCACACAATGCCTTCACGGTGCTTGATTTTACACATTTTTCATTCAGGCCGCCCCTGTGGCCCCTTGTAGCAAGTTTTGGGACAATCCCCCACCCTTCCCATTTTTGACTTTTTCGACACTACCGGCCCTGTCATTTTTTTCAATTTTTGGCCGCTTTGGAAAATCCTTCACAATTTTCACAGAATGCCCTCACGGTGCGTGATTTTACACATTTTTCATTCAGGCCGCCCCTCTGGCCCCTTGTAGCAAGTTTTGGGACAATCCCCCACCCTTCCCATTTTTTACTTTTTCGACACTACCGACCCTGTCATTTTTTTCAATTTTTGCCCGCTTTGGAAAGGTCTTAACAATTTTCACACAATGCCTTCACGGTGCTTGATTTTACACATTTTTCATTCAGGCCACCCCTCTGGCCCCTTGTAGCAAGTTTTGGGACAATCCCCCACCCTTCCCATTTTTGACTTTTTCGACACTACCGGCCCTGTCATTTTTTTCCATTTTTGGCCGCTTTGGAAAATCCTTCACAATTTTCACACAATGCCCTCACGGTGCTTGATTTTACACATTTTTCATTCAGGCCGCCCCTGTGGCCCCTTGTAGCAAGTTTTGGGACAATCCCCCACCCTTCCCATTTTTGACTTTTTCGACACTACCGGCCCTGTCATTTTTTTCAATTTTTCCCGCTTAGGAAAATCCTTGACAATTTTCACACAATGCCTTCACGGTGCTTGATTTTACACATTTTTCATTCAGGCCGCCCCTCTGGCCCCTTGTAGCAAGTTTTGGGACAATCCCCCACCCTTCCCATTTTTGACTTTTTCGACACTACCGACCCTGTCATTTTTTTCCATTTTTGGCCGCTTTGGAAAATCCTTCACAATTTTCACACAATGCCCTCACGGTGCTTGATTTTACACATTTTTCATTCAGGCCGCCCCTGTGGCCCCTTGTAGCAAGTTTTGGGACAATCCCCCACCCTTCCCATTTTTGACTTTTTCGACACTACCGGCCCTGTCATTTTTTTCAATTTTTGGCCGCTTTGGAAAATCCTTGACAATTTTCACACAATCCCTTCACGGTGCTTGATTTTACACATTTTTCATTCAGGCCGCCCCTCTGGCCCCTTGTAGCAAGTTTTGGGACAATCCCCCACCCTTCCCATTTTTGACTTTTTCGACACTACCGACCCTGTCATTTTTTTCAATTTTTGCCCGCTTTGGAAAATCCTTAACAATTTTCACACAATGCCTTCACGGTGCTTGATTTTACACATTTTTCATTCAGGCCGCCCCTCTGGCCCCTTGTAGCAAGTTTTGGGACAATCCCCCACCCTTCCCATTTTTGACTTTTTCGACACTACCGGCCCTGTCATTTTTTTCAATTTTTGGCCGCTTTGGAAAATCCTTCACAATTTTCACAGAATGCCCTCACGGTGCGTGATTTTACACATTTTTCATTCAGGCCGCCCCTGTGGCCCCTTGTAGCAAGTTTTGGGACAATCCCCCACCCTTCCCATTTTTGACTTTTTCGACACTACCGACCCTGTCATTTTTTTCCATTTTTGGCCGCTTTGGAAAATCCTTCACAATTTTCACACAATGCCCTCATGGTGCGTGATTTTACACATTTTTCATTCAGGCCGCCCCTCTGGCCCCTTGTAGCAAGTTTTGGGACAATCCCCCACCCTTCCCATTTTTGACTTATTCGACACTACCGGCCCTGTCATTTTTTTCAATTTTTGGCCGCTTTGGAAAATCCTTCACAATTTTCACAGAATGCCCTCACGGTGCGTGATTTTACACATTTTTCATTCAGGCCGCCCCTCTGGCCCCTTGTAGCAAGTTTTGGGACAATCCCCCACCCTTCCCATTTTTGACTTTTTCGACACTACCGGTCCTGTCATTTTTTTCCATTTTTGGCCGCTTTGGAAAATCCTTCACAATTTTCACACAATGCCCTCACGGTGCTTGATTTTACACAATTTTCATTCAGGCCGCCCCTGTGGCCCCTTGTAGCAAGTTTTGGGACAATCCCCCACCCTTCCCATTTTTGACTTTTTCGACACTACCGGCCCTGTCATTTTTTTCAATTTTTCCCGCTTAGGAAAATCCTTGACAATTTTCACACAATGCCTTCACGGTGCTTGATTTTACACATTTTTCATTCAGGCCGCCCCTCTGGCCCCTTGTAGCTAGTTTTGGGACAATCCCCCACCCTTCCCATTTTTGACTTTTTCGACACTACCGGCCCTGTCATTTTTTTCAATTTTTGCCCACTTAGGAAAATCCTTCACAATTTTCACACAATGCCCTCACGGTGCTTGATTTTACACATTTTTCATTCAGGCCGCCCCTGTGGCCCCTTGTAGCAAGTTTTCGGACAATCCCCCACCCTTCCCATTTTTTACTTTTTCGACACTACCGGCCCTGTCATTTTTTTCCATTTTTGGCCGCTTTGGAAAATCCTTCACAATTTTCACACAATGCCCTCACGGTGCTTGATTTTACACATTTTTCATTCAGGCCGCCCCTGTGGCCCCTTGTAGCAAGTTTTGGGACAATCCCCCACCCTTCCCATTTTTGACTTTTTCGACACTACCGGCCCTGTCATTTTTTTCAATTTTTCCCGCTTAGGAAAATCCTTGACAATTTTCACAGAATGCCCTCACGGTGCGTGATTTTACACATTTTTCATTCAGGCCGCCCCTCTGGCCCCTTGTAGCAAGTTTTGGGACAATCCCCCACCCTTCCCTATTTTTTACTTTTTTGACACCCTGTCATTTTTTAAAATGTTTGCCCGCTTTGGAAAATCCTTGACAATTTTCACACAATGCCTTCACGGTGCTTGATTTTACACATTTTTCATTCAGGCCGCCCCTCTGGCCCCTTGTAGCAAGTTTTGGGACAATCCCCCACCCTTCCCATTTTTGACTTTTTCGACACTACCGGCCCTGTCATTTTTTTCAATTTTTGCCCGCTTTGGAAAATCCTTGACAATTTTCACACAATCCCTTCACGGTGCTTGATTTTACACATTTTTCATTCAGGCCGCCCCTCTGGCCCCTTGTAGCAAGTTTTGGGACAATCCCCCACCCTTCCCATTTTTGACTTTTACGACACTACCGACCCTGTCATTTTTTTCAATTTTTGCCCGCTTTGGAAAATCCTTAACAATTTTCACACAATGCCTTCACGGTGCTTGATTTTACACATTTTTCATTCAGGCCGCCCCTCTGGCCCCTTGTAGCAAGTTTTGGGACAATCCCCCACCCTTCCCATTTTTGACTTTTTCGACACTACCGGCCCTGTCATTTTTTTCCATTTTTGGCCGCTTTGGAAAATCCTTCACAGTTTTCACACAATGCCTTCACAGTGCTTGATTTTACACATTTTTCATTCAGGCCGCCCCTGTGGCCCCTTGTAGCAAGTTTTGGGACAATCCCCCACCCTTCCCATTTTTGACTTTTTCGACACTACCGGCCCTGTCATTTTTTTCAATTTTTGGCCGCTTTGGAAAATCCTTGACAATTTTCACACAATCCCTTCACGGTGCTTGATTTTACACATTTTTCATTCAGGCCGCCCCTCTGGCCCCTTGTAGCAAGTTTTGGGACAATCCCCCACCCTTCCCATTTTTGACTTTTTCGACACTACCGACCCTGTCATTTTTTTCAATTTTTGGCCGCTTTGGAAAATCCTTGACAATTTTCACACAATGCCTTCACAGTGCTTGATTTTACACATTTTTCATTCAGGTCGGCCCTCTGGCCCCTTGTAGCAAGTTTTGGGACAATCCCCCACCCTTCCCATTTTTGACTTTTTCGACACTACCGGCCCTGTCATTTTTTTCAATTTTTGCCCGCTTAGGAAAATCCTTGACAATTTTCACACAATGCCTTCACGGTGCTTGATTTTACACATTTTTCATTCAGGCCGCCCCTGTGGCCCCTTGTAGCAAGTTTTGGGACAATCCCCCACCCTTCCCATTTTTGACTTTTTCGACACTACCGGCCCTGTCATTTTTTTCAATTTTTGGCCGCTTTGGAAAATCCTTCACAATTTTCACAGAATGCCCTCACGGTGCGTGATTTTACACATTTTTCATTCAGGCCACCCCTCTGGCCCCTTGTAGCAAGTTTTGGGACAATCCCCCACCCTTCCCATTTTTGACTTTTTCGACACTACCGGCCCTGTCATTTTTTTCCATTTTTGGCCGCTTTGGAAAATCCTTCACAATTTTCACACAATGCCTTCACAGTGCTTGATTTTACACATTTTTCATTCAGGCCGCCCCTGTGGCCCCTTGTAGCAAGTTTTGGGACAATCCCCCACCCTTCCCATTTTTGACTTTTTCGACACTACCGGCCCTGTCATTTTTTTCAATTTTTGGCCGCTTTGGAAAATCCTTGACAATTTTCACACAATCCCTTCACGGTGCTTGATTTTACACATTTTTCATTCAGGCCGCCCCTCTGGCCCCTTGTAGCAAGTTTTGGAACAATCCCCCACCCTTCCCATTTTTTACTTTTTCGACACTACCGACCCTGTCATTTTTTTCAATTTTTGGCCGCTTTGGAAAATCCTTGACAATTTTCACACAATGCCTTCACAGTGCTTGATTTTACACATTTTTCATTCAGGTCGGCCCTCTGGCCCCTTGTAGCAAGTTTTGGGACAATCCCCCACCCTTCCCATTTTTGACTTTTTCGACACTACCGGCCCTGTCATTTTTTTCAATTTTTGCCCGCTTAGGAAAATCCTTGACAATTTTCACACAATGCCTTCACGGTGCTTGATTTTACACATTTTTCATTCAGGCCGCCCCTGTGGCCCCTTGTAGCAAGTTTTGGGACAATCCCCCACCCTTCCCATTTTTGACTTTTTCGACACTACCGGCCCTGTCATTTTTTTCAATTTTTGGCCGCTTTGGAAAATCCTTCACAATTTTCACAGAATGCCCTCACGGTGCGTGATTTTACACATTTTTCATTCAGGCCGCCCCTCTGGCCCCTTGTAGCAAGTTTTGGGACAATCCCCCACCCTTCCCATTTTTTACTTTTTCGACACTACCGACCCTGTCATTTTTTTCAATTTTTGCCCGCTTTGGAAAGTCCTTAACAATTTTCACACAATGCCTTCACGGTGCTTGATTTTACACATTTTTCATTCAGGCCACCCCTCTGGCCCCTTGTAGCAAGTTTTGGGACAATCCCCCACCCTTCCCATTTTTGACTTTTTCGACACTACCGGCCCTGTCATTTTTTTCCATTTTTGGCCGCTTTGGAAAATCCTTGACAATTTTCACACAATGCCTTCACAGTGCTTGATTTTACACATTTTTCATTCAGGTCGGCCCTCTGGCCCCTTGTAGCAAGTTTTGGGACAATCCCCCACCCTTCCCATTTTTGACTTTTTCGACACTACCGGCCCTGTCATTTTTTTCAATTTTTGGCCGCTTTGGAAAATCCTTCACAATTTTCACAGAATGCCCTCACGGTGCGTGATTTTACACATTTTTCATTCAGGCCGCCCCTCTGGCCCCTTGTAGCAAGTTTTGGGACAATCCCCCACCCTTCCCATTTTTTACTTTTTCGACACTACCGACCCTGTCATTTTTTTCAATTTTTGCCCGCTTAGGAAAATCCTTGACAATTTTCACACAATGCCCTCACGGTGCTTGATTTTACACATTTTTCATTCAGGCCGCCCCTCTGGCCCCTTGTAGCAAGTTTTGGGACAATCCCCCACCCTTCCCATTTTTGACTTTTTCGACACTACCGGCCCTGTCATTTTTTTCAATTTTTGGCCGCTTTGGAAAATCCTTCACAATTTTCACACAATGCCCTCACGGTGCGTGATTTTACACATTTTTCATTCAGGCCGCCCCTCTGGCCCCTTGTAGCAAGTTTTGGGACAATCCCCCACCCTTCCCATTTTTGACTTTTTCGACACTACCGACCCTGTCATTTTTTTTCCATTTTTGGCCGCTTTGGAAAATCCTTCACAATTTTCACACAATGCCTTCACAGTGCTTGATTTTACACATTTTTCATTCAGGCCGCCCCTGTGGCCCCTTGTAGCAAGTTTTGGGACAATCCCCCACCCTTCCCATTTTTGACTTTTTCGACACTACCGGCCCTGTCATTTTTTTCAATTTTTGGCCGCTTTGGAAAATCCTTCACAATTTTCACAGAATGCCCTCACGGTGCGTGATTTTACACATTTTTCATTCAGGCCGCCCCTCTGGCCCCTTGTAGCAAGTTTTGGGACAATCCCCCACCCTTCCCATTTTTGACTTTTTCGACACTACCGGCCCTGTCATTTTTTTCAATTTTTCCCGCTTAGGAAAATCCTTCACAATTTTCACAGAATGCCCTCATGGTGCGTGATTTTACACATTTTTCATTCAGGCCGCCCCTCTGGCCCCTTGTAGCAAGTTTTGGGACAATCCCCCACCCTTCCCATTTTTGACTTATTCGACACTACCGGCCCTGTCATTTTTTTCAATTTTTGGCCGCTTTGGAAAATCCTTCACAATTTTCACAGAATGCCCTCACGGTGCGTGATTTTACACATTTTTCATTCAGGCCGCCCCTCTGGCCCCTTGTAGCAAGTTTTGGGACAATCCCCCACCCTTCCCATTTTTGACTTTTTCGACACTACCGGCCCTGTCATTTTTTTCCATTTTTGGCCGCTTTGGAAAATCCTTCACAATTTTCACACAATGCCCTCACGGTGCTTGATTTTACACATTTTTCATTCAGGCCGCCCCTGTGGCCCCTTGTAGCAAGTTTTGGGACAATCCCCCACCCTTCCCATTTTTGACTTTTTCGACACTACCGGCCCTGTCATTTTTTTCAATTTTACCCGCTTAGGAAAATCCTTGACAATTTTCACACAATGCCTTCACGGTGCTTGATTTTACACATTTTTCATTCAGGCCGCCCCTCTGGCCCCTTGTAGCAAGTTTTGGGACAATCCCCCACCCTTCCCATTTTTGACTTTTTCGACACTACCGGCCCTGTCATTTTTTTCAATTTTTGCCCACTTAGGAAAATCCTTCACAATTTTCACACAATGCCCTCACGGTGCTTGATTTTACACATTTTTCATTCAGGCCGCCCCTGTGGCCCCTTGTAGCAAGTTTTGGGACAATCCCCCACCCTTCCCATTTTTGACTTTTTCGACACTACCGGCCCTGTCATTTTTTTCAATTTTTGCCCGCTTTGGAAAATCCTTGACAATTTTCACACAATGCCTTCACGGTGCTTGATTTTACACATTTTTCATTCAGGCCGCCCCTCTGGCCCCTTGTAGCAAGTTTTGGGACAATCCCCCACCCTTCCCATTTTTGACTTTTTCGACACTACCGGCCCTGTCATTTTTTTCCATTTTTGGCCGCTTTGGAAAATCCTTCACAATTTTCACACAATGCCCTCACGGTGCTTGATTTTACACATTTTTCATTCAGGCCGCCCCTGTGGCCCCTTGTAGCAAGTTTTGGGACAATCCCCCACCCTTCCCATTTTTGACTTTTTCGACACTACCGGCCCTGTCATTTTTTTCAATTTTTGGCCGCTTTGGAAAATCCTTCACAATTTTCACAGAATGCCCTCACGGTGCTTGATTTTACACATTTTTCATTCAGGCCGCCCCTCTGGCCCCTTGTAGCAAGTTTTGGGACAATCCCCCACCCTTCCCATTTTTTACTTTTTCGACACTACCGACCCTGTCATTTTTTTCCATTTTTGCCCGCTTTGGAAAGTCCTTAACAATTTTCACACAATGCCTTCACGGTGCTTGATTTTACACATTTTTCATTCAGGCCGCCCCTCTGGCCCCTTGTAGCAAGTTTTGGGACAATCCCCCACCCTTCACATTTTTGACTTTTTCGACTCTACCGGCCCTGTCATTTTTTTCCATTTTTGGCCGCTTTGGAAAATCCTTCACAATTTTCACACAATGCCCTCACGGTGCTTGATTTTACACATTTTTCATTCAGGCCGCCCCTGTGGCCCCTTGTAGCAAGTTTTGGGACAATCCCCCACCCTTCCCATTTTTGACTTTTTCGACACTACCGGCCCTGTCATTTTTTTCAATTTTACCCGCTTAGGAAAATCCTTGACAATTTTCACACAATGCCTTCACGGTGCTTGATTTTACACATTTTTCATTCAGGCCGCCCCTCTGGCCCCTTGTAGCAAGTTTTGGGACAATCCCCCACCCTTCCCATTTTTGACTTTTTCGACACTACCGGCCCTGTCATTTTTTTCAATTTTTGCCCACTTAGGAAAATCCTTCACAATTTTCACACAATGCCCTCACGGTGCTTGATTTTACACATTTTTCATTCAGGCCGCCCCTGTGGCCCCTTGTAGCAAGTTTTGGGACAATCCCCCACCCTTCCCATTTTTGACTTTTTCGACACTACCGGCCCTGTCATTTTTTTCAATTTTTGGCCGCTTTGGAAAATCCTTCACAATTTTCACAGAATGCCCTCACGGTGCTTGATTTTACACATTTTTCATTCAGGCCGCCCCTCTGGCCCCTTGTAGCAAGTTTTGGGACAATCCCCCACCCTTCCCATTTTTTACTTTTTCGACACTACCGACCCTGTCATTTTTTTCCATTTTTGCCCGCTTTGGAAAGTCCTTAACAATTTTCACACAATGCCTTCACGGTGCTTGATTTTACACATTTTTCATTCAGGCCGCCCCTCTGGCCCCTTGTAGCAAGTTTTGGGACAATCCCCCACCCTTCCCATTTTTGACTTTTTCGACACTACCGGCCCTGTCATTTTTTTCCATTTTTGGCCGCTTTGGAAAATCCTTCACAATTTTCACACAATGCCCTCACGGTGCTTGATTTTACACATTTTTCATTCAGGCCGCCCCTGTGGCCCCTTGTAGCAAGTTTTGGGACAATCCCCCACCCTTCCCATTTTTGACTTTTTCGACACTACCGGCCCTGTCATTTTTTTCAATTTTTGGCCGCTTTGGAAAATCCTTCACAATTTTCACAGAATGCCCTCACGGTGCTTGATTTTACACATTTTTCATTCAGGCCGCCCCTCTGGCCCCTTGTAGCAAGTTTTGGGACAATCCCCCACCCTTCCCATTTTTTACTTTTTCGACACTACCGACCCTGTCATTTTTTTCCATTTTTGCCCGCTTTGGAAAGTCCTTAACAATTTTCACACAATGCCTTCACGGTGCTTGATTTTACACATTTTTCATTCAGGCCACCCCTCTGGCCCCTTGTAGCAAGTTTTGGGACAATCCCCCACCCTTCCCATTTTTGACTTTTTCGACACTACCGGCCCTGTCATTTTTTTCCATTTTTGGCCGCTTTGGAAAATCCTTCACAATTTTCACACAATGCCATCACGGTGCTTGATTTTACACATTTTTCATTCAGGCAGCCCCTGTGGCCCCTTGTAGCAAGTTTTGGGACAATCCCCCACCCTTCCCATTTTTGACTTTTTCGACACTACCGGCCCTGTCATTTTTTTCAATTTTTCCCGCTTAGGAAAATCCTTGACAATTTTCACACAATGCCTTCACGGTGCTTGATTTTACACATTTTTCATTCAGGCCGCCCCTCTGGCCCCTTGTAGCAAGTTTTGGGACAATCCCCCACCCTTCCCATTTTTGACTTTTTCGACACTACCGGCCCTGTCATTTTTTTCCATTTTTGGCCGCTTTGGAAAATCCTTGACAATTTTCACACAATCCCTTCACGGTGCTTGATTTTACACATTTTTCATTCAGGCCGCCCCTCTGGCCCCTTGTAGCAAGTTTTGGGACAATCCCCCACCCTTCCCATTTTTGACTTTTTCGACACTACCGACCCTGTCATTTTTTTCAATTTTTGCCCGCTTTGGAAAATCCTTGACAATTTTCACACAATGCCTTCACGGTGCTTGATTTTACACATTTTTCATTCAGGCCGCCCCTCTGGCCCCTTGTAGCAAGTTTTGGGACAATCCCCCACCCTTCCCATTTTTGACTTTTTCGACACTACCGGCCCTGTCATTTTTTTCAATTTTTGGCCGCTTTGGAAAATCCTTCACAATTTTCACAGAATGCCCTCACGGTGCGTGATTTTACACATTTTTCATTCAGGCCGCCCCTCTGGCCCCTTGTAGCAAGTTTTGGGACAATCCCCCACCCTTCCCATTTTTGACTTTTTCGACACTACCGACCCTGTCATTTTTTTTCCATTTTTGGCCGCTTTGGAAAATCCTTCACAATTTTCACACAATGCCTTCACGGTGCTTGATTTTACACATTTTTCATTCAGGCCGCCCCTGTGGCCCCTTGTAGCAAGTTTTGGGACAATCCCCCACCCTTCCCATTTTTGACTTTTTCGACACTACCGGCCCTGTCATTTTTTTCAATTTTTAGCCGCTTTGGAAAATCCTTCACAATTTTCACAGAATGCCCTCACGGTGCGTGATTTTACACATTTTTCATTCAGGCCGCCCCTCTGGCCCCTTGTAGCAAGTTTTGGGACAATCCCCCACCCTTCCCATTTTTGACTTTTTCGACACTACCGGCCCTGTCATTTTTTTCAATTTTTCCCGCTTAGGAAAATCCTTGACAATTTTCACACAATGCCTTCACGGTGCTTGATTTTACACATTTTTCATTCAGGCCGCCCCTCTGGCCCCTTGTAGCAAGTTTTGGGACAATCCCCCACCCTTCCCATTTTTGACTTTTTCGACACTACCGACCCTGTCATTTTTTTCAATTTTTGCCCGCTTTGGAAAATCCTTGACAATTTTCACACAATGCCTTCACGGTGCTTGATTTTACACATTTTTCATTCAGGCCGCCCCTCTGGCCCCTTGTAGCAAGTTTTGGGACAATCCCCCACCCTTCCCATTTTTGACTTTTTCGACACTACCGACCCTGTCATTTTTTTTCAATTTTTGGCCGCTTTGGAAAATCCTTCACAATTTTCACAGAATGCCCTCACGGTGCGTGATTTTACACATTTTTCATTCAGGCCACCCCTCTGGCCCCTTGTAGCAAGTTTTGGGACAATCCCCCACCCTTCCCATTTTTGACTTTTTCGACACTACCGGCCCTGTCATTTTTTTTCAATTTTTGGCCGCTTTGGAAAATCCTTGACAATTTTCACACAATGCCTTCACAGTGCTTGATTTTACACATTTTTCATTCAGGTCGGCCCTCTGGCCCCTTGTAGCAAGTTTTGGGACAATCCCCCACCCTTCCCATTTTTGACTTTTTCGACACTACCGGCCCTGTCATTTTTTTCAATTTTTGGCCGCTTTGGAAAATCCTTGACAATTTTCACACAATGCCTTCACGGTGCTTGATTTTACACATTTTTCATTCAGGCCGCCCCTGTGGCCCCTTGTAGCAAGTTTTGGGACAATCCCCCACCCTTCCCATTTTTGACTTTTTCGACACTACCGGCCCTGTCATTTTTTTCAATTTTTGGCCGCTTTGGAAAATCCTTCACAATTTTCACAGAATGCCCTCACGGTGCGTGATTTTACACATTTTTCATTCAGGCCGCCCCTCTGGCCCCTTGTAGCAAGTTTTGGGACAATCCCCCACCCTTCCCATTTTTGACTTTTTCGACACTACCGGCCCTGTCATTTTTTTCAATTTTTGGCCGCTTTGGAAAATCCTTCACAATTTTCACAGAATGCCCTCATGGTGTGTGATTTTACACATTTTTCATTCAGGCCGCCCCTCTGGCCCCTTGTAGCAAGTTTTGGGACAATCCCCCACCCTTCCCATTTTTGACTTATTCGACACTACCGGCCCTGTCATTTTTTTCAATTTTTGGCCGCTTTGGAAAATCCTTCACAATTTTCACAGAATGCCCTCACGGTGCGTGATTTTACACATTTTTCATTCAGGCCGCCCCTCTGGCCCCTTGTAGCAAGTTTTGGGACAATCCCCCACCCTTCCCATTTTTGACTTTTTCGACACTACCGGCCCTGTCATTTTTTTCCATTTTTGGCCGCTTTGGAAAATCCTTCACAATTTTCACACAATGCCCTCACGGTGCTTGATTTTACACATTTTTCATTCAGGCCGCCCCTGTGGCCCCTTGTAGCAAGTTTTGGGACAATCCCCCACCCTTCCCATTTTTGACTTTTTCGACACTACCGGCCCTGTCATTTTTTTCAATTTTACCCGCTTAGGAAAATCCTTGACAATTTTCACACAATGCCTTCACGGTGCTTGATTTTACACATTTTTCATTCAGGCCGCCCCTCTGGCCCCTTGTAGCAAGTTTTGGGACAATCCCCCACCCTTCCCATTTTTGACTTTTTCGACACTACCGGCCCTGTCATTTTTTTCAATTTTTGCCCACTTAGGAAAATCCTTCACAATTTTCACACAATGCCCTCACGGTGCTTGATTTTACACATTTTTCATTCAGGCCGCCCCTGTGGCCCCTTGTAGCAAGTTTTCGGACAATCCCCCACCCTTCCCATTTTTGACTTTTTCGACACTACCGGCCCTGTCATTTTTTTCAATTTTTGCCCGCTTTGGAAAATCCTTGACAATTTTCACACAATGCCTTCACGGTGCTTGATTTTACACATTTTTCATTCAGGCCGCCCCTCTGGCCCCTTGTAGCAAGTTTTGGGACAATCCCCCACCCTTCCCATTTTTGACTTTTTCGACACTACCGGCCCTGTCATTTTTTTCCATTTTTGGCCGCTTTGGAAAATCCTTCACAATTTTCACACAATGTCCTCACGGTGCTTGATTTTACACATTTTTCATTCAGGCCGCCCCTGTGGCCCCTTGTAGCAAGTTTTGGGACAATCCCCCACCCTTCCCATTTTTGACTTTTTCGACACTACCGGCCCTGTCATTTTTTTCAATTTTTCCCGCTTAGGAAAATCCTTGACAATTTTCACAGAATGCCCTCACGGTGCGTGATTTTACACATTTTTCATTCAGGCCGCCCCTCTGGCCCCTTGTAGCAAGTTTTGGGACAATCCCCCACCCTTCCCTATTTTTTACTTTTTCGACACCCTGTCATTTTTTAAAATGTTTGCCCGCTTTGGAAAATCCTTGACAATTTTCACACAATGCCTTCACGGTGCTTGATTTTACACATTTTTCATTCAGGCCGCCCCTCTGGCCCCTTGTAGCAAGTTTTGGGACAATCCCCCACCCTTCCCATTTTTGACTTTTTCGACACTACCGACCCTGTCATTTTTTTCAATTTTTGCCCGCTTTGGAAAATCCTTGACAATTTTCACACAATCCCTTCACGGTGCTTGATTTTACACATTTTTCATTCAGGCCGCCCCTCTGGCCCCTTGTAGCAAGTTTTGGGACAATCCCCCACCCTTCCCATTTTTGACTTTTTCGACACTACCGGCCCTGTCATTTTTTTCAATTTTTGCCCGCTTTGGAAAATCCTTAACAATTTTCACACAATGCCTTCACGGTGCTTGATTTTACACATTTTTCATTCAGGCCGCCCCTCTGGCCCCTTGTAGCAAGTTTTGGGACAATCCCCCACCCTTCCCATTTTTGACTTTTTCGACACTACCGGCCCTGTCATTTTTTTCAATTTTTGGCCGCTTTGGAAAATCCTTCACAATTTTCACAGAATGCCCTCACGGTGCGTGATTTTACACATTTTTCATTCAGGCCACCCCTCTGGCCCCTTGTAGCAAGTTTTGGGACAATCCCCCACCCTTCCCATTTTTGACTTTTTCGACACTACCGGCCCTGTCATTTTTTTCCATTTTTGGCCGCTTTGGAAAATCCTTCACAATTTTCACACAATGCCTTCACAGTGCTTGATTTTACACATTTTTCATTCAGGCCGCCCCTGTGGCCCCTTGTAGCAAGTTTTGGGACAATCCCCCACCCTTCCCATTTTTGACTTTTTCGACACTACCGGCCCTGTCATTTTTTTCAATTTTTGGCCGCTTTGGAAAATCCTTGACAATTTTCACACAATCCCTTCACGGTGCTTGATTTTACACATTTTTCATTCAGGCCGCCCCTCTGGCCCCTTGTAGCAAGTTTTGGGACAATCCCCCACCCTTCCCATTTTTGACTTTTTCGACACTACCGACCCTGTCATTTTTTTCAATTTTTGGCCGCTTTGGAAAATCCTTGACAATTTTCACACAATGCCTTCACAGTGCTTGATTTTACACATTTTTCATTCAGGCCGCCCCTCTGGCCCCTTGTAGCAAGTTTTGGGACAATCCCCCACCCTTCCCATTTTTTACTTTTTCGACACTACCGACCCTGTCATTTTTTTCAATTTTTGCCCGCTTTGGAAAGTCCTTAACAATTTTCACACAATGCCTTCACGGTGCTTGATTTTACACATTTTTCATTCAGGCCACCCCTCTGGCCCCTTGTAGCAAGTTTTGGGACAATCCCCCACCCTTCCCATTTTTGACTTTTTCGACACTACCGGCCCTGTCATTTTTTTCCATTTTTCCCGCTTAGGAAAATCCTTGACAATTTTCACACAATGCCTTCACGGTGCTTGATTTTACACATTTTTCATTCAGGCCGCCCCTCTGGCCCCTTGTAGCAAGTTTTGGGACAATCCCCCACCCTTCCCATTTTTGACTTTTTCGACACTACCGGCCCTGTCATTTTTTTCCATTTTTGGCCGCTTTGGAAAATCCTTGACAATTTTCACACAATCCCTTCACGGTGCTTGATTTTACACATTTTTCATTCAGGCCGCCCCTCTGGCCCCTTGTAGCAAGTTTTGGGACAATCCCCCACCCTTCCCATTTTTGACTTTTTCGACACTACCGACCCTGTCATTTTTTTCAATTTTTGCCCGCTTTGGAAAATCCTTGACAATTTTCACACAATGCCTTCACGGTGCTTGATTTTACACATTTTTCATTCAGGCCGCCCCTCTGGCCCCTTGTAGCAAGTTTTGGGACAATCCCCCACCCTTCCCATTTTTGACTTTTTCGACACTACCGGCCCTGTCATTTTTTTCAATTTTTGGCCGCTTTGGAAAATCCTTCACAATTTTCACAGAATGCCCTCACGGTGCGTGATTTTACACATTTTTCATTCAGGCCGCCCCTCTGGCCCCTTGTAGCAATTTTTGGGACAATCCCCCACCCTTCCCATTTTTGACTTTTTCGACACTACCGACCCTGTCATTTTTTTTCCATTTTTGGCCGCTTTGGAAAATCCTTCACAATTTTCACACAATGCCTTCACAGTGCTTGATTTTACACATTTTTCATTCAGGCCGCCCCTGTGGCCCCTTGTAGCAAGTTTTGGGACAATCCCCCACCCTTCCCATTTTTGACTTTTTCGACACTACCGGCCCTGTCATTTTTTTCAATTTTTGGCCGCTTTGGAAAATCCTTCACAATTTTCACAGACTGCCCTCACGGTGCGTGATTTTACACATTTTTCATTCAGGCCGCCCCTCTGGCCCCTTGTAGCAAGTTTTGGGACAATCCCCCACCCTTCCCATTTTTGACTTTTTCGACACTACCGGCCCTGTCATTTTTTTCAATTTTTCCCGCTTAGGAAAATCCTTGACAATTTTCACACAATGCCTTCACGGTGCTTGATTTTACACATTTTTCATTCAGGCTGCCCCTCTGGCCCCTTGTAGCAAGTTTTGGGACAATCCCCCACCCTTCCCATTTTTGACTTTTTCGACACTACCGACCCTGTCATTTTTTTCAATTTTTGCCCGCTTTGGAAAATCCTTGACAATTTTCACACAATGCCTTCACGGTGCTTGATTTTACACATTTTTCATTCAGGCCGCCCCTCTGGCCCCTTGTAGCAAGTTTTGGGACAATCCCCCACCCTTCCCATTTTTGACTTTTTCGACACTACCGGCCCTGTCATTTTTTTCAATTTTTGGCCACTTTGGAAAATCCTTCACAATTTTCACAGAATGCCCTCACGGTGCGTGATTTTACACATTTTTCATTCAGGCCGCCCCTCTGGCCCCTTGTAGCAAGTTTTGGGACAATCCCCCACCCTTCCCATTTTTGACTTTTTCGACACTACCGGCCCTGTCATTTTTTTCAATTTTTGGCCGCTTTGGAAAATCCTTCACAATTTTCACAGAATGCCCTCACGGTGCGTGATTTTACACATTTTTCATTCAGGCCGCCCCTGTGGCCCCTTGTAGCAAGTTTTGGGACAATCCCCCACCCTTCCCATTTTTGACTTTTTCGACACTACCGACCCTGTCATTTTTTTCAATTTTTGCCCGCTTTGGAAAATCCTTAACAATTTTCACACAATGCCTTCACGGTGCTTGATTTTACACATTTTTCATTCAGGCCGCCCCTCTGGCCCCTTGTAGCAAGTTTTGGGACAATCCCCCACCCTTCCCATTTTTGACTTTTTCGACACTACCGGCCCTGTAATTTTTTTCAATTTTTGGCCGCTTTGGAAAATCCTTCACAATTTTCACAGAATGCCCTCACGGTGCGTGATTTTACACATTTTTCATTCAGGCCGCCCCTGTGGCCCCTTGTAGCAAGTTTTGGGACAATCCCCCACCCTTCCCATTTTTGACTTTTTCGACACTACCGGCCCTGTCATTTTTTTCAATTTTTCCCGCTTAGGAAAATCCTTGACAATTTTCACACAATGCCTTCACGGTGCTTGATTTTACACATTTTTCATTCAGGCCGCCCCTCTGGCCCCTTGTAGCAAGTTTTGGGACAATCCCCCACCCTTCCCATTTTTGACTTTTTCGACACTACCGACCCTGTCATTTTTTTCCATTTTTGGCCGCTTTGGAAAATCCTTCACAATTTTCACACAATGCCCTCACGGTGCTTGATTTTACACATTTTTCATTCAGGCCGCCCCTGTGGCCCCTTGTAGCAAGTTTTGGGACAATCCCCCACCCTTCCCATTTTTGACTTTTTCGACACTACCGGCCCTGTCATTTTTTTCAATTTTTGGCCGCTTTGGAAAATCCTTGACAATTTTCACACAATCCCTTCACGGTGCTTGATTTTACACATTTTTCATTCAGGCCGCCCCTCTGGCCCCTTGTAGCAAGTTTTGGGACAATCCCCCACCCTTCCCATTTTTGACTTTTTCGACACTACCGACCCTGTCATTTTTTTCAATTTTTGCCCGCTTTGGAAAATCCTTAACAATTTTCACACAATGCCTTCACGGTGCTTGATTTTACACATTTTTCATTCAGGCCGCCCCTCTGGCCCCTTGTAGCAAGTTTTGGGACAATCCCCCACCCTTCCCATTTTTGACTTTTTCGACACTACCGACCCTGTCATTTTTTTCAATTTTTGGCCGCTTTGGAAAATCCTTCACAATTTTCACAGAATGCCCTCACGGTGCGTGATTTTACACATTTTTCATTCAGGCCACCCCTCTGGCCCCTTGTAGCAATTTTTGGGACAATCCCCCACCCTTCCCATTTTTGACTTTTTCGACACTACCGGCCCTGTCATTTTTTTCCATTTTTGGCCGCTTTGGAAAATCCTTCAAAATTTTCACACAATGCCTTCACAGTGCTTGATTTTACACATTTTTCATTCAGGCCGCCCCTGTGGCCCCTTGTAGCAAGTTTTGGGACAATCCCCCACCCTTCCCATTTTTGACTTTTTCGACACTACCGGCCCTGTCATTTTTTTCAATTTTTGGCCGCTTTGGAAAATCCTTGACAATTTTCACACAATCCCTTCACGGTGCTTGATTTTACACATTTTTCATTCAGGCCGCCCCTCTGGCCCCTTGTAGCAAGTTTTGGGACAATCCCCCACCCTTCCCATTTTTGACTTTTTCGACACTACCGACCCTGTCATTTTTTTCAATTTTTGGCCGCTTTGGAAAATCCTTGACAATTTTCACACAATGCCTTCACAGTGCTTGATTTTACACATTTTTCATTCAGGTCGGCCCTCTGGCCCCTTGTAGCAAGTTTTGGGACAATCCCCCACCCTTCCCATTTTTGACTTTTTCGACACTACCGGCCCTGTCATTTTTTTCAATTTTTGGCCACTTTGGAAAATCCTTCACAATTTTCACAGAATGCCCTCACGGTGCGTGATTTTACACATTTTTCATTCAGGCCGCCCCTCTGGCCCCTTGTAGCAAGTTTTGGGACAATCCCCCACCCTTCCCATTTTTGACTTTTTCGACACTACCGGCCCTGTCATTTTTTTCAATTTTTGGCCGCTTTGGAAAATCCTTCACAATTTTCACAGAATGCCCTCACGGTGCGTGATTTTACACATTTTTCATTCAGGCCGCCCCTGTGGCCCCTTGTAGCAAGTTTTGGGACAATCCCCCACCCTTCCCATTTTTGACTTTTTCGACACTACCGACCCTGTCATTTTTTTCAATTTTTGCCCGCTTTGGAAAATCCTTAACAATTTTCACACAATGCCTTCACGGTGCTTGATTTTACACATTTTTCATTCAGGCCGCCCCTCTGGCCCCTTGTAGCAAGTTTTGGGACAATCCCCCACCCTTCCCATTTTTGACTTTTTCGACACTACCGGCCCTGTAATTTTTTTCAATTTTTGGCCGCTTTGGAAAATCCTTCACAATTTTCACAGAATGCCCTCACGGTGCGTGATTTTACACATTTTTCATTCAGGCCGCCCCTGTGGCCCCTTGTAGCAAGTTTTGGGACAATCCCCCACCCTTCCCATTTTTGACTTTTTCGACACTACCGGCCCTGTCATTTTTTTCAATTTTTCCCGCTTAGGAAAATCCTTGACAATTTTCACACAATGCCTTCACGGTGCTTGATTTTACACATTTTTCATTCAGGCCGCCCCTCTGGCCCCTTGTAGCAAGTTTTGGGACAATCCCCCACCCTTCCCTATTTTTGACTTTTTCGACACTACCGACCCTGTCATTTTTTTCCATTTTTGGCCGCTTTGGAAAATCCTTCACAATTTTCACACAATGCCCTCACGGTGCTTGATTTTACACGTTTTTCATTCAGGCCGCCCCTGTGGCCCCTTGTAGCAAGTTTTGGGACAATCCCCCACCCTTCCCATTTTTGACTTTTTCGACACTACCGGCCCTGTCATTTTTTTCAATTTTTGGCCGCTTTGGAAAATCCTTGACAATTTTCACACAATCCCTTCACGGTGCTTGATTTTACACATTTTTCATTCAGGCCGCCCCTCTGGCCCCTTGTAGCAAGTTTTGGGACAATCCCCCACCCTTCCCATTTTTGACTTTTTCGACACTACCGACCCTGTCATTTTTTTCAATTTTTGCCCGCTTTGGAAAATCCTTGACAATTTTCACACAATGCCTTCACGGTGCTTGATTTTACACATTTTTCATTCAGGCCGCCCCTCTGGCCCCTTGTAGCAAGTTTTGGGACAATCCCCCACCCTTCCCATTTTTGACTTTTTCGACACTACCAGCCCTGTCATTTTTTTCAATTTTTGCCCGCCTTGGAAAATCCTTGACAATTTTCACACAATGCCTTCACGGTGCTTGATTTTACACATTTTTCATTCAGGCCGCCCCTCTGGCCCCTTGTAGCAAGTTTTGGGACAATCCCCCACCCTTCCCATTTTTGACTTTTTCGACACTACCAGCCCTGTCATTTTTTTCAATTTTTGCCCGCCTTGGAAAATCCTTGACAATTTTCACACAATGCCTTCACGGTGCTTGATTTTACACATTTTTCATTCAGGCCGCCCCTCTGGCCCCTTGTAGCAAGTTTTGGGACAATCCCCCACCCTTCCCATTTTTGACTTTTTCGACACTACCGACCCTGTCATTTTTTTCAATTTTTGCCCGCTTTGGAAAATCCTTGACAATTTTCACAAAATGCCTTCACGGTGCTTGATTTTACACATTTTTCATTCAGGCCGCCCCTCTGGCCCCTTGTAGCAAGTTTTGGGACAATCCCCTACCCTTCCCTATTTTTGACTTTTTCGACACTACCGGCCCTGTCATTCTTTAAAATTTTTTCCCGCTTTGGAAAATCCTTGACAATTTTCACACAATGCCTTCACGGTGCTTGATTTTACACATTTTTCATTCAGGCCGCCCCTCTGGCCCCATGTAGCAAGTTTTGGGACAATCCCCCACCCTTCCCATTTATGACTTTTTCGACACTACCGACCCTGTCATTTTTTTCAATTTTTGCCCGCTTTGGAAAATCCTTGACAATTTTCACACAATGCCTTCACGGTGCTTGATTTTACACATTTTTCATTCAGGCCGCCCCTCTGGCCCCTTGTAGCAAGTTTTGGGACAATCCCCCACCCTTCCCTATTTTTGACTTTTTCGACACTACCGACCCTGTCATTTTTTTCCATTTTTGGCCGCTTTGGAAAATCCTTCACAATTTTCACACAATGCCCTCACGGTGCTTGATTTTACACGTTTTTCATTCAGGCCGCCCCTGTGGCCCCTTGTAGCAAGTTTTGGGACAATCCCCCACCCTTCCCATTTTTGACTTTTTCGACACTACCGGCCCTGTCATTTTTTTCAATTTTTGGCCGCTTTGGAAAATCCTTGACAATTTTCACACAATCCCTTCACGGTGCTTGATTTTACACATTTTTCATTCAGGCCGCCCCTCTGGCCCCTTGTAGCAAGTTTTGGGACAATCCCCCACCCTTCCCATTTTTGACTTTTTCGACACTACCGACCCTGTCATTTTTTTCAATTTTTGCCCGCTTTGGAAAATCCTTGACAATTTTCACACAATGCCTTCACGGTGCTTGATTTTACACATTTTTCATTCAGGCCGCCCCTCTGGCCCCTTGTAGCAAGTTTTGGGACAATCCCCCACCCTTCCCATTTTTGACTTTTTCGACACTACCAGCCCTGTCATTTTTTTCAATTTTTGCCCGCCTTGGAAAATCCTTGACAATTTTCACACAATGCCTTCACGGTGCTTGATTTTACACATTTTTCATTCAGGCCGCCCCTCTGGCCCCTTGTAGCAAGTTTTGGGACAATCCCCCACCCTTCCCATTTTTGACTTTTTCGACACTACCGGCCCTGTCATTTTTTTCAATTTTTGCCCGCTTAGGAAAATCCTTGACAATTTTCACACAATGCCTTCACGGTGCTTGATTTTACACATTTTTCATTCAGGCCGCCCCTGTGGCCCCTTGTAGCAAGTTTTGGGACAATCCCCCACCCTTCCCATTTTTGACTTTTTCGACACTACCGGCCCTGTCATTTTTTTCAATTTTTGGCCGCTTTGGAAAATCCTTCACAATTTTCACAGAATGCCCTCACGGTGCGTGATTTTACACATTTTTCATTCAGGCCGCCCCTCTGGCCCCTTGTAGCAAGTTTTGGGACAATCCCCCACCCTTCCCATTTTTTACTTTTTCGACACTACCGACCCTGTCATTTTTTTCAATTTTTGCCCGCTTTGGAAAGTCCTTAACAATTTTCACACAATGCCTTCACGGTGCTTGATTTTACACATTTTTCATTCAGGCCACCCCTCTGGCCCCTTGTAGCAAGTTTTGGGACAATCCCCCACCCTTCCCATTTTTGACTTTTTCGACACTACCGGCCCTGTCATTTTTTTCCATTTTTGGCCGCTTTGGAAAATCCTTCACAATTTTCACACAATGCCCTCACGGTGCTTAATTTTACACATTTTTCATTCAGGCCGCCCCTGTGGCCCCTTGTAGCAAGTTTTGGGACAATCCCCCACCCTTCCCATTTTTGACTTTTTCGACACTACCGGCCCTGTCATTTTTTTCAATTTTTCCCGCTTAGGAAAATCCTTGACAATTTTCACACAATGCCTTCACGGTGCTTGATTTTACACATTTTTCATTCAGGCCGCCCCTCTGGCCCCTTGTAGCAAGTTTTGGGACAATCCCCCACCCTTCCCATTTTTGACTTTTTCGACACTACCGACCCTGTCATTTTTTTCCATTTTTGGCCGCTTTGGAAAATCCTTCACAATTTTCACACAATGCCCTCACGGTGCTTGATTTTACACATTTTTCATTCAGGCCGCCCCTCTGGCCCCTTGTAGCAAGTTTTGGGACAATCCCCCACCCTTCCCATTTTTGACTTTTTCGACACTACCGGCCCTGTCATTTTTTTCAATTTTTGGCCGCTTTGGAAAATCCTTGACAATTTTCACACAATCCCTTCACGGTGCTTGATTTTACACATTTTTCATTCAGGCCGCCCCTCTGGCCCCTTGTAGCAAGTTTTGGGACAATCCCCCACCCTTCCCATTTTTGACTTTTTCGACACTACCGGCCCTGTCATTTTTTTCAATTTTTGCCCGCTTTGGAAAATCCTTAACAATTTTCACACAATGCCTTCACGGTGCTTGATTTTACACATTTTTCATTCAGGCCGCCCCTCTGGCCCCTTGTAGCAAGTTTTGGGACAATCCCCCACCCTTCCCATTTTTGACTTTTTCGACACTACCGGCCCTGTCATTTTTTTCAGTTTTTGGCCGCTTTGGAAAATCCTTCACAATTTTCACAGAATGCCCTCACGGTGCGTGATTTTACACATTTTTCATTCAGGCCGCCCCTGTGGCCCCTTGTAGCAAGTTTTGGGACAATCCCCCACCCTTCCCATTTTTGACTTTTTCGACACTACCGGCCCTGTCATTTTTTTCAATTTTTCCCGCTTAGGAAAATCCTTGACAATTTTCACACAATGCCTTCACGGTGCTTGATTTTACACATTTTTCATTCAGGCCGCCCCTCTGGCCCCTTGTAGCAAGTTTTGGGACAATCCCCCACCCTTCCCATTTTTGACTTTTTCGACACTACCGACCCTGTCATTTTTTTCCATTTTTGGCCGCTTTGGAAAATCCTTCACAATTTTCACACAATGCCCTCACGGTGCTTGATTTTACACATTTTTCATTCAGGCCGCCCCTGTGGCCCCTTGTAGCAAGTTTTGGGACAATCCCCCACCCTTCCCATTTTTGACTTTTTCGACACTACCGGCCCTGTCATTTTTTTCAATTTTTGGCCGCTTTGGAAAATCCTTGACAATTTTCACACAATCCCTTCACGGTGCTTGATTTTACACATTTTTCATTCAGGCCGCCCCCTGGCCCCTTGTAGCAAGTTTTGGGACAATCCCCCACCCTTCCCATTTTTGACTTTTTCGACACTACCGGCCCTGTCATTTTTTTCAATTTTTGGCCGCTTTGGAAAATCCTTGACAATTTTCACAGAATGCCCTCACGGTGCGTGATTTTACACATTTTTCATTCAGGCCACCCCTCTGGCCCCTTGTAGCAAGTTTTGGGACAATCCCCCACCCTTCCCATTTTTGACTTTTTCGACACTACCGGCCCTGTCATTTTTTTCCATTTTTGGCCGCTTTGGAAAATCCTTCACAATTTTCACACAATGCCCTCACGGTGCTTGATTTTACACATTTTTCATTCAGGCCGCCCCTCTGGCCCCTTGTAGCAAGTTTTGGGACAATCCCCCACCCTTCCCTATTTTTGACTTTTTCGACACTACCGGCACTGTCATTTTTTAAAATTTTTGCCCGCTTTGGAAAATCCTTGACAATTTTCACACAATGCCTTCACGGTGCTTGATTTTACACATTTTTCATTCAGGCCGCCCCTCTGGCCCCTTGTAGCAAGTTTTGGGACAATCCCCCACCCTTCCCATTTTTGACTTTTTCGACACTACCGACCCTGTCATTTTTTTCAATTTTTGCCCGCTTTGGAAAATCCTTGACAATTTTCACACAATGCCTTCACGGTGCTTGATTTTACACATTTTTCATTCAGGCCGCCCCTCTGGCCCCTTGTAGCAAGTTTTGGGACAATCCCCCACCCTTCCCATTTTTGACTTTTTCGACACTACCAGCCCTGTCATTTTTTTCAATTTTTGCCCGCCTTGGAAAATCCTTGACAATTTTCACACAATGCCTTCACGGTGCTTGATTTTACACATTTTTCATTCAGGCCGCCCCTCTGGCCCCTTGTAGCAAGTTTTGGGACAATCCCCCACCCTTCCCATTTTTGACTTTTTCGACACTACCAGCCCTGTCATTTTTTTCAATTTTTGCCCGCCTTGGAAAA
Source organism: Scomber japonicus (assembly GCF_027409825.1). Taxonomy (NCBI): domain Eukaryota; kingdom Metazoa; phylum Chordata; class Actinopteri; order Scombriformes; family Scombridae; genus Scomber; species Scomber japonicus. The sequence continues at coordinate 18,018,131 of NC_070578.1, forward strand.
TCCTTGACAATTTTCACACAATGCCTTCACGGTGCTTGATTTTACACATTTTTCATTCAGGCCGCCCCTCTGGCCCCTTGTAGCAAGTTTTGGGACAATCCCCCACCCTTCCCATTTTTGACTTTTTCGACACTACCGACCCTGTCATTTTTTTCAATTTTTGCCCGCTTTGGAAAATCCTTGACAATTTTCACAAAATGCCTTCACGGTGCTTGATTTTACACATTTTTCATTCAGGCCGCCCCTCTGGCCCCTTGTAGCAAGTTTTGGGACAATCCCCTACCCTTCCCTATTTTTGACTTTTTCGACACTACCGGCCCTGTCATTCTTTAAAATTTTTTCCCGCTTTGGAAAATCCTTGACAATTTTCACACAATGCCTTCACGGTGCTTGATTTTACACATTTTTCATTCAGGCCGCCCCTCTGGCCCCATGTAGCAAGTTTTGGGACAATCCCCCACCCTTCCCATTTATGACTTTTTCGACACTACCGACCCTGTCATTTTTTTCAATTTTTGCCCGCTTTGGAAAATCCTTGACAATTTTCACACAATGCCTTCACGGTGCTTGATTTTACACATTTTTCATTCAGGCCGCCCCTCTGGCCCCTTGTAGCAAGTTTTGGGACAATCCCCCACCCTTTCTATTTTTGACTTTTTCGACACTACCGACCCTGTCATTTTTTTCAATTTTTGGCCGCTTTGGAAAATCCTTGACAATTTTCACACAATGCCCTCACGGTGCTTGATTTTACACATTTTTCATTTAGGCCGCCCCTCTGGCCCCTTGTAGCAAGTTTTGGGACAATCCCCTACCCTTCCCTATTTTTGACTTTTTCGACACTACCGGCCCTGTCATTCTTTAAAATTTTTGCCCGCTTTGGAAAATCCTTGACAATTTTCACACAATGCCTTCACGGTGCTTGATTTTACACATTTTTCATTCAGGCCGCCCCTCTGGCCCCTTGTAGCAAGTTTTGGGACAATCCCCCACCCTTCCCATTTTTGACTTTTTCGACACTACCGGCCCTGTCATTTTTTTCAATTTTTGCCCCCTATGGAAAATCCTTCACAATTTTCACACAATGCCTTCACGGTGCTTGATTTTACACATTTTTCATTTAGGCCGCCCCTCTGGCCCCTTGTAGCAAGTTTTGGGACAATCCCCCACCCTTCCCTATTTTTGACTTTTTCGACACTACCAGCCCTGTCAGTTTTTTAAATTTTTGCCCGCTTTGGAAAATCCTTGACAATTTTCACACAATGCCTTCACGGTGCTTGATTTTACACATTTTTCATTCAGGCCGCCCCTCTGGCCCCATGTAGCAAGTTTTGGGACAATCCCCCACCCTTCCCATTTATGACTTTTTCGACACTACCGACCCTGTCATTTTTTTCAATTTTTGCCCACTTTGGAAAATCCTTGACAATTTTCACACAATGCCTTCACAGTGCTTGATTTTACACATTTTTAATTCAGGCCGCCCCTCTGGCCCCTTGTAGCAAGTTTTGGGACTATCCCCCACCCTTCCCATTTTTGACTTTTTCGACACTACCGGCCCTGTCGTTTTTTTCAATTTTTGGCCGCTTTGGAAAATCCTTCACAATTTTCACACAATGCCCTCACGGTGCTTGATTTTACACATTTTTCATTCAGGCCGCCCCTCTGGCCCCTTGTAGCAAGTTTTGGGACAATCCCCCACCCTTCCCATTTTTGACTTTTTCGACACTACCGGCCCTGTCATTTTTTTCAATTTTTGGCCGCTTTGGAAAATCCTTGACAATTTTCACACAATCCCTTCACGGTGCTTGATTTTACACATTTTTCATTCAGGCCGCCCCCTGGCCCCTTGTAGCAAGTTTTGGGACAATCCCCCACCCTTCCCATTTTTGACTTTTTCGACACTACCGGCCCTGTCATTTTTTTCAATTTTTGGCCGCTTTGGAAAATCCTTGACAATTTTCACAGAATGCCCTCACGGTGCGTGATTTTACACATTTTTCATTCAGGCCACCCCTCTGGCCCCTTGTAGCAAGTTTTGGGACAATCCCCCACCCTTCCCATTTTTGACTTTTTCGACACTACCGGCCCTGTCATTTTTTTCCATTTTTGGCCGCTTTGGAAAATCCTTCACAATTTTCACACAATGCCCTCACGGTGCTTGATTTTACACATTTTTCATTCAGGCCGCCCCTCTGGCCCCTTGTAGCAAGTTTTGGGACAATCCCCCACCCTTCCCTATTTTTGACTTTTTCGACACTACCGGCACTGTCATTTTTTAAAATTTTTGCCCGCTTTGGAAAATCCTTGACAATTTTCACACAATGCCTTCACGGTGCTTGATTTTACACATTTTTCATTCAGGCCGCCCCTCTGGCCCCTTGTAGCAAGTTTTGGGACAATCCCCCACCCTTCCCATTTTTGACTTTTTCGACACTACCGACCCTGTCATTTTTTTCAATTTTTGCCCGCTTTGGAAAATCCTTGACAATTTTCACACAATGCCTTCACGGTGCTTGATTTTACACATTTTTCATTCAGGCCGCCCCTCTGGCCCCTTGTAGCAAGTTTTGGGACAATCCCCCACCCTTCCCATTTTTGACTTTTTCGACACTACCAGCCCTGTCATTTTTTTCAATTTTTGCCCGCCTTGGAAAATCCTTGACAATTTTCACACAATGCCTTCACGGTGCTTGATTTTACACATTTTTCATTCAGGCCGCCCCTCTGGCCCCTTGTAGCAAGTTTTGGGACAATCCCCCACCCTTCCCATTTTTGACTTTTTCGACACTACCAGCCCTGTCATTTTTTTCAATTTTTGCCCGCCTTGGAAAATCCTTGACAATTTTCACACAATGCCTTCACGGTGCTTGATTTTACACATTTTTCATTCAGGCCGCCCCTCTGGCCCCTTGTAGCAAGTTTTGGGACAATCCCCCACCCTTCCCATTTTTGACTTTTTCGACACTACCGACCCTGTCATTTTTTTCAATTTTTGCCCGCTTTGGAAAATCCTTGACAATTTTCACAAAATGCCTTCACGGTGCTTGATTTTACACATTTTTCATTCAGGCCGCCCCTCTGGCCCCTTGTAGCAAGTTTTGGGACAATCCCCCACCCTTCCCATTTTTGACTTTTTCGACACTACCGACCCTGTCATTTTTTTCAATTTTTGCCCGCTTTGGAAAATCCTTGACAATTTTCACAAAATGCCTTCACGGTGCTTGATTTTACACATTTTTCATTCAGGCCGCCCCTCTGGCCCCTTGTAGCAAGTTTTGGGACAATCCCCTACCCTTCCCTATTTTTGACTTTTTCGACACTACCGGCCCTGTCATTCTTTAAAATTTTTTCCCGCTTTGGAAAATCCTTGACAATTTTCACACAATGCCTTCACGGTGCTTGATTTTACACATTTTTCATTCAGGCCGCCCCTCTGGCCCCATGTAGCAAGTTTTGGGACAATCCCCCACCCTTCCCATTTATGACTTTTTCGACACTACCGACCCTGTCATTTTTTTCAATTTTTGCCCGCTTTGGAAAATCCTTGACAATTTTCACACAATGCCTTCACGGTGCTTGATTTTACACATTTTTCATTCAGGCCGCCCCTCTGGCCCCTTGTAGCAAGTTTTGGGACAATCCCCCACCCTTTCTATTTTTGACTTTTTCGACACTACCGACCCTGTCATTTTTTTCAATTTTTGGCCGCTTTGGAAAATCCTTGACAATTTTCACACAATGCCCTCACGGTGCTTGATTTTACACATTTTTCATTTAGGCCGCCCCTCTGGCCCCTTGTAGCAAGTTTTGGGACAATCCCCTACCCTTCCCTATTTTTGACTTTTTCGACACTACCGGCCCTGTCATTCTTTAAAATTTTTGCCCGCTTTGGAAAATCCTTGACAATTTTCACACAATGCCTTCACGGTGCTTGATTTTACACATTTTTCATTCAGGCCGCCCCTCTGGCCCCTTGTAGCAAGTTTTGGGACAATCCCCCACCCTTCCCATTTTTGACTTTTTCGACACTACCGGCCCTGTCATTTTTTTCAATTTTTGCCCCCTATGGAAAATCCTTCACAATTTTCACACAATGCCTTCACGGTGCTTGATTTTACACATTTTTCATTTAGGCCGCCCCTCTGGCCCCTTGTAGCAAGTTTTGGGACAATCCCCCACCCTTCCCTATTTTTGACTTTTTCGACACTACCAGCCCTGTCAGTTTTTTAAATTTTTGCCCGCTTTGGAAAATCCTTGACAATTTTCACACAATGCCTTCACGGTGCTTGATTTTACACATTTTTCATTCAGGCCGCCCCTCTGGCCCCATGTAGCAAGTTTTGGGACAATCCCCCACCCTTCCCATTTATGACTTTTTCGACACTACCGACCCTGTCATTTTTTTCAATTTTTGCCCACTTTGGAAAATCCTTGACAATTTTCACACAATGCCTTCACAGTGCTTGATTTTACACATTTTTAATTCAGGCCGCCCCTCTGGCCCCTTGTAGCAAGTTTTGGGACTATCCCCCACCCTTCCCATTTTTGACTTTTTCGACACTACCGGCCCTGTCGTTTTTTTCAATTTTTGGCCGCTTTGGAAAATCCTTCACAATTTTCACACAATGCCCTCACGGTGCTTGATTTTACACATTTTTCATTCAGGCCGCCCCTCTGGCCCCTTGTAGCAAGTTTTGGGACAATCCCCCACCCTTCCCATTTTTGACTTTTTCGACACTACCGGCTCTGTCATTTTTTTTCCATTTTTGGCCGCTTTGGAAAATCCTTCACAATTTTCACACAATGCCCTCACGGTGCTTGATTTTACACATTTTTCATTCAGGCCGCCCCTCTGGCCCCTTGTAGCAAGTTTTGGGACAATCCCCCACCCTTCCCTATTTTTGACTTTTTCGACACTACCGGCACTGTCATTTTTTAAAATTTTTGCCCGCTTTGGAAAATCCTTGACAATTTTCACACAATGCCTTCACGGTGCTTGATTTTACACATTTTTCATTCAGGCCGCCCCTCTGGCCCCTTGTAGCAAGTTTTGGGACAATCCCCCACCCTTCCCATTTTTGACTTTTTCGACACTACCGACCCTGTCATTTTTTTCAATTTTTGGCCGCTTTGGAAAATCCTTGACAATTTTCACACAATGCCTTCACAGTGCTTGATTTTACACATTTTTCATTCAGGTCGGCCCTCTGGCCCCTTGTAGCAAGTTTTGGGACAATCCCCCACCCTTCCCATTTTTGACTTTTTCGACACTACCGGCCCTGTCATTTTTTTCAATTTTTGCCCGCTTAGGAAAATCCTTGACAATTTTCACACAATGCCTTCACGGTGCTTGATTTTACACATTTTTCATTCAGGCCGCCCCTGTGGCCCCTTGTAGCAAGTTTTGGGACAATCCCCCACCCTTCCCATTTTTGACTTTTTCGACACTACCGGCCCTGTCATTTTTTTCAATTTTTGGCCGCTTTGGAAAATCCTTCACAATTTTCACAGAATGCCCTCACGGTGCGTGATTTTACACATTTTTCATTCAGGCCGCCCCTCTGGCCCCTTGTAGCAAGTTTTGGGACAATCCCCCACCCTTCCCATTTTTTACTTTTTCGACACTACCGACCCTGTCATTTTTTTCAATTTTTGCCCGCTTTGGAAAGTCCTTAACAATTTTCACACAATGCCTTCACGGTGCTTGATTTTACACATTTTTCATTCAGGCCACCCCTCTGGCCCCTTGTAGCAAGTTTTGGGACAATCCCCCACCCTTCCCATTTTTGACTTTTTCGACACTACCGGCCCTGTCATTTTTTTCCATTTTTGGCCGCTTTGGAAAATCCTTCACAATTTTCACACAATGCCCTCACGGTGCTTAATTTTACACATTTTTCATTCAGGCCGCCCCTGTGGCCCCTTGTAGCAAGTTTTGGGACAATCCCCCACCCTTCCCATTTTTGACTTTTTCGACACTACCGGCCCTGTCATTTTTTTCCATTTTTGGCCGCTTTGGAAAATCCTTCACAATTTTCACACAATGCCCTCACGGTGCTTGATTTTACACATTTTTCATTCAGGCCGCCCCTGTGGCCCCTTGTAGCAAGTTTTGGGACAATCCCCCACCCTTCCCATTTTTGACTTTTTCGACACTACCGGCCCTGTCATTTTTTTCAATTTTTGCCCGCTTAGGAAAATCCTTGACAATTTTCACACAATGCCTTCACGGTGCTTGATTTTACACATTTTTCATTCAGGCCGCCCCTGTGGCCCCTTGTAGCAAGTTTTGGGACAATCCCCCACCCTTCCCATTTTTGACTTTTTCGACACTACCGGCCCTGTCATTTTTTTCAATTTTTGGCCGCTTTGGGAAATCCTTCACAATTTTCACAGAATGCCCTCACGGTGCGTGATTTTACACATTTTTCATTCAGGCCGCCCCTCTGGCCCCTTGTAGCAAGTTTTGGGACAATCCCCCACCCTTCCCATTTTTTACTTTTTCGACACTACCGACCCTGTCATTTTTTTCAATTTTTGCCCGCTTTGGAAAGTCCTTAACAATTTTCACACAATGCCTTCACGGTGCTTGATTTTACACATTTTTCATTCAGGCCACCCCTCTGGCCCCTTGTAGCAAGTTTTGGGACAATCCCCCACCCTTCCCATTTTTGACTTTTTCGACACTACCGGCCCTGTCATTTTTTTCCATTTTTGGCCGCTTTGGAAAATCCTTCACAATTTTCACACAATGCCCTCACGGTGCTTAATTTTACACATTTTTCATTCAGGCCGCCCCTGTGGCCCCTTGTAGCAAGTTTTGGGACAATCCCCCACCCTTCCCATTTTTGACTTTTTCGACACTACCGGCCCTGTCATTTTTTTCCATTTTTGGCCGCTTTGGAAAATCCTTCACAATTTTCACACAATGCCCTCACGGTGCTTGATTTTACACATTTTTCATTCAGGCCGCCCCTGTGGCCCCTTGTAGCAAGTTTTGGGACAATCCCCCACCCTTCCCATTTTTGACTTTTTCGACACTACCGGCCCTGTCATTTTTTTCAATTTTTCCCGCTTAGGAAAATCCTTGACAATTTTCACACAATGCCTTCACGGTGCTTGATTTTACACATTTTTCATTCAGGCCGCCCCTCTGGCCCCTTGTAGCAAGTTTTGGGACAATCCCCCACCCTTCCCATTTTTGACTTTTTCGACACTACCGACCCTGTCTTTTTTTCCATTTTTGGCCGCTTTGGAAAATCCTTCACAATTTTCACACAATGCCCTCACGGTGCTTGATTTTACACATTTTTCATTCAGGCCGCCCCTGTGGCCCCTTGTAGCAAGTTTTGGGACAATCCCCCACCCTTCCCATTTTTGACTTTTTCGACACTACCGGCCCTGTCATTTTTTTCAATTTTTGGCCGCTTTGGAAAATCCTTGACAATTTTCACACAATCCCTTCACGGTGCTTGATTTTACACATTTTTCATTCAGGCCGCCCCTCTGGCCCCTTGTAGCAAGTTTTGGGACAATCCCCCACCCTTCCCATTTTTGACTTTTTCGACACTACCGGCCCTGTCATTTTTTTCAATTTTTGCCCGCTTTGGAAAATCCTTAACAATTTTCACACAATGCCTTCACGGTGCTTGATTTTACACATTTTTCATTCAGGCCGCCCCTCTGGCCCCTTGTAGCAAGTTTTGGGACAATCCCCCACCCTTCCCATTTTTGACTTTTTCGACACTACCGGCCCTGTCATTTTTTTCAATTTTTGGCCGCTTTGGAAAATCCTTCACAATTTTCACAGAATGCCCTCACGGTGCGTGATTTTACACATTTTTCATTCAGGCCGCCCCTGTGGCCCCTTGTAGCAAGTTTTGGGACAATCCCCCACCCTTCCCATTTTTGACTTTTTCGACACTACCGGCCCTGTCATTTTTTTCAATTTTTCCCGCTTAGGAAAATCCTTGACAATTTTCACACAATGCCTTCACGGTGCTTGATTTTACACATTTTTCATTCAGGCCGCCCCTCTGGCCCCTTGTAGCAAGTTTTGGGACAATCCCCCACCCTTCCCATTTTTGACTTTTTCGACACTACCGACCCTGTCATTTTTTTCCATTTTTGGCCGCTTTGGAAAATCCTTCACAATTTTCACACAATGCCCTCACGGTGCTTGATTTTACACATTTTTCATTCAGGCCGCCCCTGTGGCCCCTTGTAGCAAGTTTTGGGACAATCCCCCACCCTTCCCATTTTTGACTTTTTCGACACTACCGGCCCTGTCATTTTTTTCAATTTTTGGCCGCTTTGGAAAATCCTTGACAATTTTCACACAATCCCTTCACGGTGCTTGATTTTACACATTTTTCATTCAGGCCGCCCCTCTGGCCCCTTGTAGCAAGTTTTGGGACAATCCCCCACCCTTCCCATTTTTGACTTTTTCGACACTACCGGCCCTGTCATTTTTTTCAATTTTTGGCCGCTTTGGAAAATCCTTCACAATTTTCACAGAATGCCCTCACGGTGCGTGATTTTACACATTTTTCATTCAGGCCACCCCTCTGGCCCCTTGTAGCAAGTTTTGGGACAATCCCCCACCCTTCCCATTTTTGACTTTTTCGACACTACCGGCCCTGTCATTTTTTTCCATTTTTGGCCGCTTTGGAAAATCCTTCACAATTTTCACACAATGCCCTCACGGTGCTTGATTTTACACATTTTTCATTCAGGCCGCCCCTCTGGCCCCTTGTAGCAAGTTTTGGGACAATCCCCCACCCTTCCCTATTTTTGACTTTTTCGACACTACCGGCACTGTCATTTTTTAAAATTTTTGCCCGCTTTGGAAAATCCTTCACAATTTTCACACAATGCCTTCACGGTGCTTGATTTTACACATTTTTCATTCAGGCCGCCCCTCTGGCCCCTTGTAGCAAGTTTTGGGACAATCCCCCACCCTTCCCATTTTTGACTTTTTCGACACTACCAGCCCTGTCATTTTTTTCAATTTTTGCCCGCCTTGGAAAATCCTTGACAATTTTCACACAATGCCTTCACGGTGCTTGATTTTACACATTTTTCATTCAGGCCGCCCCTCTGGCCCCTTGTAGCAAGTTTTGGGACAATCCCCCACCCTTCCCATTTTTGACTTTTTCGACACTACCAGCCCTGTCATTTTTTTCAATTTTTGCCCGCCTTGGAAAATCCTTGACAATTTTCACACAATGCCTTCACGGTGCTTGATTTTACACATTTTTCATTCAGGCCGCCCCTCTGGCCCCTTGTAGCAAGTTTTGGGACAATCCCCCACCCTTCCCATTTTTGACTTTTTCGACACTACCGACCCTGTCATTTTTTTCAATTTTTGCCCGCTTTGGAAAATCCTTGACAATTTTCACAAAATGCCTTCACGGTGCTTGATTTTACACATTTTTCATTCAGGCCGCCCCTCTGGCCCCTTGTAGCAAGTTTTGGGACAATCCCCTACCCTTCCCTATTTTTGACTTTTTCGACACTACCGGCCCTGTCATTCTTTAAAATTTTTTCCCGCTTTGGAAAATCCTTGACAATTTTCACACAATGCCTTCACGGTGCTTGATTTCACACATTTTTCATTCAGGCCGCCCCTCTGGCCCCATGTAGCAAGTTTTGGGACAATCCCCCACCCTTCCCATTTATGACTTTTTCGACACTACCGACCCTGTCATTTTTTTCAATTTTTGCCCGCTTTGGAAAATCCTTGACAATTTTCACACAATGCCTTCACGGTGCTTGATTTTACACATTTTTCATTCAGGCCGCCCCTCTGGCCCCTTGTAGCAAGTTTTGGGACAATCCCCCACCCTTTCTATTTTTGACTTTTTCGACACTACCGACCCTGTCATTTTTTTCAATTTTTGGCCGCTTTGGAAAATCCTTGACAATTTTCACACAATGCCCTCACGGTGCTTGATTTTACACATTTTTCATTTAGGCCGCCCCTCTGGCCCCTTGTAGCAAGTTTTGGGACAATCCCCTACCCTTCCCTATTTTTGACTTTTTCGACACTACCGGCCCTGTCATTCTTTAAAATTTTTGCCCGCTTTGGAAAATCCTTGACAATTTTCACACAATGCCTTCACGGTGCTTGATTTTACACATTTTTCATTCAGGCCGCCCCTCTGGCCCCTTGTAGCAAGTTTTGGGACAATCCCCCACCCTTCCCATTTTTGACTTTTTCGACACTACCGACCCTGTCATTTTTTTCAATTTTTGCCCGCTTTGGAAAGTCCTTAACAATTTTCACACAATGCCTTCACGGTGCTTGATTTTACACATTTTTCATTCAGGCCACCCCTCTGGCCCCTTGTAGCAAGTTTTGGGACAATCCCCCACCCTTCCCATTTTTGACTTTTTCGACACTACCGGCCCTGTCATTTTTTTCCATTTTTGGCCGCTTTGGAAAATCCTTCACAATTTTCACACAATGCCCTCACGGTGCTTAATTTTACACATTTTTCATTCAGGCCGCCCCTGTGGCCCCTTGTAGCAAGTTTTGGGACAATCCCCCACCCTTCCCATTTTTGACTTTTTCGACACTACCGGCCCTGTCATTTTTTTCCATTTTTGGCCGCTTTGGAAAATCCTTCACAATTTTCACACAATGCCCTCACGGTGCTTGATTTTACACATTTTTCATTCAGGCCGCCCCTGTGGCCCCTTGTAGCAAGTTTTGGGACAATCCCCCACCCTTCCCATTTTTGACTTTTTCGACACTACCGGCCCTGTCATTTTTTTCAATTTTTCCCGCTTAGGAAAATCCTTGACAATTTTCACACAATGCCTTCACGGTGCTTGATTTTACACATTTTTCATTCAGGCCGCCCCTCTGGCCCCTTGTAGCAAGTTTTGGGACAATCCCCCACCCTTCCCATTTTTGACTTTTTCGACACTACCGACCCTGTCATTTTTTTCCATTTTTGGCCGCTTTGGAAAATCCTTCACAATTTTCACACAATGCCCTCACGGTGCTTGATTTTACACATTTTTCATTCAGGCCGCCCCTGTGGCCCCTTGTAGCAAGTTTTGGGACAATCCCCCACCCTTCCCATTTTTGACTTTTTCGACACTACCGGCCCTGTCATTTTTTTCAATTTTTGGCCGCTTTGGAAAATCCTTGACAATTTTCACACAATCCCTTCACGGTGCTTGATTTTACACATTTTTCATTCAGGCCGCCCCTCTGGCCCCTTGTAGCAAGTTTTGGGACAATCCCCCACCCTTCCCATTTTTGACTTTTTCGACACTACCGGCCCTGTCATTTTTTTCAATTTTTGCCCGCTTTGGAAAATCCTTAACAATTTTCACACAATGCCTTCACGGTGCTTGATTTTACACATTTTTCATTCAGGCCGCCCCTCTGGCCCCTTGTAGCAAGTTTTGGGACAATCCCCCACCCTTCCCATTTTTGACTTTTTCGACACTACCGGCCCTGTCATTTTTTTCAATTTTTGGCCGCTTTGGAAAATCCTTCACAATTTTCACAGAATGCCCTCACGGTGCGTGATTTTACACATTTTTCATTCAGGCCGCCCCTGTGGCCCCTTGTAGCAAGTTTTGGGACAATCCCCCACCCTTCCCATTTTTGACTTTTTCGACACTACCGGCCCTGTCATTTTTTTCAATTTTTCCCGCTTAGGAAAATCCTTGACAATTTTCACACAATGCCTTCACGGTGCTTGATTTTACACATTTTTCATTCAGGCCGCCCCTCTGGCCCCTTGTAGCAAGTTTTGGGACAATCCCCCACCCTTCCCATTTTTGACTTTTTCGACACTACCGACCCTGTCATTTTTTTCCATTTTTGGCCGCTTTGGAAAATCCTTCACAATTTTCACACAATGCCCTCACGGTGCTTGATTTTACACATTTTTCATTCAGGCCGCCCCTGTGGCCCCTTGTAGCAAGTTTTGGGACAATCCCCCACCCTTCCCATTTTTGACTTTTTCGACACTACCGGCCCTGTCATTTTTTTCAATTTTTGGCCGCTTTGGAAAATCCTTGACAATTTTCACACAATCCCTTCACGGTGCTTGATTTTACACATTTTTCATTCAGGCCGCCCCTCTGGCCCCTTGTAGCAAGTTTTGGGACAATCCCCCACCCTTCCCATTTTTGACTTTTTCGACACTACCGGCCCTGTCATTTTTTTCAATTTTTGCCCGCTTTGGAAAATCCTTAACAATTTTCACACAATGCCTTCACGGTGCTTGATTTTACACATTTTTCATTCAGGCCGCCCCTCTGGCCCCTTGTAGCAAGTTTTGGGACAATCCCCCACCCTTCCCATTTTTGACTTTTTCGACACTACCGGCCCTGTCATTTTTTTCAATTTTTGGCCGCTTTGGAAAATCCTTCACAATTTTCACAGAATGCCCTCACGGTGCGTGATTTTACACATTTTTCATTCAGGCCGCCCCTGTGGCCCCTTGTAGCAAGTTTTGGGACAATCCCCCACCCTTCCCATTTTTGACTTTTTCGACACTACCGGCCCTGTCATTTTTTTCAATTTTTCCCGCTTAGGAAAATCCTTGACAATTTTCACACAATGCCTTCACGGTGCTTGATTTTACACATTTTTCATTCAGGCCGCCCCTCTGGCCCCTTGTAGCAAGTTTTGGGACAATCCCCCACCCTTCCCATTTTTGACTTTTTCGACACTACCGACCCTGTCATTTTTTTCCATTTTTGGCCGCTTTGGAAAATCCTTCACAATTTTCACACAATGCCCTCACGGTGCTTGATTTTACACATTTTTCATTCAGGCCGCCCCTGTGGCCCCTTGTAGCAAGTTTTGGGACAATCCCCCACCCTTCCCATTTTTGACTTTTTCGACACTACCGGCCCTGTCATTTTTTTCCATTTTTGGCCGCTTTGGAAAATCCTTCACAATTTTCACACAATGCCCTCACGGTGCTTGATTTTACACATTTTTCATTCAGGCCGCCCCTCTGGCCCCTTGTAGCAAGTTTTGGGACAATCCCCCACCCTTCCCTATTTTTGACTTTTTCGACACTACCGGCACTGTCATTTTTTAAAATTTTTGCCCGCTTTGGAAAATCCTTCACAATTTTCACACAATGCCTTCACGGTGCTTGATTTTACACATTTTTCATTCAGGCCGCCCCTCTGGCCCCTTGTAGCAAGTTTTGGGACAATCCCCCACCCTTCCCATTTTTGACTTTTTCGACACTACCAGCCCTGTCATTTTTTTCAATTTTTGCCCGCCTTGGAAAATCCTTGACAATTTTCACACAATGCCTTCACGGTGCTTGATTTTACACATTTTTCATTCAGGCCGCCCCTCTGGCCCCTTGTAGCAAGTTTTGGGACAATCCCCCACCCTTCCCATTTTTGACTTTTTCGACACTACCAGCCCTGTCATTTTTTTCAATTTTTGCCCGCCTTGGAAAATCCTTGACAATTTTCACACAATGCCTTCACGGTGCTTGATTTTACACATTTTTCATTCAGGCCGCCCCTCTGGCCCCTTGTAGCAAGTTTTGGGACAATCCCCCACCCTTCCCATTTTTGACTTTTTCGACACTACCGACCCTGTCATTTTTTTCAATTTTTGCCCGCTTTGGAAAATCCTTGACAATTTTCACAAAATGCCTTCACGGTGCTTGATTTTACACATTTTTCATTCAGGCCGCCCCTCTGGCCCCTTGTAGCAAGTTTTGGGACAATCCCCTACCCTTCCCTATTTTTGACTTTTTCGACACTACCGGCCCTGTCATTCTTTAAAATTTTTTCCCGCTTTGGAAAATCCTTGACAATTTTCACACAATGCCTTCACGGTGCTTGATTTCACACATTTTTCATTCAGGCCGCCCCTCTGGCCCCATGTAGCAAGTTTTGGGACAATCCCCCACCCTTCCCATTTATGACTTTTTCGACACTACCGACCCTGTCATTTTTTTCAATTTTTGCCCGCTTTGGAAAATCCTTGACAATTTTCACACAATGCCTTCACGGTGCTTGATTTTACACATTTTTCATTCAGGCCGCCCCTCTGGCCCCTTGTAGCAAGTTTTGGGACAATCCCCCACCCTTTCTATTTTTGACTTTTTCGACACTACCGACCCTGTCATTTTTTTCAATTTTTGGCCGCTTTGGAAAATCCTTGACAATTTTCACACAATGCCCTCACGGTGCTTGATTTTACACATTTTTCATTCAGGCCGCCCCTCTGGCCCCTTGTAGCAAGTTTTGGGACAATCCCCTACCCTTCCCTATTTTTGACTTTTTCGACACTACCGGCCCTGTCATTCTTTAAAATTTTTGCCCGCTTTGGAAAATCCTTGACAATTTTCACACAATGCCTTCACGGTGCTTGATTTTACACATTTTTCATTCAGGCCGCCCCTCTGGCCCCTTGTAGCAAGTTTTGGGACAATCCCCCACCCTTCCCATTTTTGACTTTTTCGACACTACCGGCCCTGTCATTTTTTTCAATTTTTGCCCCCTATGGAAAATCCTTCACAATTTTCACACAATGCCTTCACGGTGCTTGATTTTACACATTTTTCATTTAGGCCGCCCCTCTGGCCCCTTGTAGCAAGTTTTGGGACAATCCCCCACCCTTCCCTATTTTTGACTTTTTCGACACTACCAGCCCTGTCAGTTTTTTAAATTTTTGCCCGCTTTGGAAAATCCTTGACAATTTTCACACAATGCCTTCACGGTGCTTGATTTTACACATTTTTCATTCAGGCCGCCCCTCTGGCCCCATGTAGCAAGTTTTGGGACAATCCCCCACCCTTCCCATTTATGACTTTTTCGACACTACCGACCCTGTCATTTTTTTCAATTTTTGCCCACTTTGGAAAATCCTTGACAATTTTCACACAATGCCTTCACAGTGCTTGATTTTACACATTTTTAATTCAGGCCGCCCCTCTGGCCCCTTGTAGCAAGTTTTGGGACTATCCCCCACCCTTCCCATTTTTGACTTTTTCGACACTACCGGCCCTGTCGTTTTTTTCAATTTTTGGCCGCTTTGGAAAATCCTTCACAATTTTCACACAATGCCCTCACGGTGCTTGATTTTACACATTTTTCATTCAGGCCGCCCCTCTGGCCCCTTGTAGCAAGTTTTGGGACAATCCCCCACCCTTCCCATTTTTGACTTTTTCGACACTACCGGCTCTGTCATTTTTTTTCCATTTTTGGCCGCTTTGGAAAATCCTTCACAATTTTCACACAATGCCCTCACGGTGCTTGATTTTACACATTTTTCATTCAGGCCGCCCCTCTGGCCCCTTGTAGCAAGTTTTGGGACAATCCCCCACCCTTCCCTATTTTTGACTTTTTCGACACTACCGGCACTGTCATTTTTTAAAATTTTTGCCCGCTTTGGAAAATCCTTGACAATTTTCACACAATGCCTTCACGGTGCTTGATTTTACACATTTTTCATTCAGGCCGCCCCTCTGGCCCCTTGTAGCAAGTTTTGGGACAATCCCCCACCCTTCCCATTTTTGACTTTTTCGACAGTACCAGCCCTGTCATTTTTTTCAATTTTTGCCCGCCTTGGAAAATCCTTGACAATTTTCACACAATGCCTTCACGGTGCTTGATTTTACACATTTTTCATTCAGGCCGCCCCTCTGGCCCCTTGTAGCAAGTTTTGGGACAATCCCCCACCCTTCCCATTTTTGACTTTTTCGACACTACCAGCCCTGTCATTTTTTTCAATTTTTGCCCGCCTTGGAAAATCCTTGACAATTTTCACACAATGCCTTAACGGTGCTTGATTTTACACATTTTTCATTCAGGCCGCCCCTCTGGCCCCTTGTAGCAAGTTTTGGGACAATCCCCCACCCTTCCTATTTTTGACTTTTTCGACACTACCGGCCATGTGATTTTTTTCAATTTTTGGCCGCTTTGGAAAATCCTTGACAATTTTCACACAATGCCCTCACGGTGCTTGATTTTACACATTTTTCATTCAGGCCGCCCCTCTGGCCCCTTGTAGCAAGTTTTGGGACAATCCCCTACCCTTCCCTATTTTTGACTTTTTCGACACTACCGGCCCTGTCATTCTTTAAAATTTTTGCCCGCTTTGGAAAATCCTTGACAATTTTCACACAATGCCTTCACGGTGCTTGATTTTACACATTTTTCATTCAGGCCGCCCCTCTGGCCCCATGTAGCAAGTTTTGGGACAATCCCCCACCCTTCCCATTTATGACTTTTTCGACACTACCGACCCTGTCATTTTTTTCAATTTTTGCCCGCTTTGGAAAATCCTTCACAATTTTCACACAATGCCTTCACGGTGCTTGATTTTACACATTTTTCATTCAGGCCGCCCCTCTGGCCCCTTGTAGCAAGTTTTGGGACAATCCCCCACCCTTCCTATTTTTGACTTTTTCGACACTACCGGCCCTGTCATTTTTTTCAATTTTTGCCCCCTATGGAAAATCCTTCACAATTTTCACACAATGTCTTCACGGTGCTTGATTTTACACATTTTTCATTCAGGCCGCCCCTCTGGCCCCATGTAGCAAGTTTTGGGACAATCCCCCACCCTTCCCATTTTTGACTTTTTCGACACTACCGGCCCTGTCGTTTTTTTCAATTTTTGGCCGCTTTGGAAAATCCTTCACAATTTTCACACAATGCCCTCACGGAGCTTGATTTTACACATTTTTCATTCAGGCCGCCCCTCTGGCCCCTTGTAGCAAGTTTTGGGACAATCCCCCACCCTTCCCTATTTTTGACTTTTTCGACACTACCGGCACTGTCATTTTTTAAAATTTTTGCCCGCTTTGGAAAATCCTTGACAATTTTCACACAATGCCTTCACGGTGCTTGATTTTACACATTTTTCATTCAGGCCGCCCCTCTGGCTCCTTGTAGCAAGTTTTGGGACAATCCCCCACCCTTCCCATTTTTGACTTTTTCGACACTACCGACCCTCTCATTTTTTTCAATTTTTGCCCGCTTTGGAAAATCCTTGACAATTTTCACACAATGCCTTCACGGTGCTTGATTTTACACATTTTTCATTCAGGCCGCCCCTCTGGCCCCTTGTAGCAAGTTTTGGGACAATCCCCCACCCTTCCCATTTTTGACTTTTTCGACACTACCGACCCTGTCATTTTTTTCAATTTTTGGCCGCTTTGGAAAATCCTTGACAATTTTCACACAATGCCCTCACGGTGCTTGATTTTACACATTTTTCATTCAGGCCGCCCCTCTGGCCCCTTGTAGCAAGTTTTGGGACAATCCCCTACCCTTCCCTATTTTTGACTTTTTCGACACTACCGGCCCTGTCATTCTTCAAAATTTTTGCCCTCTTTGGAAAATCCTTGACAATTTTCACACAATGCCTTCACGGTGCTTGATTTTACACATTTTTCATTCAGGCCGCCCCTCTGGCCCCTTGTAGCAAGTTTTGGGACAATCCCCCACCCTTCCCATTTTTGACTTTTTCGACACTACCGACCCTGTCATCTTTTTCAATTTTTGCCCGCTTTGGAAAATCCTTCATAGTTTTCACACAATGCCTTCACAGTGCTTGATTTTACACACTTTTCATTCAGGCCGCCCCTCTGGCCCTTTGTAGCAAGTTTTGGGACAATCCCCCACCCTTCCCATTTTTGACTTTTTCGACACTACCGACCCTGTCATTTTTTTCAATTTTTGCCCGCCTTGGAAAATCCTTGACAATTTTCACACAATGCCTTCACAGTGCTTGATTTTACACACTTTTCATTCAGGCCGCCCCTCTGGCCCTTTGTAGCAAGTTTTGGGACAATCCCCCACCCTTCCCATTTTTGACTTTTTCGACACTACCGACCCTGTCATTTTTTTCAATTTTTGCCCGCTTTGGAAAATCCTTGACAATTTTCACACAATGCCTTCACGGTGCTTGATTTTACACATTTTTCATTCAGGCCGACCCTCTGGCCCCTTGTAGCAAGTTTTGGGACAATCCCCCACCCTTCCTATTTTTGACTTTTTCGACACTACCGGCCCTGTCATTTTTTTCAATTTTTGGCCGCTTTGGAAAATCCTTGACAATTTTCACACAATGCCCTCACGGTGCTTGATTTTACACAGTTTTCATTCAGGCCGCCCCTCTGGCCCCTTGTAGCAAGTTTTGGGACAATCCCCTACCCTTCCCTATTTTTGACTTTTTCGACACTACCGGCCCTGTCATTCTTTAAAATTTTTGCCCGCTTTGGAAAATCCTTGACAATTTTCACACAATGCCTTCACGGTGCTTGATTTTACACATTTTTCATTCAGGCCGCCCCTCTGGCCCCTTGTAGCAAGTTTTGGGACAATCCCCCACCCTTCCCATTTTTGACTTTTTCGACACTACCGGCCCTGTCATTTTTTTCAATTTTTGCCCGCTTTGGAAAATCCTTGACAATTTTCACACAATGCCTTCACGGTGCTTGATTTTACACATTTTTCATTCAGGCCGCCCCTCTGGCCCCTTGTAGCAAGTTTTGGGACAATCCCCCACCCTTCCTATTTTTGACTTTTTCGACACTACCGGCCCTGTCATCTTTTTCAATTTTTGCCCGCTTTGGAAAATCCTTGACAATTTTCACACAATGCCTTCACGGTGCTTGATTTTACACATTTTTCATTCAGGCCGCCCCTCTGGCCCCTTGTAGCAAGTTTTGGGACAATCCCCCACCCTTCCTATTTTTGACTTTTTCGACACTACCGGCCCTGTCATTTTTTTCAATTTTTGCCCGCTTTGGAAAATCCTTGACAATTTTCACACAATGCATTCACGGTGCTTGATTTTACACATTTTTCTTTCAGCCCGCCCCTCTGGCCCCTTGTAGCAAGTTTTGGGACAATCCCCCACCCTTCCTATTTTTGACTTTTTCGACACTACCGGCCCTGCAATTTTTTTCAATTGGCCGCCCCTCTGGCTCTTTGGTCATACACAACTTTATCATATTAATCAAAAACTTTTGGATGTTGCCAAAGTCCCATCTAAACAGAAACCGAACAATAGAAATTAGTTCCCTTGAACTGAGACCTGCTTTCTTACCTGCCTGTTTCTACATCTGTTTGTCCACCTCACCTGTTGTTTCAGCTGGCTCTGTCACAGCAGCATGTTGGATGCTGTCCTCCTCTCCTATGCCTAACGAATCTATCTCTTTCTCTCCCTGACCCTGTCTTTCTGCTTGAGCAGCACTGGTTGAAGCCTGAAAATATTGTAAACAAATTAATAACATAGCTAATTACACTGGTCGGACTGTTCAGCTCTGTTTCAGACTGATACCTCCGGTTCAGGCTGGTCCTCATCCTCAACACGTCTCTTTTTCAATCGCGGGAAATATTTTTCAATACTCATCTGGATTTAAGCAGCAAACATTCAGTGTAAGGGTAAAAAAACTACATAACAGTACTTATAACAACTTTATTTGATTCACAGCTGCTAGTGTTTTGACCTCGACAACCCAACTACATTTTACCGCAAACTTGCGACTAATTAACTTTATAAAGA
This sequence comes from Scomber japonicus, assembly GCF_027409825.1. Classification (NCBI taxonomy): domain Eukaryota; kingdom Metazoa; phylum Chordata; class Actinopteri; order Scombriformes; family Scombridae; genus Scomber; species Scomber japonicus. Next base: position 18,037,662 of record NC_070578.1, read on the forward strand.
AGGTGTAAGGGTCGGGTCGGGACGGGACAATATTGTATTCAAAATATAAAATATTTTATAAGACTTTTTAATGTGTGATTTTATAAAGGTGCACGTGATACCAATCTTTCTTGAATTTCACCAGCCGTCTTCTCTGCACTAAGTCACAGCTTCCACGCTTCTAGGGATGATCTCGCTGATGGAGACACGCGGTGTGCATGGAGGGGAGGGGCTGTGTGTGTGTGTGTGTGTGTGTGTGTGTGTGTGTGTGTGGGTGTGTGTGGGTGTGTGTGGGTGTGTGGGCTATGTGAGAGAGACGCGTGAGTGACAGAGAGACGCAGGGAGAGCAGGGAGAGGAAATGCAGCTTAACGAATACGATGCGTATTTTTTAAATAGCGTTAAAAAAAAATTAATAACGAAACGCAATATGTGGCGGCCGGTGTTGAATCTGTGGCGCACCGCCACGAATTAGTCTATGTGTGGGAAACACTGCATCAGGGGAGTGTGGGTTGAAGAGCCTGCGAGGCCGGCGTGCGCCTGCGGGGCCGGCATGTGCCTGCGAGGCCGGCATGTGCCCCACGGGGCGCTCGGCTGCGGTCTGCTGCTGTGTGACGAGAGGAGAGCCGGTTTCCCACGAATCTTTAGTCAAGTCGGACGGGTTGATCTGCAGTTCGTAATCCGTGGTGAGTTCACTCTTGGAGTAGTAATCGTAGCATTTGTTCAAGTTTTGTTGATGCAATGCGGGAAGTACGATCTGTTTCTGTGATGACCATGAAAGCTTGACTGAGACTGCCTGCACGTGAAACTCGAAAGCGAGAGTGAACGAGGGGGAAGCTGTTAGGTCTGTTTATATAGGAGCCGGAAGGGGTGTAATTGGTGTGTGTTCCCGCTCCTGAAACTGCGCTTATCAAGCTTCGATTCAAGAAAAACTAACTAACATGAGATATCTATTCAAGTGCATTGACCTCTGTTTCAGGTCAGGCGCTGTCACCAAGTTAAAGTTTGTGTTTGTGAATGAGGTATGATAAATACAATATTAGATAAACCATGATCATCTTCATAGCTGCAGATCATTCTTACAGACTTTGTTGTATTGCTCTTGTATACATATTTACAGCTCAACAAAGAGATCTTCACACTGCTAAACATGATGATGTGGTCCTGTTGGCTTCATCAGATCGTGACCTCCAACTCTCACTGGATCGGTTCGCAGCCGAGTGTGAAACGGCCGGGATGAGAATCAGCACATCCAAATCCGAGTCCATGGTCCTCAACCGGAAAAGGGTGGAGTGCACTCTTCGAGTCGGGGATGAGATCCTGCCCCAAGTGGAGGAGTTCAAGTACCTCAGGGTCTTGTTCACGAGTGAGGGAAGGATGGAACATGAGATCGACAGGCGGATTGGTGCGGCGTCTGCAGTAATGCAGACTCTGCACAGATCCGTCGTGGTGAAGAGAGAGCTGAGCCGAAAGGCAAAGCTCTGGATTTACCAGAGAGTTCCTACCCTCACCTATGGTCATGAGCTTTGGGGAGTGACCCAAAGAACTAGATCGTGGGTACAAGCGGCCGAAATGAGCTTCCTCCGTAGGGTGGCTGGGTTCTCCCTTAGAGATAGGGTGAGAAGCTCAGTTATCCGGAGGGAGCTCGGAGTAGACCTGCTGCTCCTCCGCGTTGAGAGGAGCCAGATGAGGTGGCTCGGGCATCTGATTAGGATGCCTCCCGGATGCCTCCCTGGTGAGGTGTTCAGGGCACGTCCCACCGGTAGGAGACCCCTAGGAAGACCCAGGACACGCTGGAGAGACTATGTCTCTCGGCTGGCCTGGGAACGCCTCGGGATCCACCGGGAAGAGCTGGATGAAGTGGCTGGGGAGAGGGAAGTCTGGGCTTCCCTGCTTAGGCTGCTGCCCCCGCGACCCAACCCCGGATAAGCGAAAGAGGACGGTACGGTACGGTACACTGCTAAACATAAAACATGCAGTATCAAGTGCCTACCATCCACAAACCAATGGCCAGGTAAACATGGATACATTTTTTTTCATGGATGGATGTTACGTAGACATTACATGATATATGTGTGTAATATGTACATAAATCTGCAATTCACATTGTTATTGTACAGGATAGAGGACAAATCAAAATATCAAACGTGCTCTCCGGCGCTATGTGAATGAGCACCACAACGACTGGGACATTCACCTGCAAGCTGTGGTGTATGGCATAAATACCGCCAAACAGGTGTGTTTTTTACTTTACAATCACTAATGCTGTTAAATTTGCATCTTGAGGAATGTCACATGTCACATTGTTTTTTACTGTGAACTTAGAGCTCCGCGAAGAACACCCCGTTTTTCCTGTTCTTCAACCGCCACTACCTCCTTCCTGAGGTTCTCAACGCCTGTCCCATGGGAGACCACTTTGAAGTTGGAGACCCAGAGGACGATCTGGAAGCTAGGATGAGGACAATCACAGACCTCAATGAAAAGGTAGTGAGGCACAAAGCTCATATATTGAAGTTGTTGTATTTATGTGTTTCATGTTATTTACTTTATTTGTGGCTTTGGCCAATAGGTTCTTGCCAACATAGAAAAGGCCCAGGAGAAGCAAAAGAGCTGTTATGCAGCACGCAAAAGGAAGCGCTGCAAAACAGTAGAAATTAACACAGGTGATGACATTCTCCTGTCTTCTGAGCCAAAGAGGCAGCGGCTGGGGCATGGCCTGAAACATATGCATCAAGGCCCCTACAAAGTCCTTGATATGTCAGAAAATGGCGTGGCCACCATCCAAAAGAACACTGGGTCCTTGCAGAAGGTGAATGTCGATCGCCTGAGGCCGTACTACAGACAGAAACGTAAGTGTTTTTAGTGTACTGCTAAACTGTTTGTGTGGCCATTGTTCCATTCTCCACTCTTGGTAACAACCAGATTTGGTAGTTTGTACTTTGTCTATGGGATCAATGCCCAACTTGTCTTACTTCAGATCGACAGTCTAGAGGACTGTCTAGGAGAGAGTGATCAAATCTGAGCTGGACATCTACGCCAAATACAGTAAAGTCATCCTCATCATCCTCCTGAAGTACCTGCCTCCCCATCTACGTCAATTTAAATGACACCCTTTCGGTCTCCACTCTCGGTAAGAGCCTGATGTCAGTAGTTTGTACTTTGTCTGTAGGATCAACACAATACTTAACTTATTTCCATCTTCTTGTTGTCTTAATTCAGATTGACAGTCTAAAAGACTAGGAGAGAGTGATCAAGTCTGAGCTGGACATCTATGGCAAACACAATAAAGCCAATTGTGTTTAAATGACACCTGTTCTCGGTAAGAAGCTGATTAGGTATTTTGTACTTTCTCTGTGGGAGCAATGCCTAACTTATCTTATTTTCAATTTCTTGTTGTCTTACTTCAGATTAACAGTAGGAGAGGGTGATCAAATCAGAGCTGGACATCTACGTCAATTGTGTTTAAATGACATGCTTCCAGTCTCCACTCTCAGTAAGAAGCTGATTTGGTAGTTTGTACTTTGTCTGCCTAACTTCAATTTCTTCAACACTGACGGCATCAATGACAAGAGGTGCAGTTCCAGGGAAGGAAGCTCTTGAGAGGAGAGTACAGCATCCCAACACAAGACACTGAGGTAAAGTTAACTAGTATGAGGTAGAACTGCTGCTTAATTTGTTTTATTAACTGTAATATCTACTGAGTGTGTGGACACATGTTTAAAAGACAGTGCCATATAGCTTCAAGTTTACTATAATATCTGTTGTACTAATATCGTTATTTTTGTGCAATTTCAGGAAAAGATGAAGATGATCGGGAGACTGCACTGTTGACAATCATCCTTCTGCCTTAATCAACTACATACCTGTATGCTCCAGATTCAGATTGCTTCAGTCTTTCTCTCTCTTTCTGTATCAACCCCAACCGGTTAAGGCAGATGGCTGCCCACCTAGAGCCTGGTTCTGCCTGAGGTTTCTTCCCATTACGGAGTCGCCAAGTGTTGCTCATGGGGGAATGTTGGGTCTCTTTAAATTAAAGAGTATAGTCATATCTTCTTATGTGATTACATAAAATTGTCTTTACTTGAATATGTGCACAATTTTTCATATAGCTATGTACATACATGTGTCTTTAGTTTCCTCCATTGTTTATATTCATTTTTTAAAGCATGTGGTTAAAATTCAAGATTTAAATTCTTTGACAGTACTGTTTAAGCTCTGTCTTTTGTTTTTTCCATCTCTGACATTAATTTGATGGAAACACATTTTTGTATTTTTAGATTAAAATGTTTGGTTCATGTTCAATGGAATTCTTTGGTCCTTCAAAGTTATAAACTAAAAGTTAACAAACTTTCAGTACTGGCTTGAGCATTCATTCATTTGAAATGGTCTTGTGATAGTATGTCAAACAGAGGCATGCATACCACAGTTTAAATATCTGTCTGCATCAAAACAACAGCTGAGGAAGTCCATCAGGTGAGTGGAGGAGCTGTGACAGAACTAGAAAGGGTGGTACCTGTGTCTATAACAAAGTATAAAAGAGTGCACATCACACATCAGATAAATCTTGGCCTTTTTTTCGTTAACAAAACTGTTCCAAAATCAAAGCTCTATGAATGTGAAATGGATGTAATGTAATGTTAAAAACTTCTGTTAGTTTATACCATTCTCAATTGAAAAAATATAAAATATATAATATGTTTATAGTACAATATATCTATATATACATATACATATATATAATAAAATAATATGATATAAATATATAAATAAAACAGATTGATACATAAGATAGTGTGTATCTATCTATATATATTTATATATTATATAAAGATATATATACTATCTTAACTATCTATTTTATAGCTATATATAGATATATATTGTGTATATATATACTATCTTATCTATCTATTTTATATATGTATATAATAAAATAATATAATATAAATACGGTATATCAATAAAAATATAGATAGATAAGATAGTGGATAGATAGATATAATTATTATTACTATTACCTCGTATTATTTTATTTCCATGTCTGATTTCCAGATAGTTCAATGATATGTATACTTACTCTTAACCTCTGACAACTATTTATAACCAAACTATTTATATTCATTCATATTTATGTATTTATACTATTGATTTATTTTATTTATATTTATACATGTCTGATTTCCAGATATTTCCATGATATGTATACTTACTCTTAACCTCTGACAACTATTTACAACCAAACTATTTATATTTATTCATATTTATACATTCATACGATTGATTTATTTTATTTATATTTATATGTTTATACAACTGATTTATTTCGCGTATCGCGTTTTGAGTCTGGGGGCGTTTTTTCCAAGCAGAGTTGCCGTACATAACCGTCCAAGATGGTGGACGATCGAGAACGCTACTGCGCATGTCAGACTCACATCGGGTAGGCGACTCACATCGGGTAGTGACAGGCATCATCTAGCGTGTGTTGTGTGATGTCATATAATTGCGACAGCGACAACAACAACAAACCCTCGAGCTTCGCTTGAACCGAGCCATCTCCCCAAAGATTAAGAATATGGTTTCATGCTCTGTCCATGGACTGATGTTTTCGACGTCCTCTGTTGCCTCCATTGATATCACCAAGCAACAACAACTGGAATAAGTGCGGGTCTGGTGTCGCATAGAGTGACGTAGCGTAGAGACGTAGAGAGACGTCACGGACAGTCAAATCCCATATGAGTGTTTGGAGTCTGGACTCACACACATCTGTCCAAATGCGATTTGAAACTACCTCCCAAAGGTGGTTTCAATCTGGTTTGCAAAAATCAGATTTCATGTGATTTATGACTGTTCAGACTTCATAAGAGCCATCTGGTTCCAATCTAGATGGGCTAAAAATCGGATTTTGGCTTGCAGTGTGAACGCAGCCTTAGTGACATAACACCACTGAGATGATGTTAGGAGAGTGTCAGATCAACTTGTAATGCTTGAAAATAGATCTGCAAGAGGTATTTATTTTGGTGACCCAGAAAAACAAAGCCCACAACCTTTCACAAAACAAAAACACTATAAACAGTTGTAGCTAAAAGGATTGATTAACTGCTTACAGTACGTGTGATTAATTTGATCATAATGACACAGTTATCTTCATGATTTATGTTTCATTTGAACAAATTCTGTATTATCGATAATGTCATTAACAATTATTGCTCAATCAGAACTCTTTTATTGATAGTGTGCAAAAGGTGGAGCGCCCTCATAGCTGAGTGGGAACAGTGCATGCCATAACACAACGTCCCTGGTTCAAGTCCAGCAAGGGACCTTGCTGTTTCCTGTCGGCCTCTCTGCCACCAACTGTTTAATAAAGGCCCAAAAACTAATATTAAAAAAAGGGGAGCAAAAGGCTCAAGTAACATGAAGACAGTGAGGTTTAACCCGTTGCAAGGCAATGCACTTTCGCACACAGCTCACGCTGGTTTGCAGATAACAACGCCTAGAAAAGTTAGATGGTTGGGCCCCAATCAGACAAAACATTTGCATGTTGCAAATCATGAGGTGCACCACACTGCCTTTTTTTGTTCAACCCAATCATTTTGAAAAAGAGCAGCTTGCTGTGTCTTTCTTTTAATTGTTGCTAGGCAACAACCTGCTAAGGGCAGGTGATACTGTTATTGCTATTTTACTGCTATTTTACTGTGAAGTAAACTTACTCCATATGAGTTCATATCATGTTAACTATGGTTGGTAATGGTATGGTTGACACCAGATACCCAGTCTTGTAGACAGGATTGAGGAAGAGGCATGAATCCAAGATCCTCAGTCAGAGAAGATGGCTACACAGTCAGGTATTAGCCAAATGGTTCTGGACCCTTTTCCTGTAAAACTACTTACCATAAAAAAGGGTTAAGGACACAGAGGACACAGGTGATGATTAACCAGAGGTTACTTCAAGTGCTATGACCCATAGGATGGGCTACAAAGATAATTAGCAAAGCTGATGGGAAGGTGCCAACTGATGAGGTGCAGGTGGATGAGAGGAACTACACCAGAAGTTCATTGAGTTGCCAGCCTTTCCAGGAATAATATATCATAAGGTCGTATAGGGTTACCAGCACTTTGTATCAAGTGATAACCTTTTATCCATCTGTGTAGCTTATGCAGCACCTGTTGTGTATTATAGTCTTTAGTACCCATTTAGCACTGTATGTTCTGTAATTGTAGAAATGTGTTAGCCCTATTAGTGAGGTTTATGTTAATTATAGAGATAATATAGCCTAAGTAACTGCCATGGTTCTGTCACTGACCCCAGAGACTTTCCTTGGCTGCTAATTTCCTCTGCCTTCAAGTCTGTCTCTATGTGGTGTGGCCTGTGGGTGTATCCTGTTCTGCTTTTCCTCCACAGTTTCCCTTTACACTTGCCCTGCATCTTCTTAATTAGCCCTGCCATGCCTCCAGTGTCTTTCCCAGCCAATCATCCCCATCATATCTGTTCCCTATTCCCTCATTAGTATTTAAGTCTTGGTTTGCTGTTCTGTCTTCGTTGGATCCTTTGTTCTTGTTCAGCATTCTGATTTGTTCTGCTCAGCTAGTTTTGTAGTTTAGTTTTTTACCTGCTATTCCAAGAGTAAAGATCTATTTTTCAGCCCTGCTTTTGCCGTTGGTCCCTACATTTGAGTCCAACTGCTCTGCTATTTATGACAGCAGCGTAATGTTGGTGCCTTTTGTTTCCTTCTTATTTAGAACCACATTCCCATGAAATAGTAATAGTGCCTGTTCATCTGTGTATCTGCCTTAGTTCACAGCAAAACTCTCCTGCCTCCCATGTCCTGACTAGGCACACCATATTGCTGACTGCATTTCCTAATGACCAAAAGTTTTAGTACACAGACAGAATACAATCTTCAAAATGTAACTTAACACTCGAAATGAGAGAATGCCGGCTAAAAGGATCTGATATTATATACTCCGTCACTTTGGATGACATTGTTTGTATCGGTCAGTTCTTGTGGTGAAACATAGGTATGGTTATTTTCTGTTTTGTGGATTTCTTTAATGAAATTTTATTCAAAACCAAAGTGCACAACTGAACATACTTGCATTGTGTGTTCTCTTCAGTACTGCCTGCATAGCCTATATAATTCATCAGTGTTTGTTCTGTTATTTTCTGTCCATCATTTCTTTCCCCTGACCTTTTACTTTTCACTGCATGACCATTTCAGTTACTGTACATGAGCATTGGGGATTGTGGACAAGAAGTTTTTACTGCACATTCCCCCTTTTGAGTAAAACAGATGTTTACCTGTTGGACAAATTTGGTAAAATGTGATTTGTTTGCATCTTTGTTTTTCTGTTGTGGTTTACTCAGAAAAACCTTTGTTTTTGCTTTTCAGACTTAAGTAATTCCTGTTCCTGTTGGTTTATTGAGTGTTGTCGTCACTTTTAAATACCAGCATCAGATTGGACTGATTACCAAACTAACGAGTCCCACATTATATTGATTGTCTAATTGTCTGTCCTGATAAATAAGAATCTAATTTGTCACACTGAGAGACTGCAGTAATAAGACATTGACTATACGTGTCCGTGTCAGACGTGTAGACATCCATGTTTCAGAGTCTGAGTGAGAGAATTCACATCTGCTTACTGCTGAGAGGCATACAGAGGGACAAGTAGCAACATGAGATGGTTAAATGAACCGTAGAAGTCTGTGGAAAAGCCATGTGACCTTAAAGATTCACCTCTTCATCTGTGCTCCTGCTGCTGTCCACACTAACTGATTAGGTTTGTTTGTTACATTGTGCTGGGTTAAATGTCAGACACTGAGCGATCCACCAGACTAATAAATGACTTGCACAGTCCTACACATTAGTGGACAGGGCATCAGTGTGTGTGTGTGTTTGTGTCTGTGTGGTGTGGAATATAAGAGTAAAGGGCACTTTTGCAAATAAAACTGATATTAGTTGATGATGTAAATGCAGTTTGCGTCTGCCTACATGAGATTTCAATGGTGTGTAAACCGCATTTACCCATGATGTAGATCCCGTTATCCTTTTTAAAGATCCCCTCCAAACATGTTTTAAGAAATATAAAATACTCTGCTTAGAATAATAGATTGTCTAACATAAAAATGATTAAAATGGCATCTACTCCTCTTCTTTCATTGAAGTTACAGGAAGAAAAACACATTTTTTGACAAAAGGGGGACTTCTCCATTACAGACAGCTAAGAGAGATATCCCCAAGCTAGACTGAAACTGTGACCATTGAGGTTCATGGTTGGCATCTTAACCCTTTATTTGCAGGCGAGGCTATGGAACCTCCTTGTCTAATCAAGGCTTCGAGGTGACATTTTTTTCTTTGGACAATAATAAATCCTTTCCTGTTATCTAAAATTAATTAGAAAAGGTCTATCTTTCCTCTGTCCACTAATTATTTATCTGACAAAGCCTACGTGAAACAGATTAATAGCAACGAGCCCATTAACTATTTTACTTATTTGGATGTAATTAAATGGAATAAAATTAATCACAACACTACTAGCTTGAGGTTGAATTGCTCATATTTGGCACTTCTTCTATGTTTAGTTGAGACAATCAAGTGTTGCCAAAACTGTGAATGAAGCATTAATTTCTTCAAGCTGTTATATTGTTATATTATTATATCAAATTTTGATTCTAATCTTGTTTACATGTTAATCAAAAAGAGTTTTGGGTGTTTTCTTTCCTAAAACATAACCTGCTTCTTGACTCACACAACGTTTAAGCAAATCTTGTCCAGTCACAATTCTGCAGTTTCACATCACTGCAGTTACTGAAACGTGATACTTCTGGACTTATTTTGATGTGTCATCATACGGTGGGATGAGCATTACTTCCAGCCCGCTGACTCTGATTTGAATCACTTTATTATTATTGTCAAACATGTTTTCAATTTAATGTTAATAGTTGTTCTAGGTCCATTAACTTCATACAAGCAGTCCATTAGTAGAGGTTGAATGGATGGGAGGAGACTGGGCACTGTATGTGTGTGTGTGTGAAGAGAGCAGAGTGAGGGCTCATGCAGCCACTGCAATGTTATTTATCACTATTGTCAAACTTTAACCCGACATACAGAGACCAGAATTGTCGCACAAGCTATGTTTTCTATTCTTCTAGGGACATTTGGACCCCCCCCCCCCCCCCCCCCCCCCCCACACACACACACACACAGTGGTACTTCTCTGATAATAGGATGAGTGCCTTCTATATTTTTTCTGTAATTTATCCTGCCTTATTTTTCCACGCTTCTTCAGTGGAGACGATGCTGAGCTGGTAAAAAAAGTAATAGCTATAAATCTGCTCTGCTGTAAGATCTGTGGTCTTGATGTATAGACTATTTTACTCTGCTTTTAGCACTTTCATCTGAGATCCTTTTTTCAGTGTGCAAAAAAAGTGTAAATAAAATGAGTTACTTAACTCTACAGATACAACACAGAGCAATCTCTGTCTCCAACCGGGACAGCTCTTCTTGGGCACAGAAAAGGACACAAGGTTAAGCAACAGATCATTTCATTTGTTGCTATAAGCTGGGTATAAGCTGTTACTATAAGATCACAGAGACATAAACATATCTGCTCTGGTGTCAGAAACCTGGAGGAGAAAACATATGGTAAACTGGTTTTATTGACAGGTTGTAGTACGTCTCTAGTTGACTGGAAAACTGAATAAATAGACAACCGGAAAATCTAAATTAAAACAGTGTTGTACTTGAGGATCATATCACGCAAACTGCCTGCCTGACAGAGCACACTCACTGCTCTCTCCTGCTCTCTGTGCAGCTGTCTGCTAGTGTCAGTGTGAACAGCTGTAACGGAGAATTGAAAGTCAGAGGAAAGACAGCAAAGCAAACTGACAGTGTTTCTCATCGAAGAGAAAGAAACACCTACTGTTGGTCAGTGAGGGCCTATAATCAATGCAAAACCATTCTTCTTTTTCTCATGTCAGAACTGTAGCTACTGTATGTTCACATAGCAAGACATTCAATTTATATACAGTATGATAATCCAGCAGAGTTAATGTGTGTAAGTAATGCAGTTTTTTCTTTCAACCTTGATGAACAAGCTTCACTTCAAACGTTTTTCCAGTAAATATTTATATAAAAACATGCATAAATTGCATAAATCTGACCTCAAGGGACCCGAAAAACCCTCACAGATGTTTCATTTATTCTGGTTAATTAGATGGGGCTATGTTGGGGGTGACAGGGGTCACTAAACTCACTGCACCATAAGAATGATAAGTTAGTAGTAGTATGTTATTCCAATGTCACATGTCAAGTCAAACTTAAAAAGCATGTGTAAAAAAACAAGTGTTGAGCAAATTATTTTTCTGGTCAATCTAAAATAATTAATAATAGATCATTAAAACAAATAGATAAATAACTTGAACAGAATGATTAGAACAATTTTGGTCCTGACAGTAAAAAATAAGATGACTCCTTTTGTTCAAAGTCTTTAGCTGTGATTTAAGAGTGGCAATAGATGGGAGGATCTAACTGATAGGGCTTCATTGATTTTGACTGAGAAGATGTGGGGAAGAATAACTGTTTAGAGGATCTGAGATGTCTGGGTGCAGAATACAAACAAGTGTAATGAAGATAACAGAGGAAATGCCAATTAAGCTCAGTCTGTAAGCTCAGTCTGTAACCTGATAAAAAGCCTAATTTGGTAAAATAAGTGACAACAGGTGTTTTGATCTAGATAGTTGGAACAATTGAACAGCGTCCCTATTGATATGTGAGTCTGACTGCATGTATACTGTTGGAGGCAGCTGTTTTAGTAATGAAAGCACATGCCTGTTACTATAATATGTAGGCGATGTCAAAATGAAAGCATGAAGTGGTACTACAAAACTAATCTGCTTCTCTAATAACATCTTTGTTTTCACTTCCAAATAAGTGTTTTACCTAACACAGTAAAATTGGGATTTTGGGTGCAAAATGGACTATGATGAAGCTGATTCCACGGGTATCAATGATGGAAAAAACTACTAAAATAATACCCAGGTCATAGAAAAATGTAGCATTTTCCTTTTAGAGCCATTTTTATGATGCTACAAATGAAGCAGGATGATGTTGGAGCAAATAAACACACTGAAATGCATTCAAATGTCTTGTGTATAATGTAGTGTCATGTATTATGTATTTTAAAATATAGTACATAATGTAATGGTGGTGATTACATACTGGAAGACGTATCGTGTAATTTAAAAAAGATGTGGTACATCTCACGCTAACATATCTCTCATGTCATCTGTGCAATAACAATATCTGGTACCAATATTACTCTTGTAAAACCTAATGTAAATAATGTGACAACTATTTTACTACATATTTCTTACTATGATTGTCCTTATAGTTTTTTTTGTACTTAGTATTTATTGTTCTCTATTCTTTTTCTTATTGCTACTTTTATATTCTATTACTGTCCACTTGCTGCTGTGACTAATAAAGGAATATCTTATCTTATCTGATCTGTATGTGCTTCATGAGTACACTGTGTACTGGTGAATCTTGTGACTTCTGTCACAACATTGCTTGCACATGATGCACTGAATGTATGTGTCCTATGGCTCTTTATTCTGATCTGTTTGGACATTTTTCAAGGCAGCAGCTCACCATGTGATATCAATCACAGGGACACAGATGGCAGGTGCAGCTTATAGTGTGACCAGTTTTTAATTTGGAGACACTGTGCAGCAAATCCACAAAATAAGGGGAACGAGTGGTCATGCACTGCTATGATTGTTGTTTTGAACCTAAGCTTGAGACTGGGAATAACATATATATATTTTTTTACTGTGGCTGTGGAGATGTAGAGAGAATAAGAGCTAGCGTGAAGAAACCAAACAAGTTATTTTAAAGTGTGTGTTGGTGGAGCAGAGCAACATGACCACTCCTTCAAGACTGCAATAACAGCCTCCTTCTCCTTGCTGGTGGTGTAGAAGAAAATTTTCCTCCTGCATTGTGAAGGTAGGAGTAAAATATTCATAGACTTGATTCAGCAGGAAGCCCTCAAAGCAACAGGAGAGGCAGGAGTAAGAGGTAGAAAGAATAAAACACCAAACCACCCCAGTCTCTACCCATTCATCACCAGGGTCTGCTCTTCTCCACAGTACTTTCCACAAGCTCTTGTGATAGAGTTGAAGAACTTAGTTCAACTCAGTAATGCTGACATAATGCATTTACATTTGTGGCATTGTTTTTGTGTCTGTGAACAGCTGGAAACAGGTGTCTTAGGAATCGTATCAAAGCATAATAATCCTGTTTAGCATTTTTAAAACCCGCAAGCAGCTCAAACATCTGTTCATTTGTTTTTCAAGGTGAAATAGTTTTCTTCCAAACTTTTTTTTATTTTGACGTACTTGAGGTCACTTAGATCTTTTGTCCTTAAAATTGGAAAAAACAAAAAAACACACAACACAAAAAACACTAAAGAAACATATTTGAAGAAATCCCTGTGAACAGAGGAAATGTGTTAATCTTATGTTGGTCTTCATAATTATTACTGTATAGTCTTCATTCAATAACACATATTAAGAACTAACTTTAAGTTCTTCTCTCTGATGCCGTATTTATGGGTGGCTGTGGCTGAAATTTGTGTAACCCATGAAGGTAAAAATACTGCTACAATATGACTATCCTGTGATATCAACCTTTTTTTTTTTTTTTTAAAGTATATTTTTTCGGGCGTTTTTGCCTTTAATGTACAGGACAGTGGAGAGAGACAGGAAACAGGCAGAGAGAGGGGGAATGACACGCAGGATAAGACCGCTCGGCTCGGGATTCGAACCGGGGTCGCCTGCAACGAGGCCTGTAGCCTCAAGACATGGGGCGGGTGCGCTACCCGCTGAGCTATGCTCAACCCCGATATCAACCTTTTACACAATTAAAGAATGTAATAATTGCTACATAATATAATAATAGACAATATTATTTCTGTAGTAAGTTATAACAAGTTTTAAATCAAAGCAAAAAAGACTATTTTTTAAAGCACTACCTTTTGATTCATCCATTTGGGTTAAAAGATATTAAAATATATATTTTTTCTATTTATATCTATTGTTTTCTCTTCATACCTTTGGTGTACTAAATGACATACTTTTGCATGAAAAATTTAGACACTGGTAGTGACTCAGTATGACGCTTGCCCTAGAAAATACACCATGTGATATCAACATAATTAATTTAACATTATTTTTTATCATAACAGGGTCAATACATTTTTAATTCAAACAAAGAAGAAAAAAGAGATCAAAAACTGTGAAAAAGCTTTTAAGTGAAAAGTTTTAAAACAAGCATTCTTCACATTCAGATTATGTAGATTGACCACAGAGGCAGCTAAATTTGCATGATGTCCCATTAATTAGCCTAGACCATCCTTTGAACTCGTCACCATTAGACATGTCTGCTTTAATGAAGCAGAAAAATGAAGTGACCTTAGTGAACTGTGAGATCATGTCTCTGTGCTTTTGAAATGTCCATATCCATTCAGTCATAACACAAAATGAATCTAACCTGGATTATTAAATATTTGGCCAGAAAAAAATAAAGATGCTGATCAGGATGAAGTCCTATTTATCTTTTTTGACTGCTTGTCAGTGATGTCCCAATAAGTATATTATAGTAGTGTGCAGTCACAAAGACGCACAGAGAGAGGCTTGAATCAGAAAAAAAACCTTCACTAACTTGGTCTTTGATGTCAGTTTCGCACTTCATCAAACATCAAATCCAACACATTTCAGAGGCACATTAACTTTGGAATATTTAGATGATAAGTGTATATCCATAAAACTTAAAACCACACTGATTATATGTTATATGATATGCTGAGTAAACTGTATCTACACATCTTGGTCAGTCTGTTTTAGTCTCTTTATCCAAAGTAGCAGATGTGTTTGTTAAAAGCATTTCCTCATTATGTTGATAAAAACTTATTTCATGTGTAAGTCTGTTTGCCACAGAAAGTATTTGCTGTTGCAAATCAGTTGCATATAAGCCTAATTTCCAGGGGACAGTGTTGTTACTGAATACTATAAGCGTGAGATATTTTAATCTGACTTTAACAAGATAATCTTTAAACAGAGTATCTGAACTGACACAGCTGGACCTGCTGTGTATTTTCTCATCATATTATTAAGTTGATTGGAGATTAATACAAAATGTTGGAGCCATAATATCACTTTGTTTCTTTGTTGTACTGAGGACCATATCTGTGTATATGACGTTTTTGTGTTTGAAGAGTGGTTGGTGCATAGCACCGGAAATGCATATAGGTAACCCCAGGTAATGAGCACTGTGTGTGAAGGGGAGGGCAAACAGTGTTTGACCGTGTCAGTGTGGCAGCATATACCTGTGCTAAGGCGAGCAAATAATTAAATGAAAATAAATGGGTCACTGCACTCACAGATACACACTGTATTGGACATTAGTGTTTATTGTTGCCCAAGTTCTCCACATTCACCCCTCAGAGGCCAAATGTAGTCTGGATTGAAAGGTCTCTACACAAAATGTGTTTAATGAAAAGACAGCAGACTTGAGTTCAAATGGGAAGTGAAAGGAAAGAGTGATGAAAAAATGGTAGGGGGGTTCAGTGAGTAATCTGGACGCACAGCACTGGTTTATATGTGCACAGTATATAAATAATGTAAATGAGAGGTATCAGAGTAATTACTTTCATATAGGCTTAAATTTCAAAATGATAAATTCTGAGTATGCTCACTTCTATGTACACATAATGCAAACATGTCCTGCTTTCAGATGACAGAAATATTATCTTAACCTACTGTGCACTGTATTTTTGTTGTTTTTGGCAAAAGTAGTAATGGCAATAGTGGAGTAACTAATTCATTGGCAAACAGTAAACAACAGTAAAAAAGCAAGTGGTTGAGTATTGTAACTGATTTGACTCTGACTCTTTGAGTCTGTGTGAAATGTTACAGTACATCTTATCTTAACACCAGAAGCAAAAGTGGTTGTAATGGTATGTGTGTTTATCCCTGAGACTGGCTGAACACTGCAGCTAAAAGTACACATCTAAATGAGCTCATATTTCTAACTCATGCATCAGCACAGTTTTAACAATGAATAATACAAATGGGCCCTGCAAACAGTTTTGTCTTGGATAAATACAATATACTAAACAATATGTTAAACATCCAACATTAGTAAAACTGAAAAAAGAGCACTTAATAATAATCTCTTAATAATCTGGTTGCTGAACAATTCCTTCTTCTAAAAAAATCCAAACATACAAACAAACAAAAAAACACCAACCCTAAAAACCTTTTTTCTCCACAGTGGAGTAAACGAATTGTAAATCTTCAGTTCAAAGGCAGACCACCACAAAGACTGCCACAGTATGGAGTGATTTTACCATCTGTGGGTGTTGCAGCAGTCCCTTTGCTGCTTTTTGTCATTGTGTCTTCATCAGTCGATATCTGGCATACACTTAAACCATTTGGACATGCGGCCATGCCTCTTGGCTACTCTTGTCTGTGCGTTTGTGTCCAGTAGCCCATCCATGGAGTGTTGACACTCATTGATGGCGTCTTCAACTCGAGTGACGTACAGCCACGTGACAATCACACCGAAGAACTACAGAGAGAGAGAAAACAACAAAAAAGAAGCTGAGCAGAGCAGAGGATGACTGATGGACAGATTGTGTTCTTCTTTCCGAAACTAACAGTCCAATAAACTAATTAAAATCCAGAATTAGTTTATTGTCTAACTAATTAACTAATAAAATCCAGCATTTTGCATAACACACAATGGGCCTGATTTACTAAGATCCCAAATAGTGGGTACTAAATTGCGTGCACAGGGTGGAGACAGCACTATTTAAATGAGGGATTTGCGTGTCTTAATGGAGAGTTTGGATGAGCAGAAAACCGCAAGCGCAAAATGAAATGTGATCAGGTTCTAGTGGAAGAAGTTAACAAATATATTGAGTTATAACAAAAACAAATATTACCAGAAAAAAGCATTTGTGACGAAGTCAATGTTGTTAATAAAAAACAAAAATATTCCACTCCAAAATGATTAATACAGGTGGAAAAACTCCGTCCTGTGGGTATTCTGTCATTGTGCCTCGTTCTCCTCCTCTCCATAGTGACAGTAGTCATCTGAGCAGTGCTCAGCAGGTTAATACCTGCCCTTCAATTATTTATAGACGCAGTTTCTGTCAGCAATATTACCTTCAGGTTTGGTCAATCACAATGCGTGTGCTAAATAACATATTTGCATTTTCTCCTCCCTGTATTTTGCACACTGGGGTGAATATTACATATTCATTATGGCAAACATACTAAATGGACAGCGCGTATTATCTTACACAGCTGAAAGACGCAAACCTCAGTGCGCTGCGTTAGTAGATCAGCTTGTACATTTTTTGCCGTGATGTCAAGTTTGCACACGTTTTCACACATGCAGACCTTTAGTACATCAGGCCCACTGTGTGTGTATATATATGGGTTTATACAATATATGTCACTGTATCTTCTACATAATGTTTTTAATGCTAGAAAAGTCATTTTTCATCTTTGAGGTTGAAATGTGATTTTCATTCACCATGTTTGATCTAAATGTACAGCAAACTAAATGAAATGGGTTGAGCATGAGATACATTTCATGAAAATTGCACTGCATATTTTATCACTGTCGGCACTTGGGAGTTGGTTTGTCAGATGTACCTGAGATGAAGCAATTTACCTTTTCTCCCACTGAGACATCTGAGTTGCTTGCACTAGACAGGCTGTTGAATATGGATAAATGTTTTATTCCAATGTGTTTTCCAACTTTCGTGGACAAACTGAAACTAAAGTTGCACTTTTTAAACCCCTGAAGGCTGTTAGAAATCAATTCAACAAGTTTTTCAGTCAAAGTCACAGGCACATGCGACATAACACCTCAACCCTTTTAGTTTTCTAAAAGGTAGAGGTGTTCAGTTAAAACATGATCAGATTGATCTGACTCATGCTGTGAAACGATATAAATACAGCAGGAGAAACTGAGAATAAACAAGTTATACTGACAAATGTATAATGTTGTCATAATCTGTGTGTTTTTAATCTATCTGCCTCAAGGTTTTATGATAAAGATTTATGGTACATTCATGATATGATGATACTTTGTGTATGTGAAGTGTATATGCATTTGTATGAACCATTTGTGACTCAGGTTCAGTTTATGGTAAAGGTTAGGGTTAGGGTAATGGGCTATGGATGCGTTATGCCAGTGAATGTCCTCACCAGTGTTGGGGATGTTACTTTTAAAAGGTAACTAATGACATTACAAAATTACTGCCATTACCTTCTGAGGTAAGTAACGCATTAAAGTACTTTTGCATTAGGCTACCGAAAATGAAAACCCCTTTGTGATGTCTTTTAAATATAATTACTGTACCATCATCACACAGTCCAGTCTGGCCCATAGTTTGTAAATCTGTACACTAATAGCAGGAATGACAGACACAATGTCCCATTTACAGCTCTTTATAGTAATAAAGCGGGTAGGCTTCTCAAACATATGCCCACATACAAGTTATAAAACTACACATAGGCTTTTCAAACACATACCTACATTGCAACAGGGCAACAAGCTCTTGTTACCCAGGCACAACTTGTACGTTACTAGAATGTTCTTACTCTTATTACCTCCCACAAATTCAAAATAATGCAAATATTTAAAACGTACATCTTGCTTGCCAAGCTGCTGTACGTGCGCGTAGTGATCCTTTTTCTTTTATACAGTCTATGGTAGTGATATAACCGTAGCATGTAGCCAGGTACCTGCTTGCATACCAAAAAAGTAATAATGCAAATTCGTGGCAGATTTTATTTTCTTGTGGTAAAAAGCTAGACTGCAGGAATAATGAGTTAAACAATAATAACAGATTACCTTTTTGAAAATGTAACTAAACAACTGAGCACTTAAATTGCTCGTTACATCAAAAAAGTAATCCAAGTACTCTAACGTGTTACTTTGTAACGCATTACCCGCAACACAGGTCCTCACTAAGATTGCTATACAAACACGTGTGTGTGTGTGTGTGTGTCTATGTACGTGTGTGTTTTAATGTGTCATCAGGGTTAAAATTAGATGTAAGAAGGCAGAATGATAAAAAATAGCTTCTGTCTGTCACAGCCACATCCTCTAATGGACATAAACAAGCTAAATATGAAGGGAAAGTGACAAAAGTGTGAATGCATTATGTGTGTGTATATATGGGTTTATACAATATATGTTACTTTATAATCTACATGATGTTTTCAAAGTGACTCTTACCTTTCTTGCATTTCACACAGCACTTTGAAAAAACTTGAACAGCAACAACCCCTCCTCCCTCCTATGTCCCACCCCCACCGCGAAAGCGCACTTCAATCAAATTTTCTGATATAGTTTTCTTTTTCCCCGTGGGAGCGGCTGGAGGTGGAAGCCGTGGCCCGCTTTTGTCGGTCATTGGCAGTCGCTACTGCCTGTTTACGGCTAACTCCGTGGATCATGGATGTATTATAATACCGTGGATCCATTCGGAACGAATGATATGATCGGTCAGAGTTTTCACAGAATATTATGAGAATGGAATAATGATGAGTTTCTATGCCTGGTGGATCTCTCTAACATTTTAGAGTGCCATTACCTTATTAATAGCATTTTAACCTAAACAAACAAATGAGTAGAAATGTAACAAAGGTAAGGGTAATGCTAGAAAAATGCCAAACTCGGACATTTTTCATCTTTGTGGTTGAAATGTGAAATTTAAGCCCAGATGTACTGTTTTAAAATAAGATAGTCACCTTGTTTAATCTAAATGTAAAACAAACTAAATGAAATGGGTTGAGCATGAGCATGGGCTGAGCTGCATTTCATGAAATCACAGCAAATTTTTATCTATGTCGGCACTTGGGAGTTGGTTTGTCAGATGTATCTGAGATGAAGCAATTTTCCTTTTTTTCTGACTGAGTTATCTGTTTTGCTTGTGCTAGACAGGCTGTTGAATATGTATAAATGTTTTTTACAACTTACGTGGACAAACTGAAACTAAAGTTGCACTTTTTAAATCCCTGCAGGCTTTTAGAAATGAGAGACATAACACCTCAACCCTTTTAGTATCCCAAAAGGCAGAGGTGTTCAGTTAAAACATGATCACATTTATCTAACTCATGCTTTGAAATGATATAAATACAGCAGGAGACTGAGAGGAAAATAAACAAGTTATACTGTTAAAATGTTATTTAAACTGTCAGGCAGAAATGCACATAATAGTCTGTGTGTTTGTCTTCTTAATACTAGATTTACTTACGTGTGTGTGTGTGTGTGTGTGTGTGTGTGTGTGTGTGTATACCTGAGGCAATAGGATCCCTAACAGCAGTCCAGCCATAATCTTGTAGTTGTCCATCAGCCAGATGAAGAAAGCATCAGTGCAGCCTCTAATATGAATTGTGTCGATCAAGTCCAAACGCTATGAGACAAAAGGTTTGTCAGTCAGATTACATTATTAGATAGTGATTAAAGCTGAGGAATGATTACAGCAACTTTACTAGTTTGACAGAATATCAAAAACCTGTCAAGACATCGGATATGGAGGACAAAGGCACTGGCAGTTAGATATATTATGTAAGATATTTGTTTTGTTTTTTACATATATGTTCAAATTTTATAACGTTTCACACTAATTTCTTATGGAAGCTGCCATGGCAGAAAATGAAAAAAGGATTTGTATTACATAACGTGAAAACATAAATGAAGTCCTAATAAAAACAAACTTATAAACATGTAAACATTGACGTTATAATGCAAAACGCTTCATCTTGTACTTAAATTAATCTCTACAAGCACAGTGTTAAAAACAGCCTGTTGTCAGACAGAAGCAACTTTACTAGTTTGACAGGATATCAAAAACCTGTCAAGACATTGGATATGGAGGACAAAGGCTAAACAATCTGAGTAAAATCCTGCTCCTTTATTCATATGGCTCATGTATGAAAGGAGGAGGAGAAGGAGGAGGAGAGGTGCGTTGAGCTCATCTCTCAATTTTCTTTTTTCTTTGAATAAATCAAGCCTCATTTATCAACTCCTGATTGTCTGCAGCTCACAGCTCTATTCATCTACACAACAGGACATGAATGCAGGGAGACTTTCCGCTTTAAAAAAAAATCTTAAATTAAATTGTCAGTTTAGATTATTATCATAATATATAAAACTGTGAGAAACATTAAGGGATGAGATGAGCATTATAATAAGGTTAAATCAGTCTTTTGTTCATGTAGTTGAGGACACCAATATTAGAGGTCTTACCTCTTTTTCCAACACCTTGTACCCACAGAAGGTATTGGCCACTTCATTGGGCTGAGAGGGGAGAAGCAGACAATAATGGAAATAAAAGAACACAAACTTTTAATCTAAATGTATCCAAAGAGGTGGAAACTGTACAAAAATCCCAGAAGGTCAATCACCTCTCCCATGTACATATAGATCACAACTGCTAGCAATAATAATACAGCTTAAGATGACATTGCCAGAGAAGAAATGTGTGTGTTTGTGTATGTGTGTGCACATGCAGGTATCCAAGCCTGATGACTTGCGCTTTTCCATAATCATATATTGAAATATATTCATGTATTCAAATAAGATCAGATAAACTGCCAATCTCTCATGGCCGTCTGGCACAGGAAGAAGAAAAGTCGCCCTTCTCAAGTCTTCACACAAGTTTTATTGGCTTTTTTTTAAAAAAGTAATGTGCATTTCTAAGTCATAGGAATGTGAGCGCTCACATCACAATATCACAGTATTTTTCTGTTGATTCTGCTTCATTGCGGCACAATCATTTATGATATTCACTGATTCCATATAAGTGAAGAAGGAAATAAAATACTAACAAAAGGTAAAAAGCAGGAACAGCCATGAGTCTGACACACAGCAGGCGAGGATGACCCTGCTCTGTTTATTTCAATAAAAAAGATGCAAAGAGGCGAAACTCTTCAGGTCACTGTCTGATGCTCGATTGAGTGTAGTTAATTGCTGCTTCATGTTAATATGAACGAGCGGGTTTGCAATTACAAAGATAATAATTATAACAATTACAAAGTAGAACACGGAACTTTTGAGAAATAAACTTTGTCCAAATGTTGGAAGTAATACTGATGAAGTACTGAGTCACTCGCTGTGTACAAGCATGGATGTGAACCTAAATGTGAAAATTTTATATTTTCTAATATGGTTCATACAGGAAATGGCTCAATCAGAGGTAATTTCAACCAAGTTAATAATGTTATTTGTTACAAAAATGTAATTGATTTTCAACAATATTGATGCCTAACTTTTACTGTCACCTGGTACTGTACATGCAACTTCCAAAAAAAAGAGTATTATAAATACGTCTCTAAATCTGTATATTTCTTGATTTTTACCCAAAACCAGCTTGTTTCTAGGGAAACGGTTGTCAATTAGTTGCAACATGACACCCGGTCTGCTTTGGGGCTGCTTCTGTTTTCTACCATGTGTTGTCTTTGGCACACAGGGTTGTGCGATATGCCAGTTTTTCGTGTGTCAAGCCCATTAGCCCATATATGGTATAAAGATTTAGAGAGGTGGAATATAACAAACCTCAAGTAATTAATTCATTATTGTCCTATGACTTTACACTGGGATGGCTGCAGGCCTGACTACAGTAAAAATATCACATAGGCCACTCAACAGTGTCTCCTCCATAGTCAGTGACAATAAGTAAGTCACTACTGCCAGAACAGCGCCATGAATTGAGAAAATTTGATATAATGACAGTGCACCAAACTATAAATTGGCTGAACTTTAGGTAAAAAAAGAGAAATAATTATATAACATCAAACGCTGTAATTAAATAGAAAAATATATACATGACATTTCAGTCAATCAATGTTTATCACAACTGATGCACATTAATACAATGTTGGAGATTAAAAAAATAATGAAAATCAATACTGTGCTGATTTAAATATTGGTAACACAGGATAAAAGAGGGACATTTTTCTGAGCCAAGCTACAAGGGAGAAATGGCTTAGAGATCAAACTTTTGTCTAGTCTAACATTAAGTTTTTGTTTGTTCTCTTTTTCCTGGGGAGTGTAGGTGTGTAAATTAAAGGGAAGACCATTTGTTGTTTTGTGTGGGAGAAAATTGCCTGTGAGTGTTTCTGGCATGGCAAAGGCTTAATCATCATCATGAGATGAGATGTTTTTAAACGTTACTCCACACTATTACAGCTATTACTATAATGACATCCTGACTGAACTGAGCCTTCAGGGCTTTCCAGACCCAATATGAAAATAAAAACACAGGAATAGTAAAATGTTTGCTTTGTACAAGCACTTTGGGTAAAGTTACAGAAACTAGTATCTAATAATGATCTTCAAAACCGGTTAACACACATACCATGTATCCATAGGGTGCCTCTTCCTCTCTGGGTGGTGATATTAGAAGCTACAGTGTGCAGGGATTTATTTACCAGAGAACTTTCCCAGTAAGTGATTAATCTTAAGTCTATCTTATCCGACTCAGCATGCCCTCAATAAGTAAGTGCCAATGTAACTTTTTACGATGCCAGCATTTAATACACATAAAACTGCATGTTATTCCATTTTTTCATGTAAAGTCAAACACAAAAAAAGTCTGGAGCATCCTGTGTGCCTGATGATGGCACTGATGTCTATGTCAGAGTTTCTAGGTCAGTGTGCTGTGCACTGCTGTGCGTTGGACCTTTACCAACATATGTCGTATACAGAAATCAGACATAAGAAATGAGGACAAAGATGTATCTCTTTGTGAGTCAAATTTTAATAAAGTAAAAGTATGCCATAAACTAGAGTGCAGCACAGTAAAGTAGTGGTAGTTAAGGTGGCAGAATGGTACTAGCAGGAGTATTAAAATTGGTTGAATTACAAGTGTTGAACCAAAGCTGTAACAAGTAATAGTTATTGTAATGCATTGCAGTAGTAATAATAATGATAGTGCCAAAAGGTATAGACATGGTGATAATGTGGTAACACACAACCAGTGCCACAGTTATAGCAGGTCAAATTGCACATTATGGAATGATAACATCTACTAACAACAATGCCATATTTATATTATCATGGAAAGATGATTATAGTTAGATGACAAATGTATTAGTATTTCTATATGTAGAAATGCAATAACTAATCAAGATCAAACTGAGACCAAACTGAAAACATTAGGTTTCTTAGAAAAATACAGTTTGAGTCAGTAAAGTGAACTAGCTGCTGTTGTTCCTATTAGCTGATACAGAGCAAAACAACTCAATTTTCTGCTACAATATGAATATGGCTTAATGATAGCAATATTTACCTTAGTAATGATGCAGCAGGTATAAGGGACTCCGCAAGCCAGTGGACCAGGTGCAGAACAGTTGTGGTACATGTTGACCGACCAGTCTTTATACTCTTGACCGCCACAACACTTGAACTGCCATAGATGGAACAAATGACAGAGGAAAGACAAGAGTAGGGAGATGGGAAGACAAAGAGAAAAAAGAATGGAAGTTTTGCCATGTGAATGAGAGAAAGAGAGTGGATAGGCAGGGATGAGAGTTAGGGGGAGAGATGAAAAAGAAAGTAAACAAACTGGTAAACAACATTTTTCTGCTGTGTTGGCGTGATGCCAGTAACATTTTGGAATTAAATGAGCCATAATTAAGAGGAAAATGTCCATGTAATTATGACTCTGTTATATATATATATATATATATATATATATATATATATATATATATATATATATATATATATATATATATAGATATGTGTGTGTGTGTGTGTGTGTGTGTGTGTGTGTGTGAGTGAAAGGTGCCACTGTATTTTACAGGTGTTGGTAGAACTAGCAAATGTGGTTAGACATAATATTGTGAACCCCTGAAAATATAATCCAATCCAATATTACAACCCTGTGATGAATCCAACATTATTCACAATATTCACTTTTTAAGCCTGTAGTTTGTGGTCGGAAATTGACATTACATTGTCAGCTGTGCCTATTTATCCCCGGCCATGTATCTGTGTATGTGTGTATGTAGAACAATTCAGTTTACATACATAAAGACTGAGGCTTTCTTAATCCATTTGTCCACTACTTCACACAAAAAATTGAAACCTTGCAATCTAACATCATTATTTCTTTCAAACGCCTCTGCTACCTACGTACTAAGCCATATGAAAGCAGCAGCCTCACACACTGGAGCATCTCCAACTGAATCAACAGCATGTGCAGCCTTAAACAACAAATGGATAGCTGTCAAGATATTGTTGGCTTAGACACAAAATACATCAAACACTTATTTTCTATTGCCCTCTATTTCATTACTGACAAACCTTCAAGGCAACAAAATATTATTACTTTCTAGGGGGAAAAAAGAGCTTTGTTAAGCTATCTGAAGCAAGTTAATTATAAATGGTCTGGCTGAAAGCTTTCAAGTCACATTGACGCTGCAAAAAACATTTGTTTTAATTGAGTTATGGTGTCACGGTTTGCAGGCTGCTGACTATTGAGCCAGGCAACCATGATAACATTTTTTAATTAAATCAGCTTCAAAATACAAAAATGATTGAACAAAACAATGCAGAGCATTCTTTTCAAAGTTATCCACCTGTTTATAATGCAACCGCGATGCACTGAGAACAGATTGTGATCCTATCGGCCAAACCACCTCCAGAGGTGGTCAGTGACATACTGTGACCACATTGAACACAAGTGTAAATGCAAAGTGTTGTCAATCCACACATACAGCAACTACATGGACTGAAATATGTAATTATGTGCGTGTTCCAAACCAGCAAGGTAGCAGTTGTTAGCCTGTTAGTGCTATAGCTATAAGCAAGAAAGCAATGGATACCCAAGAGCTTCACAGATCGCTACCATCTTTTTGTGTTGTTGGAGGATGTGATGTTTAGTTGTTAGAGCTGGACAGAGCGATTGAATCTCAATGTGGAGACACATATTAATACCAGGTGTAAATGTAATCAGGTTAAATCATACCTACAAACAATCTGGATACAAGATGCATTTAACGCAAAGTGTAAAGGGACATGGAGAAAGGGATACGATACATGAGATACATTTGAATAAAAAGAAAAAAAATATTCTCGCCTACATAACAACATCTGCCTCGGAGACTAAACAATGACAGGGCCACACTATTAGCTCTGCTGTGTAGTCATTTACAGAGACAAATAATCTTTTAGTGAGCAACTGAGACAGAAACACTGTAAGCGAGACAAAGAGAACAAAGTAAGAGAGGATGAGATGAGATAAAGAGAGAGGATGAATAAATGAATAAATATGAGACTGCTCTTTGCCAGACAGTTTGATCAGTATGCTGACACGTGCCAGGACGTTACTCCCTCTTCGTAGCATGACTCCATTGAGAGCACTTTTTCCTGCACCGGGTCAGGACCCACATCAGGGTCACAGGAAGGTAAAACAATTATGATGTGATTAATGTCTGAAAACTGGAAGGTAGAAATCCCAAAACATTATGCCGCTACAATGACTTACCTCTTTTACTGTGCAATACAATTGAATACAACAGGACTGCAGTAAATCCTGTCTTTGGTATGACTGATGGTCTGTTCAGATCAGGGGATTTTCCTACCCCATGAGACCAACCTGAAGGGCCAATCTCTCAAAACACCCGTCAACACCAATATGACTGCAGCAGACAGAGTCTCTTCAGACCATAAAAAGACTCTCTGACAGTCACTTTCAGAATGATTGGCACAACAATTTGTTCTCTAATGTTATATAAATGTGCCCATACAAAATATCCAAAAACAATATCTACATGTGGTCATCTTACAGACTGACCTTCTTTGCCATTTTATATTCTTTTTTAATTTTTTCCCCACAGACTCTACTGTCTTCTTCACTGTTGGATAACAACCTTTCTCCAGAGGTCAATAGCCAGGAGGCAGTCCTCAGGGTCAGTCAGGTCTCTCACAATAAAATATTTGTAGCTAATGATTTTGTAGCCAACTGCATGACTGATGGCTGGCTGTTCACTGGCCAACTGAATGACTACGTGGGTGGGTAATTGGTCTGCCCATCCTGTGTTCCCTGCCTTCGTTATGGTGTGGCACCCAAAAAGCAACACGATGAAAGCTTCTACATGCATGATTGGATATTATAAAGATGTTTTTAAAGCAGTTTTGGAAAACGTTCTGGACTTCTGTTCCACATATAATAGTTTATAATGGAATCAAATTAAATTAAAACAACTCTGCAGAAAGGAGCTTTGGCAATATCACATCTTTTCAACATCACAAAAAAACACTGTTGATTTAAAAAATATGATCTTTTTATCAGTGTGCACAATCAGTAACACAGATAGACGTGATAGAAAAGACCTTTGCACATCGTGACGATGTGCTGCTCGTTAGGTTGCAGCAAGGGCGGGAAAACCTTAAATTTGGTTCAGGTGGTACATGAGGCAGCTGATATGACACTGATCAACATCAGCTGATAAACAATAGATGATAATTTGAGAGAAGTGTTAGTAGCGGTCCTTGTTGAGGATGAGAAGGATATTAATCTGAACAATGTAATTCTGTAAATTGACCACACTTATATTGAGCAACACAATGTCTTTGCTATTGAGCTACTCAAAGTGAATACATTAAATATCATTGACTGAATTTTGATATTTGTCCCTAAGAGCCCAGATATCAAGACACTATCAGACACCATGTGTTATTTTGATGATTTGCTGCAGCTATTAATTAAGGTTAGCACAAGCACTATGTGTCATTTTGTGTGCTGAATTTAAACTGGGTGGAAATCACGCCCCTTCAATTTATTTATAGACCACATTTAAAAACAACACAAGTTGACCAAACTGTCTTTGCCTCATTTAAAGCAACAATATTACCATTGCAGATATTTCTGCTCTCTTGTTTCAGTTACTGACAATTTAAAGTTTAACAACCGAACACTTTCACCAGCCATTTGCCAATAATGGAATTGATGCACATGCCTTTTTTTAAAAACCTCTTTCTGTTTGCAATAGTGTCTTTTATCCATATATTTACCTATAGCTCTCTATTTAAAAGAGACTCAAAAGGCAATTGAGTTCATTATCAAAGCAGCTAGCTGAAATCCACCACTCACATTACTTACACACACAATGGGGCTAATAATTGATCAGTGTACTATTAATCCTATAAACATGGCAGGTTTATGATGCTCACCACACATAAGGTTCAATCTCACAATCAGACATTGACTCTGGATAAAGTCTGCACGAAAATGTAGCGAAACTTTTTGACTTTATCGTTAACGGTTTTAAAGGATATACATTGTATTTGATGTTAAATAAGGTTTATGGTGATTGTTTGTGAGCTATAATCTATAACCTATCTGTTTATCATGTCACATGCCATGCTCAGTTTGTGGTTTACTGTAGGTCATGAGTAGAAAATATCATTTTCTGATACGATTCCTAAACATAAATATCATTCATTTTAAGTGGCCCTGGTGTGTGAACTGCAAAACAACAGTGAGTGCCTTTAATTACACTGCTAGCAGGCCATCTGTAGTTTGAAATGTCATGCCTCTGTCATGTGCTATCCCAGAGCAATTAGAGTGACAACACAGGAGGAAGCTGTGATAATACATTAGCACAAAATGAAAAGATTTTGACTCTGTGGACACCTGTGCAACAACATGATCAATAAAGTAAAGGAAATTGTAAATCTAATTGCCGGTTATGGTTACACGTCTTTAAATAGCATGTTGCTGCATTTTATAGGACATAGTGTTTTTTAACATCATAGATGACAAATCTCAACACTGCAAAAGACAGATAAAGGTTTGTACACAACCAGCTCGTATTCAAGTACGCTGCTATTGCAAGTTGTGCTGGTAAAATAGAGCCTCTTGAGGGACACAAAACACAAAATACCAGCAGGATAAACCCCAATCGATCTGAATTGTGGATGAAAACACATTCCATCTATTCTTGCAGACATTCCTACCTACAGTTTCATTTCCCTACCATAGATTCATCTTCTGTTCCTCCTACCTGTTTATGTTTCCCCTGACAGGAATTGTGTCTCACATATTTCCTGCTTTATTCCCCACATAAATGGACAGTTCAGCATCGGAGAACTGCTACTGCAACTAGGCACAGAAACAATCAATGATAATTAATATCATTATTTTGTTGAATGCAAATTTTTGGTCAAATATGTTAATGTTTCTGCATATATAATGTATATTGCATATAGTGTCTCTTATAACTATAAAACAATGTTGTCATTAATTTTAACAGCAGGCATTATCTCCATCCAACTAGACTAGAGATTGCAGTTTTATTCATTAATCGAATTGAGGGTCTAAGGATTGACCCTCAATTCGAATAATGAATAATAATAATATTGAAAATCTCCCTAAAAAAACCCAAACCTTTATGGGGGGGGGGGCTCAGGAACAGCAACAGTGGATGATTTTTCTTCCAGGATGGAAGACATGCAATATGTGTGTGTACTGAATAGAGCCGATAACAAAATAACAGAAATACGGTTTGGAAAAAGAAGATGACATCATTATAGATGGGTTGAAATAGGACAACCTGGCTCATTAGACTGGCCTAAGGACCATATTGACAAACTAAAAACAATGTACATATATTTTCAAAGGCTGCAGCAGAAATATATTTTCTCGATCCATCTTCAGTGCTGTGCACCTTGTGCTTTGAATTAGTGTAGCAATGCCTGCACGGCTAATGTGTCCGGATGATGCTCAGCACATTAGTAATACTGGCATTATCTTTCAGTGCACATCCTGTGATTCTTTGTCATATCATTGCAAAGGTCTCTGCTCTCTAAACTATGTAATCCAGCTCTTAGAATAAATGGAAATATTTATCTGAGTTTATTTGGATGAGATGGTGAGCAGCCTGGCTTCATTTTAAAAGAGGGCTTGTCAAGGTTTTCATAATGGTTTCAACACACACTAGTGCATGGATTTGATGGATGCCAGAATTATGGGTCTTAACACTGGCTCAGTAAGGATACTTATGAAGCTCAACAGCTACGTCATGTTTCTTTTCACTGCAGTTTTCAGTAGAAATGTAAAAAAAAAAATCTTCCTTACATAGACTAATCTTATGTGTTAAAGCAGGAGAGATTAGTTTATACTATATATATTTTTGTTTGTGCTACCAAGTATTTCAGTTTGACAAGGGCACAATGGGGGAAAAACAACCAGCACTACAATGAAATCAAAACTCTAGCAGACTACTGCTAGAGTTACAGACTAAATAAACTATAGGAAGTGGAGAATAATGGTATATAATTTTAGCAAAAGTAAGCTCTTGTGAAGAGGAGGGATCAACAGTAATACAACCTGACCAAACAATTTATTGCTCTGTGTGAATAATGGACTGTTCACGCCAACGCTAAGCCGGCCTCCTATCTGATGGATAAATATGCTCTGTAGATCAAACTGATCGATCGGGGCTTCTCCAGGTCTAATAGATGAAGCCAGGTGCCAATAGCACACAAGCAGAGTGACTGATTTCTTCTTCTCAGAGGTCAACATTGACCTATCTCACATTAAAGCTTTGATTCTGTTCACTTTGTTGATGTTACCTGTGTTTATAGACGTTTAATATACAGTTACATGCCTTTGGTTGAATAATTCTGATTTCTGTTTAATGGTAATGTAACATGAATTATTAAAGATGTTTTTCTCTATGACTCACATTACTTTAGTGGCAAAGGCTTTGTATGACTGCTGATATCATTGAAACACTTCTTTATGACCAGAACTGAATACAATCCAGTTAAACCTCTCAGCCTCTCCGTCATGCAGTGGTTGTGTTACTTATCAGGATCAGGATGTACAGATGACAGAATTTTTGATTAGTTAAAAATCGGCTTGTGTGCAGGGTTTAATAATGTGTTCTGGTCAATGCATGTTTTCTTTTTGTTATTGAATTTTCTAAATATTATTTATTACTTATTTAAATATACACAAACTACTGGTAGCCTTTTTAATGAAAATCACATAAATATATATATATGTATAATAAATAAAACGCATTATGTAAATACAATGCACCTGCCTAAATGTCATAAAGCCTCCTGCAATGAATTCAACATGAACTTATAAATATGCATGATCTCTTTTGTGTAAAGCAACCACACAGGAATGAGGGTATTAAGTCAGTGTCTGTCCAAATCACTGAAAGGCTTTGTTGTTTGCAGTGCTGCAGTGGCTGTGAGAGCCCTGAACACTGCGACTGCACTGTAAACTGTGTTACTTTAAAAAAAAAAAAAAAAAAAAAAGGCTCTGAAGTATTCAAGCTGTGTAGTGGTATGGTGTTTGTGTCGGTGAGTGTCTTTAAGTTGTTTAGGTTTTCTCTGATGAGGGAGAATGAAAAATAGCGGCTTCTCACAATGAGACACCACAGTAATCAATACTTTGATTACTATTTTGATTAACTATGCAATTTAATTGTGCCCTCATTGTCTTTTCCAGTGTTGAAGGCACAGGCAGCCACTGCTGATGGAACATTTCTATTATAATACTGAGATGGAGTGAGTAGAAAGGTCAACTCGAGATTAAATTAATGCAGGATATGATATGACCCGCCACTAATCCATGGATTTGTGTTGTACACATTTTCGCAGCGAGAACAAAAAGCTAACAGGTGGGCTTTGACAAGTGGAATGAGAAACACTGGGTTAAAAGGTTCAGTATGCTTCAACTTGTACTTCGCATAAAGTGTCTGAACACATCTACAGGTAGGAGGGTTTATATCTGTTCCAAATGCACTTGAGGGTGGGGGGAAAAGCTTGCCGTCAAAGACAGGGGTGAGAAACACACAAACAAATGTGAGTTGATAACCAGCTTCATAGTACCGCTTATCATGATTGCGAATGTCTGAGTAAGTCAACCCAGGTAACGGAGAGATATCCCGGGTATGTTAATCAAGCTTCATAGTAAAGGCCTCTGGTCTAACAAATGTGTTGAATGATTTTTTAAATCATATTTGTTTATATCTATGCTTGCTTACAAATTGCCTTCTTTTTCACAGCCTTTGTGGGCACTTTACTCCCAACTATCAATCAGAGTATTACCAACCAACAGCAGCATGTGAATTGTGCCACCCACAACTCATTAAGAAAAGCATTGCTCTGTAGTACTACTAACACCACAGGGTATTTTAAGCAGGTCTGATTGAATCATGGATCATTGGTGGTGGGTTGGAGGTTACTAGATATATTTTATTTATATATTTGCTCTAAAATGTAATGTATTAGACAATTTCCCCTAGGTTAATTTCAAGATGTATACAACTGACTTAAACACAATATTGCAATACAGACAACATATTACAAGAATTAAAATGTTTTTTTTTTGTTTTTTTTTAATTACATAGAAAACTGTTCAGGTGATACCACTTAAGACTAAACATAACAGGAGAACAGTATTAAGTACTGTATATTATCTCAGCAGGGGTAAAACATAAAAAGGTATTCTAATCCACATTATAAACTACCAGACAAAACATGTCACACTTTATTCAATACAAACACACGAGTAAAGCTGCATTCAGGCCATTGTCCTCACAAACAGGGATAAATCCACAAACCCTGTTTATGTGTGTAAACATCAATCTCCACTAAGGTTTTCTGATTGTTCTTTGTTCAAAACCTTCAGGAAAAACACCTGAATCTCTCCTATTTCAGGACACTTAAGCCATCCAATAGCTTTTCACTATGACAGGAAAAATATAGAAGAGGCTTTATGCTACTGCTGCCAAATGACACTGTACTTTTACTGAAGCACTGTTTGTTGTTATCACAGCAAGCAGATCAGAGTGTCAGCAAGTTAAGATCTCTGAACAGCACAACACAAGATAAACATGAAAAAAAAATCTACTGCCAAAGCAAGCTGGTCTTCTTTGTTTGGACTAATGATAAAGTGGAATGGCTGTTAAAGGTTAAAAAAAATTTATTGTCTCTCCAGACACAATGGATATTATTAAGTATTATTCATTTGGAGTCATATTTCCATCCACCTGGTGAATGTCAGTCCAACATTCACTCTCCTTTAGGTCTGTTTTTGATCTCTATCAACTACTGGCTCTTTAGCTGCCTGCAAAATGCACCACCATGTTCAACAGATTGTCACTATCTTTTTGGTCCTGGGCAGTCTGCATTCAGTGGGTTTATCACTTTTTTTGCTGTTGTTAAGAATAGCTGCCTGTTAAAAATGACACTATAAAAGCAATGAGCCAAAACAGTAAAGTTGTAGGCTATAAAATCTAAACAATGTGCTGAACAGCATCTGAAATTATCGGCGGCGGGGCTGAGGGCACAATTCCCTTAACAGAAATCTGAAATTGTCCTTGGCATTGGGATTACAGGGCTTTTAAATTCCCTCGTAAAATTAACAGTAAAACAAAGACTTAATGCTTTTTCTAGATTTTGCTATGTATTCAAGGTGCGACTGGGACATGGCTGGGACGGCTAGGATTCAGTACCTGCACAGCCTTTAACCATTAACGTTCTTGCATTATCAGTTAGGCTCCTTCTTTCACTTTTATAAAGAGTCATTAAATATTGGTCACGCAACATAGAACTAAGGTATTTCCAATCATTTGAAAAAACTGCCTTGGAAGGTATCCAAAAAACATAAAAATATAAAAATATAGCTTGTCTTAAACAGAAAGGAAATGCTACAAAAACAGTGAGACAACTTCCAAGTGCTAATCTGCACAAGTACACAACACTCTGCTGAAATGTGTGTCCAATACTAATATATATATATATTATATATCTGCTCTTCAGTTGAATTTTTGCAGGGTGCCTAATTTCAATTTGTGACCACTCTGTTGCCCCCAGACAATGCTTCCTCCGTGTGCTTGATAAAAGCTGATAATGAGAGCTTCAGTTTCAGACTGTGTGTGTGGCAGCATGGTGTACTCTGGGAGCAGGTGCAGAGTGATAGCTCTGCACAGTCTTCTGTTTATTTTGGACACAACATGCTGTGATTATCAGTTCACTGATGGTGTCATTTCATCAAACAGCCTTGTAATGCTAAACAGGGTTGTCTTGTGTACTGCAGCACATTATAACCTATTCATAACTATATAGATAGAGAGATAGATAGATAGATAGATAGACAGAGAGATAGAGAGATAGAGAGACAGAGAGATAGAGAGACAGACGTGCACACACACTAGGCTAAGCTAACTCAGCCTTTTCATTGCCGTTACTTGATGAAAGGATTGTAAAAATGCAAGTTAAGGAGTGACATAACTCCCTTAACTCCATAACATACCTTTTTCTGTACAAAGTCCATGATGTTTTTGAAGTCCAGGTCATCATAGTAGTTCACTATGCCTCTTCGGATGTTCTTGTTCACTAAATCCACCGTCTGTATGACAAAAGAAAAACACGAGAGACAATTGGTGATTGTTAATGGTGTTGTTGTGTGTGTGTGTGTGTGTGTGTGTGTGTGTGTGTGTGTGTGTGTGTGTGTGTGTGTGTGTGTGTGGGGGGGGGGTCATTTTACCATGTTTGTTTTGTCTCCACAACACAGCTGATCTACTATCAGTGTATCAAATGGGTAGGAGTCAGGAGAGCAAATGTTCTGATTAGCCAAGGTGACTGATCCACTGAACTGGAATATTGAAATGTGACAGTTCGACAGCTCACATCTGTCGGTCACAATCTGGTGCAGCTGGGTCATGTTAAGTTAATATATCAGTCTATCAAGAGACTGAGAATACATATTTTTCAACTTGGAGCTCCATTCAATGTTTTCATTCACTCCACTACATTTTTGCTTCGTAATACATTAGTCTTATTTATAGTTCATTAAAGATGAAGGTAACACATCTTTGGAGATTTTTTAAACACCACTTAGCCCATTTAGTCATATTCTCTTTTAACCACTGGTGGTAATAAATTGAGACTGCATTTCTTCTGAGAATCACAGAGATGAAAAGGGAGTGAGCGTTTTGTGTAAATTCTTTTCTCTTTCCCATGAACACATCCGGTCTTCATGGTGAATCTATAGGGGCAAGGCAGCCACTTTAATCCAGTTACAATGTGCAGATTTGAAGACTTGGAGTTAGTTTGATGAGAACTATTATTATAAGCTCACATGGCATTATCATATTAAACACAATGTTAATGGAAATGAGATGCCAAAAAACCTCTATGGTTATAAAACTCAACTTATAAAAGCAAGACACTGAAATGTCAGTGAGTGTGTAAATTTCTCATGCACTGCTGTATTAATTTAATCTCAATGTAAATGAGATGACAGTAACATAAAGGACTGATATATGAGAAGCCATTATAACACAGAATGTATAAGTATAATGTTGCCTTAATGAGGTAATTTAGCTTTTCTTTTGACAAAGAATCAAAAAAGAGAGAAACAAAAGAAATGCACTGATGATATTATTGAACAAGTTTTCCCAAGAGAGAATATTATTATCTTTAATGAAACTATCATGTAAACGAGATGATTAAAAAGCATAACAAAGAGGAAATATAACAGATGCAGACACTCAAGCTTTTCCCCACAGAGCCACATTGATACTCATGAATGAAAGAGTAGTTTATGAAGAAGTGATGTAATGAATAGCTCACTAGAGGACTAAAAGAATCTCAATTTAGCTAACTATGAATTACGGTTGCATGACCAGATTAGCAATAATCTTCCACAGTCTGTAACACGATGAACAATCAAGGTCGGAAACAAATTCATTGTTTATAACCAGGAACTGAAATACATTGTATACAGAAGATCCTAAAATGCTGACTACATACATCCAAGGTTTTATTCTGACATTAGGCACTTTATGCACCATCAGTTGTTACGTGATCTTCATGTAAATGAGATGGGAATAAAAGAAGTTCTCCTTAATACATCTGTGGTGCAAAACAATTTAAAAAAGACAAATGGCATTTTGCTGCAGCTGTTTCTTATGTCAAACGTTTCTACAAATGACTTCCATAAAGTCACACACATACAAAAACAAAATAATGATGATTTGTTATTTAGCACACTGCATTAACTACAGATACAGTTTCATGCAGTGGTACTTGTTAGAGACAAGACAAAACAATACATATTAAAAGAACATCAGCATATTTTATAGGCTCTCGTTGTATTTTTCCACTGTTCTCACCAACTATTTTTAGGGTTTATTGCAACCAATTATGAACACATGACATGGATTAAAAATGAATTGGACATTTTGGTCACAACATTTTAAATCTTCATTAATGGATTTTTGACCACCTGTGGCCAGCTGAAACAACACTGACATAGCATCTCCTTCTTAGTTGATATGGTAAACTTGTAGTTGCTTATTGACACATTCAGCAGTTACGGAGCAACATTGGCCCCTGTTCACACCTTTCATTAACATGCGTCTCGGATGATGGTCACACCTGTCTCTATTATCCAGATTCCATTGCTTCCTACATCACTTCCACAAGAATATCAATGTCATGGCCTCGCGCACAGTTATCACATCAGACAAGCGCCAGATGTGTTTTTAGTGTGACTAAATAGCTAAAAAAATGTTTAAAGAACTAATATACATGTTCGGTCTATTCCAACTGTTCAGATTACTACTATTAAGTAAATCTGTTCAACTATTGTCACACTTTTACCAAAACAACCATCAAGCACTGATGTCATATTTTCCTGTTACATCGTTGCATCATGACCCATTAGCGTTTACACTACAAAATATATGTAGTCAAATACGTCCCAGACCACCCATGCAAGTGGTTCAAGTGATAGGATCACAATGCATCTTGGTGGTTGTTTACACTTGTATTTAGCATTGTCCACTTGTAAACGGCTCACCCAAAACGCATGTTGATGCCAGGTGTAAACAGAATCTATATCATTCATTGTAAGTTTTGTTTCTGTTCTGTTTCTGTTTGGTCCCATTCAACTTGGGAACATTTTGTGGCTTGATGTGAGTGACAGTTACGAGACAGGAACCTGGAGGTTTGTTTGTAACAAAGGTCCAGTGCCAGAATTGAACCACATACACTGTGGTAATGTGGTATGCTGTCCAACTGTTTCCTGACATGGCACAGTGCTGCTAACTGCAACAATTCCTGCTTGTCTTCTCTTTTGCGAGTCCTCCCATTCAATACTTTAAAACCAATCCACTTCAGAAAAAGCACAAAAGATGCAGATGTCTTGATGTCATTGGAGACCAATGAATTAGTTCCATGATTAACCTTGATCACTAAGGCCCAGTCCCATTTCCCCTATTGGCACTACCCCTATGTTTTGCACACACCGGGTGTCCAATTTCTGCTGTTGTTCAGCAAAAGCCAGGAAGGAATGCTGGCAGAAAATTGCCGACTCTGTTAATGCGTAAATTTGTGAGTATTTGTATTAATGTATCGAACAATATAAATGGACAGCACTCTGATCACTCAATTTCACTTTATTACAGCACAGACTTTTCGGGCAGAGCCCTTCTTCAGTGCCCTTCCTTTCGTAGTGACATTTAGTTAGTTTAATATTCATAATTTTGGTCAATTAAAAATTTAAATTAAAATTCTGCTTTTCTGCATTTTTGCAGCAATTACTCTCAAGATGTTCTTATTGAGACTTTTTGTCAGGTTTCCTGACAAAAGTTCTGACAGCATTAGCATGGCGCAGCAATAGGAATGACTTGGTTTGCATTAGTAGTAGTCTAACAGCAACAGAATTCATTATAGCTCTTAAGGAGCAGCAGATGAGAATGTTCCAGTCATGTTGCCTGATGGGAATTCCCTGGCAGCTGGTCCAGATTACTGGGCCAGTTGCCTCTTTGCCAACACTACAAACACTGCATTTTAAATCTCCCGCCTACATTGCAATCATTCAACAACCAAAACAGTTACTGCGTTCAAAAAAGAAAACACCCTATTCTAGTAATAACATGTCAACTGATAATTTAAGGTGTCTAGCTCACAGTAGACTTTCCTTCCTTTGTTTTTTAATACACAAAGTGTTGCTCCTGATTGTAACCTGTTCTGGAGGAAGCTGTTTGCTGAGTCATGACTGCATGAAAACAACACATCATGCTCTGTTAGTATGCACAGGAACATGATTGGATTTTATTGCGAGGTAGGAAAAGAGATCAGAAAGTGAAGCCTGAGATAAACCAAAAAAAAGAGAAGCGAGGGCAGAATTTGAGAGAGGGATAAGTAGACAAAGTAGACGGAGAGAGGAAAGATGCAGAGGAGAACAGAACACTCCATCGGCATACTGATATCGTACAAATGTAAATCCAATCTGCTCTTAGAACAGATTAATTATGATTATACCATCTCTGAGCGCTTCCTGCCAAGAAATATGAGCAAATAAGGTTTCAATGGGGTGTCTGTAAAGTCTCGATTTGATGAGAGATATTATAACAATTGCATGTAGAAGATTATATATCTAATATATACCATGTGGTGACAATTTCCAAGAAATAGGAAAAATAATGACCTAAATTTAATTCACGTTATCCCATGATGATACAGATGTGTATGTGCAATGTAAACATAATATAATGTAGTTGATAAGTCATAATATCAGTATAAATATGAAATGAAAACATTGGGAGGGCATTGTAGTGCCACCATCCCATATAAAGGCCAGAAGATTATTTTTGGATGCTGGAAACCTTTAAAGTCTGTGTAAAGTAAGAATAAATATGTGTTCTGAGTTTGACATACCACAGAAAAATCGCCAAATATATGAAATTAGGCTTCAAAGTTGTGTAAAAATCAGCCTCTTTCTCTGCTTCCAAACGCTGTGGACGTGCCCGCCGAGTTCGCTGAAACCCCGCCCCCTACCAAGTGTCAACTGTCAATCAAAGTCACCATCTCTACCAGAAACATGGACACTACGTGTGAGAGCTTTCTGCTGCTAATTCAGCTGCCAGCTCGGCGGCTAACTCGGCTGCTAACTCTGCGGCTAGCTCGGCTGCTAACTCTGCGGCTAACTCAGCTAACTGGCTAACTGTAGACTGTAGTAGTAGTAGTAGTAGTGTGCGCTGAATGTATTTATACCTCTACAGCAGCAGGGGCAATCACCCCCATGTTACGTAACGCGGCTGTGATTTTCAGACCCGCCCACTAAATCCTAAACACAGAAATCTTGAAACACAGTTTGTGAAGCCTAGCTCCACAATTCAAATCTAAAATGGTTGGCTTTTTTAGAAATACATTTATGACCTATTTAATGTGTTTAGAAGAAAATGTCTGAATTCACTTTACACTGTCTTTAAGGAGATGTGATATTTATTAACAAAAATATTAATGGAACAGAGGCAAGAATAAACTCCAACGAAAAAAAAACTTAAACCACAGCAACAAACAAAAAAGCTTCAGGCTTACAGCAAGCTACCACCTACTCTCCTCCCTGTTGACCACTGAATGACATTTTACCTTCTCCTCTCACCTAACTGGAACATGGCACCTGCTCAGGTAAGTATGTGGGTGAGCTACAGAGATACGAAACTTTCAAAACATACAGAACACCACCCAATTATAAACACTGGGTTTTTCTGTTACTGCTGACAGTCATTATCTACTATAAGCACACAACTTATTCAAAAGTTCAACCAAAAGTCATTTACGCAACAGTTTCACCCATCTTTACACATCTTATCAATTCCCAGCCCCTTACTGCTAAGACAACCTAATGATGTCAACCTGCTTCCAGGCTCCCTGATGGGGAAAAGTTGAAAGAGAGGGCTAACCTTTCTAACAGATCATGACCCAGTAAACAAAAATATAAAACAACCAATGTATTCAATTATTTAAAAACTAGCAAATTAATGGAAAATTTTGACTGAAAATCATGTTTATATCCCACACAAAACAAGACAAATTCAAGAACCAGTATATTGGTGGACAGCGTATGATCAATGTATGAAATTGTGGCCAGTTTGTTAAAGGGATAGTCAGTGGTAGTGTCTAAAATATTAATATGCAATTTTTAAATTAAGCTGTATTTCAGTATATAAATACCGTTACAAGAACAATACTTTCCACTCCAGAATAATGACAGTGTGACACAGGTGCTTTTCCCACCACATTCTAGTAAAATCCAGGACCCTGAAATGCATTTTTGTAGACAAACTTGGGATATTTGATTTGAAAGAGAATTTATTTTAATCCAAATAAAATGAATCGTCTGTTAACACCCCTTTGCCCATGTTTTTCTACTCACTCTGTATTGAGTGTTTTTTCAGACTGTGATTGTTATTCAAGGGGTTTTAACTGTACACTCTCGCTCATGCCTCCTGGGCATGGAGAGTTTTTTCACTACTGCTTGGCGAGCTCATGCCTGTTGTCTCGGCTCAGAAGCAGCTAAAGTAGTGCAAACCAGCATTGGAGGTTTCTCATGTGCAGCAGCCCGAGGCACAACACTAGGTGAGCTGCCAACTTCATTATGTGGAGTGACATGACATTTGTCATGACAACGCCCCACACATACCTCTGACGTAAAAGAACCAACCTTTTGCACCATTCATTTTGAAAGAGCTGGCTGACCAGTGGTATAACTTCAATGCTCATGACTCAGTCAGTTGTGATCCAGCCAATAGTGATAATGTTGGGGCTTAGTGAAAAGGGCGTGGAGCCTTTTCATAGACATATTTAGGTGCTAATATGAAGTCAATAAATAATAAATAGAGTTCAGGATGCTTCAAGATGAGTCACACACTATTTGATGCGTATTAATCTCAATTAGCCTCAAGGTAGCACATTATAATCACAAATAGTTTTGAGCTGTTTTCTGATGGTCAGGGTGGTTTGGATCATTTTTTAATTAATTTATTTCGAACATGTTAAAAGAACTAAACAAAATAAAAAGGCTGTAGTTATAACAAAATAGAAATGACAGCAAAAATGTTTAGGCATACAACAAAACAATAAATATCCAATGTTTGAATGGGTATAGGATGAAGCAGGGAGGATATTTAAATATCTGTTTAAACTTGTTTAATGTGCTGCATGTTGTGATATAATGATATTTAGCATATGTCCTCACTTAGATATCCCTCTTAGGTTGTGTTTACCTTCCCTCAATTGAAGGTAGATACAACCTAAGAGGCATATTTATCTATCACCTCCTCTTGATGAACAGTTTACTGCTCCAAACAGTAAAGATTTGGTTGTCATTCTGTTTTCCCACCATAGGAGTTCAAACTTAATCCCCAAATTTGAGATGGTAAAGTTTCAAATTGTCGGGTAATTAACCGTCATCATGCATAGCTCACCTGGTTGCGGAACACCAGCGCAACGATTCCTCCCAGCAGCTCCAGGAGCAGACAAACAGTCAGGGTGTACATGAACTGTGACCAATGACACAACAGACGATAGACCCTTTAATCAATCAAGCTCTGCCATTATACACTTCAAATTTGAATACTTGCCCGTAACAATATTAAGCACTGGTAGATGTTTTTTGGAGTTAAAAACACAACACAAAAGTTTAGAAAATTGAAACACTTTCTAGGTTCTTCTAATCCTGTGTCCCTGTGTTAATTAGTCTCATTATATGCTTAATATGGCTTATATTTCAACATCAAAATACCCTCTCTTTTCTTAAACATATTTATGATGGCTCACCTCAAACTCAGGGGTCCTTAGATACATTTGTATAATTCAAATTTGAGTGAACCAATCACATCTGAAGGATTTGATTTGAATACCTCTCGTTATTAAACCCCACTCACACACAGTATACTATAATATACTATCATATGTCACATTGCTGGAGGTAAAGAAGCTTTAATGTCTGTTTCATGGACACTTTCAATTAATTGTTAACCATTTGCATAAAATGAGACTGGTGTTTTACTACTGCCATGAAGCTACGTCTCTAGGCTATGTTGTCTTGTACAAGTTCATTAAGCAAGAAAGGATCCTTGCTTATACAATTTGTTATAAATCAGCA
Source organism: Scomber japonicus (assembly GCF_027409825.1). Classification (NCBI taxonomy): domain Eukaryota; kingdom Metazoa; phylum Chordata; class Actinopteri; order Scombriformes; family Scombridae; genus Scomber; species Scomber japonicus. Next base: position 18,079,654 of record NC_070578.1, read on the forward strand.
GCACTCCAGCAGAGTCAGCACACGGACAATAAATGAAACCTGTCACAATGCATTGTGTAAAACGTCATTTGGATTTCCATTTTCATGGCTAAAAGAGAAACAACATTGTTCTCACACCTAATACCCCTGTAAAGACACACATGTATTTTTATGTATGCATTTGTGTATGTTTTCTTGTTTTTCCTGTTATCTCTCTTTTCCTCTTAACATTTTAACTTGTATATATGAACTTTAGGAAAAGAAAAAAAGCCTCTTGTAGACAGGTGTTGTAATTTAGCCTTTTGCTACGGATACTAAACACAGTGCATCTGGTACCTGTGCATAATTATATGTTGCAGCTCCAATGCTATTGTGATGTCCATGTCGAAAAAAAAGTAACATTTGAATTAACCGTTTTTACATAAATGCACAGCTGTGACATGTATAATGTCCTTCAACCACTATCTTAGCACACCACTCACCACTTTCAGCAGAGTTAGATTATCCCTCAGTGCAGCCAAGACTCCTATGAATGAAACAATAAACATGATGATTCCCAGAAGGATCAGGATTATAGCTGGTGCCAAAAACATCCCCTGCAGGGTCTTGTAGCGCTGCCTCTCCACCTCAGCATAGATGCCTATGGCCAGGATGAAACCACCTATCAGCTGGAAACACAAACAGAAGCAGGTAGCACAGATGAGTCCAACAGCTGTAAAATTCAAGACGAACACAAGAAACAGTCGTTGGGCCTCAGCCAAAGATTATAAATTCTCCAAAGGCTTTACAATCTAAAATTTAGGGCTGGATATCATTAAAAAAATGATACCACTGCCAATCCAAGTACCCTTAAAGTGATACCAATACCAAATAGATACTTCATTTAATACCCATCATGTGAATAGAACCATTAAATTGCATAAAATGGCACCACTCCTCCACATCTAAATGATTTGATTTTTAAACAAATGTATTTTGAAAGTCTTCAAAGTGGGCCAATAACATGTCGCATTAAATCGAATGCTTGTGTTTTTTGGCTGTGAGCAAGTCCATACAAATAGGCATATATTGGGTGCAGTAAAAGCTTCATCCCTTATGCCATAACAGAACTAAACAAAAGAAACAAGAGATTGTAACTGTGGGAAATGGATATATGTATGGTGGTGGGTATATGTCTGTGGTACTGATGTTTGTTCTTGTAACCTGTTGTCTGTGTAGTTTCTCGTGGCTGTACGGAATGTGAAAATAATTATCCTGGAAAGGACAATAAAATCTATCTATCTAAATCAGTTTATCAATTAGGAATCATTTACTGATATTGATTCTAGTCATCCCCTCTGGTTTTACAAAAATATTTAATTGCATAAATTACTTAATATTCAAGGACTAAAAAAGATTCATGAGTAGATTACAGAATAGATTATACTGCATAGATTATATTGCTATGAAGCCATTGACTGCCTCTGTAAATTCCCTAGTAATAAAATAATAAGAAAAATAACACTTCATAATTCTTTAATTTTTGTACTGGCACACAGTAAGTTTAGGCTGACATTTGACTTCATGAGAACAAAACAAGTGCTACTAATAACATTAACAATGACTCTGTTCTATTAATGTGTCCCAGTAAACTGTGACAATGAGCCAGCATGCACAAAACCAGGACTCTGGAACTGAGTGAACATGAATGTAATTAATTTATCATTCATTTTATGATTTACACCTGTGCTTTTCCTACTGTAAGATGTCAAAATGTCTTCTGTGAAAAAGGCCTTTTCACATGTTCAGGTGAACAAACCTGCTTAGATGACAACATTGCATGACTCAGTGGCAGCTTCTGTCCTTATGAAATCAACATTAAGACAGAAGCCTTTGATACTGGGAGAGGTGCAGTTGTTGTTCCCATTGTTCCCATTTAAACCATGTTTTTTCATCATCAGTGGACCAAATCAAAATATTTCAAACCGACATCCCCGAACGTTGGTCTCTCTCTAGGAATCTCTCTAGCCTTGAGAGCAAAACAGCCTAATTAGGTAGTATAGTTTTAGTGACTTAGCCTAATTGGAAGCTGCATTTTCTCCAGACTGAAGTGGACGTCAACAACAGATAATTCAGTGTTGTTATTGTAAATGACAGTGTTCTTTAATTAAGGTTCTCTGAAGCACTTGCGTTTAGACACAGTGAATCTACTGGGAACGATCAATGGTGTTTGGACTCTCTCTCTCTCATCTTTTTTCCCTCACTCAATTACTCCAACATAATTCAGTTCAGGTCTGGTCCTAATCTTTTTTACCATCAACACACACACACACACACACACACACACACACACACACACACACACACACACACACACACACACACACACACACACACACACACACACACACACACACACACACACACACACACACACACACACGTTTCTTTCCATGTTAGCAGTCTGGCTCTGTGGATGGAAGTGTTGGCAGGTCAATCTGTTGGTCAGTTCATCTGTCCAACACTTTGAGTCCAGACTGACACAATACTATTGGATTGTCATGAAACTTTGTACACATGGTACTCAGAGGATCAACCTTAAAGATAGGATTACAATTTAAATTTAAAAAAGACAAAAAATCTGAACTCTATAAATGTGAACTCTATAAACTATAAGAATCCCCTTTGAATTAACTTTCAATGTAAGTGATGAGGTCAAAATTGCACAGTTTGTCTACAAAAATGCATTTGAAAGTTTATCTGAGGCTAGTGTGAAGCTTCCACATTCAGTTGGTCAAATTAAGTGGATATCTTTCACATTTACAGTCTTTTTAGTAAAAATCTAACGCCGCCATCAGGCCAAAATTGTAATTGGTCCAGTACTTTAGCATAAAACCAAATACCTGCAAAACTAATGACATGCCAATCAGCTTCAGGTCTACTTTGTGTTTAATGCTACAATATCAAGCACATTTTTGCATACTGGCAGACAGTGGTGAGTCATTAGTTGATATGGCTCACCTTGGCCTGATCCCATGTGCTTTTAAAGCTGACCCATGTAGTCACCCTCAGCATGTTAGCATTCGAGCTGAAATCTTACACAAACTCAAACACGCCCTGCAATGGTGGTTGCTCAGCTTTCATAGTGTTAAAATATACATATCTAGTGTATATGATCATCTGCCAGTCGTTTTTGTGTGACAGAAATATATGTAGTCGCACTCAAGTCGTGACTGATAATGAATGCAAATTGATATGTATGATGAGAATGCTGGTATGTTTTGCATTGTGAGATATTCACTTTGACTCAGTGACTGAAAGCTAACAGCGGTGAACATACAGTCCAACCGAGCCACTACATACCACTTCTTACTAAATGTGATTGAATATAGCTCAGTTTAATTAATTATCTATTAATAAACCTTTCCATTTACGGAATGCCACCTGATCAATTTAATAACTGTTTTACACTGACCTTGCTAAAACTGAGCTTTGTCCACTACACAATAACTGAGTGAGACAGAAGCTTGTTTCTTCAGTCAGAAAATAATTTATTCAGTCCATTGTTGTCTGCCCTCAACAACCCGTCGGCACATCTTCAGTGTCACATTAACATGAGTCAAAGCTGATTTGCAATCTGCAGTAAGCATCTGGCATGACCTAATTATAAAGTCAGTGCCAATGACAGTCAGGGACATTCTGAAAATAAAGGGGAGTTTAAAGGGTCAATTGACAAAAATTTAGAGACAAAAAACAAACACAGTTTTCCACTTGGTCCACATATTACTGAGTTTTAGAGATATGCATCCATACTGCCATCCCAATACAACAGAGGAAAGTGGAATTCCACATCTGGTGCTAAATGTATTGAATAATTTCCTGATTGGATAACCTGTATTTCTTCCCACAATCATTCATTAGACTAACCTTCTACCAAAGAATAAATGGCGAGTTTGGAGGATCTTTGCACCTAACCTTCTAACTTCTCTAATTAGGGATGCACTGTGTGAGGGATGCAGTGTGAGAGGGATGCAGTGTGAGGGATTTTGGAGTCTGATTTTGTGTATTTCATTGATGGACAGATGACTCATCAAAATATCTATCCATCAGCAGCACATCATTCAACAGTGACAGCAAATTAAGGAAATTATCAGCAAACCTTACAAGTTGTATAGTAAAGTCTAATAAGAGTTTGCCTCTTAGATGATGTGTTTCTACTCTTGCTCTTGATATTGAAAGAGATTTGAGTGCTAAAATACTATCTAGTAAAAAGTTCAATTCTGCTGAAGTGGAAGATTGCAGCATTTGTTGTTCACCAAGCAGAAAACAATTGCAATACAACAAAATTAAGTGACCCCATCTGTTTCTACAATGAGCTCTGGGCTAATCTAAAATTAAAAAAGGTCACTTGCACAGATTCAATTACTGCCAAATAGCACACGAGCAAATGTAGGTCTGTAATGTGATCAGGCTGGCAACTAAAGCAGGAACTGGAAAAACACCAATAAGCAATTTATAGTGACAATTATTATTTTTGGGAGGGTCTGTTTGCAACTTTCTGCCTCATATGAACAATGAGCAATACAGTGCAACACCAACACTGCAGTTTAGACTATTTGCATAAAGCAGAGGAATACAACCTTTCTTTAAAATGAAAACAATGCTTTTTTACAACTTCAGTTTCACTTTTCATAGCTAAGACGATTATGTCATAAACAGTAGAGCTATGCTGAAGAGAGAAGTCTTTATTATTGGAATCTCAGGTAAAAAAACAAAGCCATGCAAAACAGAATGCTGAATAAGATTAAATACCCAGAGCTAAACCGGAACAAATCAGACCAAAGGATCCAACAAAGACTGAAATGCAAACCAAGACTTATTCTAACTGAACTAGTGAGGGAATGGGGAACAGGTGACTAGATAGACACAAGTGCAGGCCAAGAGTTGAGTGACTGGGAGGACACTCGGGACAGGACAGTGCTGACAAGACTGTTCGAGGACAGGTGTGAATCAAAACCCAGAAAACATATACAGCCCAGTATACATAAAACCATCCAAGAAAAATCCATGAAAATAAACTCGTTACCATCAGCTAACTAATAATGTAATGCAGTCCTTCAAACAACTCAAATATAAATGAGCAAAATCAAAATCAAACAGAAGTATATCACCAGAAACCAAGAGAAGTCCAAAAAACGTGAGGCCATAACAGATTATTCTTAGAAATCAACCCTTTCTGGTAATTATTTTAATCACTCCCCTTCATTTTTTCTTCCAAATAAGTTTGACTAACTGCAGGTTTGTTTACAACTTGTCTGATACTCCTTGTGCTAGTGCTTCCTGCACCGTTATAACTATTTTTAGTAGTGATGTCATGTTTTAAAAATCTCAGCAATGACAATGGTGAGCCCTGTGTAATCATAACATATTACAAAAAGGAAGACCTGCCTGGAACAAACTGTGGTTTTCCCTTCGATTGAGACAGTGGAATAAACAACAGTTACATCAGTTTAAACACGTTTTCAATTACAATAAACAGTAAAAGACATTTTGTTTGTCTTCGCACATGTAGCATGTGGTTATCGCTAAAATCAAGTGACAGCCTCTTAAATTTGTAGTCTAAAATTTTCCCTGACGCACAAATGACTCCCAGAACACACACATGCACACACAGCTTCACTGTGGCAGGCTGTTGGATCACATGCTGCTACTGCAAACACCTCATTCTCTGACAAATGTGTTGCTAATTGCATTCATCCCTCCACACAATCTATCTTCAGCCTTTCCAAACTAAGACAGACAGCATGTCAGAGAGGAGGAGGAGAAGAGGAAAGCAGCAAGGAAGACGGATAGAAAAGAAGTGTTTCACATAAGTAGCCATCTGTGAGCTCTGATGAACCACTGTTTATATTCCACCATGATGTTTTTTCCTTACATGTCCCTGCTGGCTGTCTGTTATGGTATCTCGTTGTTGACTAGGTGCCCTCCCGCTGACCCCAAAGTCACTTCTATTCCGCCTAGAGGAAAGGAGGGCACTTAAAGCATTTTTAACAACTCAAAATTTAATAGATTGTCAACATTTGTAAGTGATCATCTTTACAGGCAGTTTTGCTGTTTTGTGAATCACTCAGGTTCATGTAAACTAAAATTGTTGAAATAATATATTAACACTGGCAGATCTCTGTTTATCAGCATGCACTTAGCTGCAGAAGACTTGATGCCAATATCAGGGCATTAGGCCAAAGTTAAGTTGTATTATATAACCTATTACACTCATGAACAACTCTACTGCTATTGCTTACTTAACTGCTGTGACAGGACACAGTGCGGAAACTGAAAAGGAGATCTTAAACCAGACTATAAGCTGCAGTCAAGAGACATAAATTCACTGAAATAAATCTTATTAATCACATTAACAATGTGATGTTTATACATGTACTGTAGGACAAAGTCATAGTTAGTGATTTGTCTCACATCATGTCATTTTCTATTATGTAAATAATATGAGTGCAAATTAATATGGAGGCTTGAACGTGTCTCCTGAGGAATTAATAGTTTTTCATGGGTAAACTGTGATTATCCATTCATTGATTGATATATTCAGAAACCTTTTCTGCTTCTTCTTGGTGGTTGGGACCTCATTTCCTTCTAAAGTAACACATCAGCTCCTTGTGTTTAAATAAAACAAGATAACCTAAGAGCCCAATTTTGTCTCTGACTACTCTTAAGCCAATTAAGCTTTTTGGATTTTCACATGAAAAACACTGATTATAAATCGAACAGAAAGCAATGCAGTAATCCAGCTACAGTCTGACAAACAGAAACTGCTGAAACAAAGCCAAAGTTCAAAGGCAGGCTAATTTATTTCCAGCCTTAGTTCAGCTGTGCTGGAAGCTGAATATGAACAAGGGAAATGTTTATTTGACCACATAAAAAGTTGCCGGTTGAAAGCCTGTACTGACTGAGGGACAGTAGATGACAGATTATGTACTGATCCGCTCACACAACAACAGCTGTCAGTAAGGTACATTGGTCCCACATTACAGTGCAATTACAACAGCTGAGTGGTCAACAGACAAAGACCTGCTTTAAACTGGGAAATCCCAATGAGTCCATATGTGTAAGTGTGAATTATGTGCTGTTGTTAAAAAGTGTGCTCAGTCAGCCTTCAACATGTAAATCAAGGTCAAGGAAAGCAGACAACCTAATACAACAGGATGAAGTGAAATCAACCCACCACAGGGACAAGCTAGCCTCACAGTTGGGATGTTTGTCTTCAAAAGTCAAAACTAACATTGCTTTTCACTAAAATTCAATTGACAGAATTAATCAATTTAAGACAGATTACAGATGTATGTCATAACTCCTTTAACACACTTCTGATCAAGTCTCAGTAATCAAAACAATGATCTCTGCTGTGCCTACCAAGTACATTGTTGGCATCATGTCACTACACCCCTTTGACTTAATATAATATATAAACTTATCTCAGAATTACATTTAAGGAGAGAAAACAGTGACGTGCATAATTCCCATCTCACATATACATTGTCACCCTCATGCTCGGCTTTACTTTTGGTTTTAGTCTTAGTCAAATGTAACACCTTGGATCCCACAGTACTGGGTTAAACTATTGTCCTTGTATAGTCATGTTCCACAGTAAGCAGGAAATAAACAATCTTATACTGTACATTGTTCCCCCAACATGTGTTATGCTGCATGTCTGTTTGCAGCCTCAGCACACGGACATCCTGTCCTGTGGGACACTGAGTCAAGTCAGTATGATCATTAAAGTCATTTAAAAAAGAAGAACCTAAAATCAGAGGGCAAGAAAGTGTGTGTGATGACACTTGAAGACATGCAACAGGATTTTTGGTAACACAAAGTTTCCGAACTGTTGGTCTATCATTTTATTTTTTGTTTCTAAAATTAATTACATTGTAGTCAAATATAAATGAGCTGAAATCTCTCTCCCCCTCCTGTTTGATGAGACATAACAGAAATACAGCTGGTGTCAATAATAAAACAGCAGGCAATTTAATGTTGAGTGAGTGAACATTTGCTACTGTCTACATTTCCTGAGGGAAGTGACTATCTGACCTCAGCTGCTCTTTGCTCTCGCCTGTATGCTGCAGAGATAAACCACTTTAGAGACACAATGTTTCTCACAGAATTTTGAGAGACTATGGTGGTGGGTCCGGCCCTCTAGGGAGGTCAAGGGGCATGTTCCCCTGAAAGACACTTTTGTACATTTTTAAGTCAAATGCATCATTCTGGTGCACTCTGATAGCAAAATTAAGAGGTTGTGTCTAGAATTGTATTTTGTGCTTTAGTTATGTAATTACTGGTGATGACACAGCAAAAAGGTCACACCCAGAAAGCACAGGAAAGAAATGTTACCATTTAATAACTGTTCCAAACAAACTATCAAAAGTCAGTTTATTATTTTTCAGTTTATTACTTATGAAAATATAAAATACTGTTTCAGTAAATATCTTTCTACATTGTGTTTCTTCAAATGACTAAACTAACTGCCTTTGCTTATCAATAAAAGACTCGACTTCCAGATGATTTAGAAGTGGATCAGAGTTGATTTATTGTACAGATGGAAATAAAGAACTCTCATTAAGACTTTGCATTTTTTAAACTGAACCAACCAAACCAGCATAATGCTGCTGCTGCTGTGTTTTAAACAGCACACAGGTGTTTCAGATTCAGAGATCCCTGCAGGGTTGAGTGGAGGTGTATGGGGAAGTTTATTTGTGTTGTTGAACGCAACCGCTGTGAAACAATAACCTGTTATTGATCTGATTCACTGGCTTTCTTACTGTCACCGCTCCCTCACTTCATTCATTCTCTAGCTCGCTCAACCACAGCTAACACAACAGCATCCTGCAGCCGCTTACTGATGGTGCAACTCTGTCCCCCATTCAGTGTCCGGACCGAATAAAGTAGTAGTACTCTATTCCAACATTATTCAACAGGCTCGTCTGAGAGCAGTGGAAAGCAACAAGAAGTGACAGCAAACTATAGCAGAGGCTAATGTTAGCTGCTCCTCTCCTCTCTCGTCTGTCTCAGAAGGGACAAAGCTGAGCCTCTGTGTATGTCAGAGACAGTGGAAAGTTGTCACAACTTTACTCAGTAATTTAACAATATAATCCACACAAAAGAAGATAACGTCTCATTTGAAAATACATTGACATAGATTAAAAACTCAATATACTGCTCAGCCCTAAAACAACCTAACATTTTGGAGAGTACACACATGTTCAGCTCACTGTGACACACGGCAGCACAAATTAGACAATGGTGGGCCACCACAGTCTATAATTAATGGTAACATACACACTGAGACAGTGTGGTAAGAACTTCTCTTTAACATGACTGAATGAACAAGATGTAGGAACAAAGTAATGTAAGTCATTAATCTCTTTCGTCTTTCATATCAAGCCAGCATTCACTCCCCATAATGCACCAATTACTGCCTCACCATCCCATTCCCTCTTTCCATGAATAATTATTTCAAAAATGTCTCAAGTAAGGAACAGTCATTTTCTTTGTCCATTAAGTGCTGTGTCAGTCAGCCATCTGTCTGCACAAATAAAAATGCTCTGTTATGTTGTCTATGAGAGAGAGCAGCTGCACAGTTTAGCAAAGTTGCACAAAACTTTCTATCTTTTATGTGAGTGACAAATACCAAAATATACACCATCAGTGTGTCTTGTGTTGTTTCAATGTTGTTCCCACCTTCTCGAATTGTTTTGGCTTAATTCAAGTGAATGCCTAGAAAATACAAGTAGAAGCAGGTAAATTGTAATCATAAAGGTATTTCCCTCTTGTTTTTGACAGCTCGACGATATTTAAGCACTAAACCGCTTTACTCGGATATAGCAGAGAGTTAGACAAGGCTCCCTTGCAGCTGAAGATATGTCTGTTTGTCTGCCAAGATTCTCTATTACCAAGCAAACCTTACTAGGTATTGTTATGAAGTTGCTTCTTCCGCTAAGATGACTGTAATATTTGTTTACACTGCAGTTCATCTGAGTTGCTCTTCAGGGAACACTTTACTTAACCTGACCTCTCTGGAAACTCTTGGCTGTCTCACAGAAAAGACTTTGACTCCTTTTGTAATACTGATGTACTGATGATTCCTGTTTAATATTTGAAGTCATTTTAAATTCCCTTTTTATCTACCTGCAAACAAATATGCTGTTAGAAAAGGAACTTATTTTCAACCTAAACAGAGGTTTTCGGAGCCTCTGATGGCCTGTGGCTGCAGGAGATCTGCACCTCTGTTCCTGAGTGTGATCCAGTGGCTTGTTTGACATCTTATCTTATAAGATGTCAAACAAATCTATAAAAATGCCTGTCACAACTTCATATCACCCAAAAGGAAAATGTTTTTACATTTGACAAGGTGGAAACAAAATGAGTTGATAAAAATAGAGAAAATCTGCTAAAAATTGCAACTGAGAAGCTGGAAAAAGTGAATGTTTGACAAACATTGTCAAACTGAATTTTCTTTTTACTGACTGGTAAATGAATCACCTAAACATAGGCCTACTGCACAAATAAAATGCTAGATCTCAAATCACTAATATTAGGCTACTGTATTTCAGTTGCACAGTGGTGAGTCACAAAACCGCAACCATACAGTTTGTCTCATGACATTTGTTTCATGCTCACATTGCATAGCAGGCACTACAAATACACTCAAGTTTATGGTGCTGACTGCAGTTCTATCAAATATACAGAAAACTAAAACTTTATTAAATATGCACCTACTGTAATTGCCTATTAGGTTGAATGTACCCTCATTTTCCCCACAATTGCTGATCTGTCACATGACTTAGTTGGTACTTCAGTCTGACCACAGACAGCAGGGCACAATGAAACATGTTTATGGAATTAACCAGAATAAAAATCTGTTGTTCCTCCTTTTTTTCGTTAACTCTTTCTCTCTCGCTTCCTGTATATATGTTTTTCCCCTTTATCAGGCAGGTGAAGGTGCACAGAGGAGGGTGGAGTCAGCCTGTGCTTAATACAGCCACGGTTATTAAGTCAAGTCTAGTTATTCACTATTATTCAACAAGTAAAACACCTGTCGTTCCCAAACTGAACAACACGATGCAGTTTGACAAACGGCTACAACATTCGCGTGTTGCTGACAATTTCTCACTATAAACACATTTAAACCGTCTTTCCTTTCTAGTTAAATACAGACTCCCAGCAGGCGAATGACAAACACACAAAGTCTAACCCGTCCAGTTCAGATAAGAGTGCAAACAAAGCACACGCTCCTCTTCACAAACTGTACCCGGGACATTACTTACCCACCAGACGATGGCATAGGAGAACAGGACGAATTTGAGGAAAACGTACGAGCATCTTTGGCAGTATCGGATCTCATCGCTGTTGGACATGGTGTCGGCTGCGGACAGTTCAGCTCAGCGGCTTCCTGCGCTGTTTACACACACTTCCGCGTTGTCGTCATCGTCACCACACCTGTGGGCGCGTGTGAGTGGGGGTGATGGATATCAAGCAGCATGTTCACAAGCGAGAACGAAACCGTGAAGAGGAGGGTCACGCTTTTAGATATGTATAGGCTATGTATGTTCACAGAGTGTTTGTCTCGAATGATTGATGGGACGGTGAAATACAATTGTGTTTGACCACTGAACCTCGAAATTGTTTTTTAAATGTTTTTTCTCAAAAAGATTGCCTGCAAAAACCCGTAATTTGCTCAAAATCTTTTTTTCACAAATGTCAATGAACATGTCAGAATAACAAATCCTAGTGGTCAAAATTAGGGGCGGATTTAGGAGTTGACAAGATCCAGGGCTAAACCCAGAGCACCCTGCATTGTATAGGCCTACTGTAGTAGTCTTCATCAATTTTATTGGTTCTTATTAACAGTTTTCCAATAACAATGCACATAGAAATAAGTAAATAAGGAATTAGAACATTTTTGATTTCTGTAACTCAACACTGCCTCAGTTGAAATGTCTTGAATATGTTACAAATTAAGTTGTAACATATTGCGTAGGCGTTTTATTATTTTACATGAGAAATTGATCATGGGTTTGTCAATATTTGGGCAGTATTTGGAATCAAACCACAATGCCTTAAGAGATGTTTTGAGTTTGGTTGTAGAGATGATCTTTAATTCCAGATCTTCCCATATTGTTGGCTCTTACTGTAAGCCCATATTAATGGATATCTAGCATTTATTGCAATGTAGTATTTTTCTATGTTTGGGAAGCCCATTCCGCCCTTGTCTTGAGTAATATATAGTTTCTATGTGCTAATTCTCAGCTTCTTATCGTTCCATATGAAGGAAGTCAGAGGATAAGGGAAGGGCGTTTATATCATAAATTAAGCGGGGAAGAACATTCATTTTAATTGTGTCTATTTTACCCCATAGTTAAAGTTTTATATGCCTCCATCTATTCAAATCATCTTTAACCTTTGGGTTAATATAATACCCAGGTATTTAATACCTTCTGGAGACCATTTAAAAGGCAATTTGCGAAGACATTCTCTTTCTGTAGTGAGTTTCTACACTTTTCCAGTGGTACTCTGGCCCTCTCTTCTTGAGCAAACAGCTGCAGTTCTCTCATGTTTGATGGGTGCTATCCCCTAACTGCAAGTTTCAGCTCTTTCCACAGATGTTCAGTAGGATTCAGATCAGGACTTATAGCAGACCACTTCAGAACGATCCAACGTTTTCTTCTCATCCACTCTTGAGTGCTTTTTTATGTATTCTTATGTATGTGGTCATTATCCTGTTATAGAACCCATAACTTGTGACAAAGACACAGCTTTCTGACACTGCGCTGTATGTTTTGCTGCATAATGCCTTCATAGTCTTCTGATTTCATTGTGCCCTGCACAGATTCAAGGCACTCAGTGCCTGAGGCAGCAACGCAACCCCAAAATATCAATGAGCCTCCTCCATGTTTCACAGTAGGCATGGTATTCTTTTCTTTGATGGCTTCATTTTTTCTTCTGTATAGGGTTGGTGTGATTTACCTAAAAGCTCTAACTTCATTTTATCTGTCCAAACAAAGCACACTAGTCTGGCTTTTTGTGGCTCCTCTTAGAAAAAGGGTCTTCCTGGGTCTGCCATGGAGCCCATTTTCATTTAGAGAATGATGGATGGTGCAACTTGAAACTATCGTACCTTGAACTTGAAGCTCAGCGTGGACGTATTAAAGTTTTCCTTGGTTCTGTCTTGGCCATTCTCACAATCCTTTTGTTCAATTTTCCTCTTGCGCCCGAGTCCAGAGATGTTGGCTACAGTTTTATGGGCCTTAAACCTCTTAATAATAGTAGCAATAGTGGTCACAGGAACATCAGGCTCATTGGCACAGCAGAGTGAATACTTTTCTCCTTTTAAACTGGCTACATGAGTGATTATAAGTTTGAAAACACCTGTGATACTAATCAAAACAAACCAACACAATATTCTGCTTTAAGTATCTCTACAAATGAATTATTTCTTACAATTTCTGAAGAATACCAATAATTTTGCCCCGTCTATTTTTTTCTCCCAATATTCAGCCGCATATTTTGATCAGCCTCGACCACAAGGCCGTGACATGGTCCACAATTGTCTACCTTATTTCATCAGGAGTGTGCCTTGGACTCATCTACCTCTTCCTCTGTTTTGCCTCACTCTTCTTCATGCAGCCTTACTTCTCCTCTTCTTCCCAGCTGTTTACTCTATTCATTTCCTTGTTGTTCTTCCGCTGTCAGAAATTAAAACATTGTGTTGTGCTTTATCTTTGTGTGCTAGCCAACTAAAGGTTCATTAGATGCAGTTCTGAGCTATTTTAGATCATTGGTTGGCTAGTTTAACTGGTTGATCATTGTTTGATATATTCCTCTTCATTAGAGAAAGTCAAGATTCACCTGAGAACAATTCATCATTCAAAAAAATTGAATAGAAGGAAAATATGCTTGGTTTACATGCTTGCTTTGATTATGATTTTGCATCTAATGACTTATGCAATGAAGTAATGCAGATAAGTCGAAGTCTTGGGGGAAAGAACTACTCTACAGAGAACCAGCATACATTTTGATCAATATGACATAAGCAGTTGATAACGTAGGAAACGTCAGAAAATTGTACATGTCTACAGTAATCATGTCTACAGTAATCTATTAAAAACAGTCCAAGCCTGCCACTGGCCTTCGTGCACATAGCAAACATGCATATTCAGGGGAAATATAGCTCAGACATGCCATTTCACAAGGCTGTAATTTTGAAATTCTACATAAGAATGTCCTGATATTTTCACACATTTGATAAAAGTTCAATGTTGTTATAAATGATAATAGTGTATTTTATTGAGAAAAATTACAGTTAAATCTTGTGAAATAAGTGCTGTTAAATGTTTGATTAAATAATTAAATTAGTTGATTGCTCAATTTTGCTTCCTTTAATGGATTATTTCAATTTTCAATTGATTATTTGCATATATGTATTCATATTGTATATACGAATATCTGTAAATTCATAGGCATTTCATTGTTTTTTGGAAAAAAAGGTAAAAGTATGTAAAACAATACAGAACATGTCCTGTAAAATTTCTTTTTTTTCTTTTTCTTTTTTACAGTGTAGGTGGCAAACACTTCATGGATAGCACAACCATTTACAGTAAAACATGTATCTTTGCCCCCTAGTGGTGGATTATAGATCACTTACAAAGGGGCCATAAAGAATCAGCCACTACTACTTTGTTAGGTCCAGAGGATTTACCAATAATGTAGCCTTTGTTGCCTCTGAATACTGAATTTACTACTACTTTTGTTGCAAGGCAATATGCAGTTACTTTACTTTTGCTAATTTATACAACATGGGAATGTATGCAAGTTAATCCTCCTTAACTGGTAAATCAATCAACTGAATACTTCAAAATCAAATTACAAGACATTATATATAAAAAACATGTAGCCTACAATATTGCAATATATTGTGTTCAAAGTTGACCATTTTAACCAGAAAGGATGTCTCATATGTCTCAAGAAGTTTTCATATTATTTGACTGCTGTTTTGTAAATATAAAATCATGTTCAGTCACAAAACTAAAGAACAGAAAGGTCATGTTATGGCATTTAAACGATAGACAGCCACCATTGTGCTGTTTGTGGCTAACCATTGCCTGTACATTAAGCAGTGTATCCGACACTGTTGGTTTTAGTCCAGCCTTATCAGCAGCTGTTCGGCTGATAAAGTACATTGAGTCAGTGAGTGAGAGCTGTATGAGCGGCTGTTCAGGCAAGATAATCATTATTTTTGATACATCTGGTGGTGGTTATACCTTATTTTATCATCTCAGCCTTTTCTGATCTTCTTCCACAAGTAAAAGATCACAAAATGACAGAGGTGCAAAGCAAAACTAAGCTAAACTGATTTGCATTTGCATCTTTTATCAGATATGTTCTTAATTTGTATTTTCAGGGTAAAGGGAAACAGTTTAATCAGATTCACCTTGGCATGAAAAACTATTGGCTAGCTTGTTTTTAATTGTCTTTCAGGTGATAGTTTTTTTTGTATTAACAACACAGACTGCAGGCTAGTCAACAAGCGCAAAATGTAATGTTAGTGGTCAGATGTATTCTCTGAGGTGTGTTCAGGTACAACTTTTAACAGAAGTGAGTTTCAGGCCGTGGATAGTAAGCACTGTTATTCCTCTGTCTGCAATGATTCAGGCTCCGATTCACACAGGAGACCACACTTGGTTCAGAACAGTTACTTCAGCTTGAAACTTTTCTTTCCTCTACCTGTACCCTTCATGTGGCCTTCATGAAGCCCTGCACAAGGATTGTGAGAGCACACACACATGTGTGTGCGCTCACATGCGCACACATGCGCGAGCACACACACATGTGTGTGCTCTCATATGCACACATGTGTTCTGTGTTGTGTGTGTACATTCTGTACACACACAACACAGAGGGAAAAAAAGACAAAATGAGTTGAGCTGAAGTCGGTAGGCTCTACCTCTGTCCGTTCTTTCCTGTGCAATCAAATACAGACATACACAGTAGATTTCCTCTGAGAGGGACTTAGAGTGACAACAGAGCAGGAGGGCAGATACACAAATGGATGTCCACAGACATCAAAGTCCCAAAAGACATCAAAGTGGTAGTTAGTGGGTAGAAAGAATAAAAACAGGAAACACAAGCAGGGACGTTAACAGCAAGACAGAGAGGCATAAGAACCATTGACAGTAAATGTCACAGATTCCTAATTTTTGGCACTTTTTTTGATTGTTTTAAGGAGAAACATGAATAAAAGTCACTGCTATGACCCAACAGCACCACAGTACTTCCTACATTACATACGTGTGCACATCATAAGAGCATATAGCAAGTACATGTGAGTGTCCTTAATGTCACCTTATGGTTTGTGATAAGTAACCATAGGTAACAAGTACGTATTTGTATATCTTTTTAAACAAATAGACTGTTCACTACCTGTACAGTTTATAATACAGTAAACAGAAACACAGAAGTAATGCCCTCCCCTACACTTACTGTACACAACAGCAGAGCACACACAAACATGTGCACTTGTAAATAGACTAAACACATGCAGTATGTTCACATTTTTAATCCAACAGGACATAAATTCTGACTCATACTGTCTCTATGGGGACATTAAAGTGTTTTGTCATGTTTCAGACGCCACGGCTCAAACTAAAAGTACAGAACGCAGCATCTTCACCAAATGTGTGACTGCCAAATACTGCAAACACAGAGCTGTGCTTTGCAAGTGCTTTGTGATCAACCCCGTTATCAACACTGTAACACCCTCAGTTCTTCTCAGATAAATTCTCAACCTGAGGGAAAAATGACATTTAATTTAGATATCAAACATATTTGTCAACGGAGCTTTAAGGTTTAGGCAGAGCTTGCCTTTTACCTGTTTGCTTTTGCACTGAGCAACAACCAATAAAATGAGTGTGATTAGTACAGGAATAATGTATTCATGTGTTGACTGTGGCTAACTAAGCATAAGTTCAATAAACTGGGAGACCATTATTCTGAACAGCAAAAGGAATGACATAGTTCTAACAATAGCTACACTTAATGAAGAGGATCTCTGACAGGCTGCAAACAAAAAGCAGCAGCAAAGGATGGAGAGACTTTCCAACAAGAAGTCATCTCCCACCATCAGCAGCACCTTGATTCACACTACATTAAAGTTTGTCATCTTCAACCATGTCACGATTCACAAAACAGGCTTTTTTTTAGGAGGTGTGTCTCACTCCACCGACACTGCAAGAATGGACCCTTTTGCGAGAGTTTTTGTCTAAAACTATTAATACACAAATCCATCATGGTGTATATTATGATGAGAATTTTACAGAGGAAGTGAAGACCCATCCACGCCTTCACATGTATAATGATGAAGTATCATTAGTCATAGCCCTCTTGAGATCTTCACATTTTGTTCTCAGAGGACCAGGAGATGCACCAGTCCTCTGCAGATGTTGCATACAGTCCCCCTCTGTGTGCCTTTTGTCCACTGTATTGAACAAAAAAGCAAACAAAATAACCATAAAAGTGCTTTAGATTTCAGGGGAGCAGGAAATTGTTAGCTGCAGAAATTACAGATGGCAGAGGAAATTGGGAATCGTTTTTCCTTTCCTTTTCTTACTGACCATTATTTGTGCAGCTTTCTCATTCCCCTCTTGCTCATAATCTCACTGGTTTGTTCTCTTTTTCATTAATACTCTAATCTCTTTGTTGTTTTAAATGGACCCATGCCTTCAATTCACCCAAACCTCTCCCATTTTCTTCCTTCATTTTTCAATTTCACGGTGTTCTCTCAGATTTAATGTATACCAACTATTCCACAACATTTTATATCCACAATGTGACTATCAATCACTGTTCAGTTTTTTTCTGCTTTTCAGTCATTTCACCCTCTCTCCCCTTCGCTGTGTGTGGAGTTGGCGCAGCTCCACGAGCACAGTCGCGTGCCTGCATGTCTGTGCGTCTCCGTCACTCTCAGCACCGTAATCAGCTCGCTGCACATTCCAGGAGAGAGAGAAACAGTGTGTATGTATGTGAAAGAGAGGGTAGAGATGTCTTGAGGGGTTTTGATGGATTATTGGATGGACTTGGTTGTCCATTACGCAAAAGGAGTCTAATTTTCGGGGCAAAATCAGCAATGGATTGGACAAACTGATTTCAGCGCACCAAAAAAGAGGTAAACCAAATAAGAGTAATAACCTGACAAATATATTGGCTATTTTTTTTTGTAGAAATCAGTTTTCCTTAGCCCATGTATTGATCCTTTACTTGTGCTGTGGCTTTTGCGCTTGCTGCAGACAAAGTACCTTATTAGTTCTGTGTCTGCCAAATGTCTGACCTGTAATACATGTTGGCTGATGAATGAATGTGCTTTGCTTTAGAAACAGTTATTAAGCATTTTTCCAATTAAATGTGGATTAATACAAAGTAGCCTACACTTAACTTTATTTAACGCACAAATAACAGTTTCATTAAAACTAGCGTGTGCTACTGTAAGATTTGGTTATCAGTGGACTGTGAACCTTGCCTCAATAAAGATATGGTGTATGATTATTAACTAAGGCCGAATCTCGGTGAGCCAAATGCCTTCACAGTGAAATCTAATATTTGATATGAATGCCTCAAATCTAAATCGCATAGTGGTTTCAGGTTTCAGAAATGTTGACATAAAAGAGAAAAGTACATTACACACGTGATGGGTTCACAACAGTTAAAATAGTCACACAAAAGTAACAATACATGTATTTCATGGTATTGTGTCAAAGTAAGTTTTATTTTTAATGGCTAAAATATTGTTGGAAGAATATTTAAAGATATCTCATAAATACTGTTAATATTTGTAAAATCGTCGATTGGGAATAAAACCCACATCACAAGGATACATTAATCCATTTAAAAACACCTTCAGGATAGTATCATCCTCAGTACTATGCCTCATTACGCAAAAAGCATTATGCACAAACAGTAGTTATCCATGAAGTTTCTGTCATCAGGTAAAGAGGGAAAAGAACATGGACGCTGAAAGTTTCATTCAGCACGTTGAACGAGAAGTGGAGGGCACCTCGCCGCCGTTATCAGTGACCGCCGACTGGCTGGAGGACGGAAACGAGACGACTGGGAATCAGTTCCAGCAGCCTGACTGGCAGGTGGGAGAAACACAGAGACAGTAGGACGATTACAACCTGTGCTTTTTTATTGAGGGACACGCAGTATGGAGCATAATTGGGAAGCACTTAGAAGAAGAAGGAATAGAACGAATAAAATGTGCTACAAAACAATGGAAAAACTGTTTGTGGTTTTAGAAATGATGTGTTTAAAATGTGTAGTCTTGGGGTAATAGAGAGGGGTCTCAAGATGTTCAGGAATCTTGTGCCTGTGATGTCTGTGACATTAGAGACCTTAACAGATCAAAAGATCAAAGAGATCAAATTGAAGTAGAATATTTTTTATTTTTTTTTTGGGGGGGGGGGGGGGTTGTTTTTGTACCAGGTGTGGAAATCTATAATCAACTCCACCTGTGTCTATTGATTATGAAATTAGCACATGGCAATTTAAAAAATCAATTTGGAGTGCTGTCCTAGTCTCTCTTTCTTCTTCTTTTAATACTGGCAGATTGATTTGTCTTCCTGACAAGCCAATGACATCAAGGTCACAAATTATGTCTTTTAGGGCAGAATATTGTTATATTTTCCATTTTATCTGTGCTTGCAGAGTACTTTTTTGTTTGTGCTTTTTACCATTTTGATTGCACTGCAGCCCTTTCACCTTGTTCTTTGTAACTGCACACAAATTATTGAAGGGTTGAGCGCAGGTGGTCGAGTGGTTAGAGCGCATGTGATGTACGTAGCCGACCCCGGTTCGAATTCCGGCCGTAGGTCCTTTGCTGCATGTCACACCCCTCTCTCTCCCATGTTTCCTGTCTGTCTACTGCTCAATGAAGGCGTCTATGCCGCAAAAAATATTGAAGGATTTAACAATCCTCTTCTCCTCTTCTCTCTTCTCTCTTCCTCACCTGTCCTCGTCTTTCAGGTGGCTCTGTGGGCTATAGCATACTCCCTCATCATCCTGGTGTCCATCACTGGGAATGTCACAGTCATCTGGATTATTCTGGCTCACAGACGCATGAGAACTGTGACCAACTATTTCATTGTCAACTTGTCCTTCTCTGACGCTTCCATGGCAACCTTCAACACTCTTTTTAACTTTGTCTACGCGCTTCACAACGACTGGTACTTTGGCTTGGGCTACTGCCGGTTTCAGAACTTCTTCCCTATCACTGCCATGTTTTCATCAATATACTCAATGGCTGCCATCGCGGTAGACAGGTGAGGAATCTCTCTTTTAAACAGTGCAAAGCCCATGACATTTGAGGACATTAACTGTTTAAAATGTTTAGTGTTTCTGAAAGTAGAGTCAGAGTAGGATGAATCTCTCAAAAGTGCCATGAAAGTGAAACAAGTCTGCACCTCAGAAACTGTTTGGTACCAGCAATTAGACACTAATGGGATATCTGATCCTCATTTAGGAGCTGCATTATGCAAACAGTCATAATTTAAAAAGGGGCTATTTAACCACTTACTGAAAGAGTCCAATCAGCCGTACAGAAACCAAGTTGTATTAGTACATAATACACTCATCAACTTAATTACACTATCTATGATGAATTCATTAATCAATATTACTTATTTATTTTCCATTAATTTAGACTTACTTACTTGTATCAGGCACAGACCAAGTGGACTCAAATGCAGAGACAGCACACAGAGATGAAGAGTTCTCAAGTCGTTTAATTCAGCCCAAAAGTCAGAAACCAGGAAGTCCAAAATCACAGGGCAGAAGTACAAAATCACTAGGCAAAAACTCGGAATCCAAAAGGCAAAAACTGGTCAATAACACTAAGAATCTAAACTGAGATAACGCTGACTCTGACAGGGAACTGACAAGACGATCTGGCACAGAAGGAAAAGAGCACACCACATATATACACTTTACATATGTGGTACATGTCGGTAGACTTTTTGTAGACCTCAGGAACGCAGGAGAGCCTTTCTGGCTTGGGCCCACATTCCCTGACAATGGTGGACCATGGCCAAAGCAGAAGATATGCTCACCTCCTTTTCCAAGGCCTGGAACATAGCAGGCTGGTAACCAAAAACCACCTGGAATGGTGTCAACCTGGTGGAGGCCGAGGGCGGGGTGTTGTGAGCGTACACCACCCAGTGAAGCATCTTGGCCCAAGCTGAGGGGTTCTGGGCCGTGATGCATCAAAGGCCCGCCTCCAGGTCCTGCTTAAGTCTTTCCGTCTGCCCATTGCTCTCAGGGTGGTAACCAGACGTTAGACTAACCTTAGCCCCCACCAACTGGCAAAAGGCCCCCCAGAACCGTGCCATGAACTGAGGCCCCCGATCGGACAGAATGTCCCTGGGGAGTCCAAAATGTCTGAAGACATTAATAAGCAGGACCTCCACCGTTTCCTTAGCGGAGGGCAACTTAGGAACATGTTTCACAGTTAATCTACTTTATCATCATCATTTTCAGCACTGTTGCTGCCTGCAGATGACGACAACACAGATGAAGCCTGACTTAAGTCACATAAATTGATGATTCCAAGAATTTGGGAACTATTGAGGAGGAATTATTGAGTTATCAGTAGATTTTCACACCTGGTCTGATCCAAACATATGTCTCATTCATTACATCTGTCCTGGACAAGAATCTAAACTGAGATAACGCTGGAACTCTGACAGGGAACTGACAAGACGATCTGGCACAGAAGGAAAAGAGCACACCACATAAAAACTGGATAACGAGGCACAGGTGTAACACATTAGGGGAAGGGAGGCAAACAGGGGGGGAGGAAGACATACCAAAATAAAACAGGAAGTAGACAAAAGACAAAAAAACGAACTCAACCAAAATACATTACAAAACTACCGGGCCCTGACAACTTGTTGATAGGTACAAAATATTGTATATTAGTCATAACTGTTTATGCATCATGTGTATTTTGCTCTTCAGAATATTTTTCATCTGTTCATTCATCAAGTTTTCTCTGGCCCTTTTTCAGGTATCAAAGATAGAACAGAAACCCCTTCTGATATTTCCATTCTTCTAGTTGACATATAATATTATATATCATGCACATCATTTGCTATTATCGCAGCAGCAGCAGTAAATGTTCACCCAATACAAATGCCACTTGAAGGTATTATGGGTCAATGGGTAGCAAAGTCACAGATGTCATTAATGCTTAGTGGAGCATGAATGTTCAGTCTGTTCTTAGTCTAAAACTGTACTAATCACACAATATACTATACCCAGAATTACAAATATTGGTTAATATCTGTGTAATCTAATGCAACAGCATTGCAATATATCATATATTTATTAAGCTTATGTTCATTTTTGAGCCTGTTGTTAGTGGTGGTGTTGCATGAGACTGCGCATGAGAGAAGCAGAACATGAATACAAATCAGTCCAATTCAAAATTGTCACTCTGAAACTGAACCATTCTGAAACATTATCCACAAAAACACCTAAACTGCAATATTGCTGTTCCATAAGAGAGTTTGATTAGAGCATTTCATTATCCTATCATATGTGTTCATGACATACTGTATACGTCGCTGTTTTCCAGGACAGATGTTGTAATGAATGAGACATATGTTTGGATCAGACCAGATGTGAAAATCTGCTGATAACTCAATAATTCCTCCTCAATAGTTCCCAAATTCTTGGAATCATCAATTTATGTGACTTAATTCAGGCTTCATCTGTATTGTCGTCATCTGCAGGCAGCAACAGTGCTGAAAATGATGATGAATAATGATGAGTTACATAAAGTAGATTAACTGTGAAACATGATCTACATTCATCAAATGTCCCAAGGCGTACAATTCTCTGTCCATGCACACTTTAGCCTTTTAGAGAGCCAGGTGGGTCTGATTTGGCCTTTAACTTGTGCCACTTACTTGGTGGCCTCTAAGGCATTAGTTCATCTGTAACCTCAAAACCAGTTCAGGAACATGATGAAGCTGTTGAAACTGAGAATGAAAATAAGAGCTGAAAGTTGAGGTTGACATAACAGCAAGTAAAATACCTTAGAGTCAATTGTTTGACACACCCCTTTCAGAATAACTGATTAAATGATGGCCCCATTGGATAAAACATTCTTATCTAATATTTGTAGGTTATACATTGACTGAAATGGTTTAGGTGACCTCTTTACATAATTATTTTTTTCATCTATGTTCCTTTTCATTCGTACCTAACTCAGCTTTCATTTAATTTTGTGCCACGTTTTTCACAATTGTGCAAACCACAAAAGCAGAATATTATTAAAAAATGACTTTGAAATTGCATCTCAGATACAAATCATTTAATGCTAGATCACACACTGTTATTATCCATCAAACTAAAATGAGGAAAAGGGTGCAGCCAGTCAAATACGTTTAAACTGTTAGTGCTGAATGATTCAAATTAATGATTCATGGTCATAGATGACCATTTGATTACAACTATGACAGTATTGAGTAATGTTATTAAGCAAATGAATATAATACATTGCATAAGATTCATGATGGGTTGCTGTTATCTGTATTTGTTATAATGATTTCATCCTTTAACATTAGCATTATCCCACCTGTTTTGACACTCTTTCATGTTTATGCCATCAGTGGTCAAAACTAAGCTGTTACCAGAGGTCAACTTCTATCCTATTATAGTATAATTTTTTTCTATGTATTTTCACTTCTGGATTATTGTTCTTGCAGATTAAATATGCAAATATATACACTAGGTTTTATTCATGACAATTAACATATGATGAACAGAATGATTCTTCACAGCAGTTAAACCATCTCTGTTTCATTATTCAGTCTTTCCCTTGGTATAGTTAATTCACTTGGTTAATATGATTCCTCTGAATGCATAATGACACATAGCCATATATTTAAGACATATTTTGTTATATGAGATGAGACTGCAGTTACCACAGTCCTTGACAGTACATTTAGTACTGACATGCATACAAACGAACAAAATAATGGCATTATCATTACTTCAATCCTACAATCACCAGAGACTGTTAGATATGAGAGAAACAAATATAATCTTCAACAGAAGAGAGACATTTGTAGTGTAGATTTTTGTAGTGTGGTTTCTAGAGTTGACCTCTCTTGCATCAAGCTAATCCTCTTTGTTTATGCCCGTATCAAATTCAGTTCAGTTAAGATCTTTCCTGCCACACAAGAGGACATTCTCTTCACAGGAAGGCTGCAGAAAAACAAGCACATAAACCATGAATGCAATAAAAATACAATAAGCCAACTGAATACATTGAAAGTGTTTCTGGGAGACAATCAGTCTAATCATTTCATTGTCTGACTTTGAGGAAAGTATAAAGTTAGTACTCTATTTTCAAGAGAAAGTGCTAAATGATTTTAAAAGTGATTATTGATTATAATTTTGTTTGTATTACTCTGATTAATGTGCATTTGGGATGTTGCCTTGGATGAATGAATGAATGTTCAAAAGAAAAGGCAGCTTTCAACAGATGTTACCCAAAGATGAACACATCGCCTCAACTTTTTAATTACCTTGATGTACTTTTTCATCATCCTTCAGGTACATGGCGATCATCCACCCTTTAAAGCCCCGCCTCTCCTCCACCTCCACAAAGGTTGTGATTGCTCTCATATGGATTGTGGCAATCTTACTGGCTTTCCCTCAATGCTATTACAGTGTAACAAGATTTTACTACCCCAGAACTGTGTGCATGGTCGACTGGCCAGATGATTATGGAGGAACACATCAACTGAGGTGAAAGAAAGAGACTGATAAAAAAAAAGACTGTAATTGAATGCAGACATTTACAAACACTGCTCATGCAAGATTCATCTATACTCTTAAACATTTATCATTATCTCTTTTCCCTATAGGCTATACAATACACACAGTACAGATACACATGTACATATGTTTTATGGATTCACGTTTTATGTATTATGACTTACTATTGATCCAAAAACTTTAGCACTCACAGTCAGTGAACCATTTGTAAGTATGCCATATTTTTAAGTTGTACCGAATGAGCTGAGAGTCATGTCACAAATAAACACACAATGAAGACACTCTTACACATGTGAATGTACACTGACATGCAAACAAACATGCAGTAATACAAACTGACATGTCCCTGATGAAAATGACATAAGTCTGTCTCTCTCTTTCTCTGTTTATAGTTACCAGTTTGCAGTGATATTGCTGATCTACTTGCTCCCTCTGCTGGTGATGCTGGTAACCTACAGCTTAGTCGGCCGGACGCTGTGGGGTGGGCACATCCCTGGAGAGGCGACAGACCATTATCACAGCCAGCTTACAGCCAAGAGAAAGGTCAGACATGTCTCTTTTTTCTGCTATCATCAAACAAATTAGAAATAATCACCCTCATTATTCTCACACTGCTCAGATAAAATGGGCTGAATCCAACTGTGTTCAGATGAGTTTGTTGATATAAAAATGAACAGACTTTAAGCTAAATACCGAACTAAAGCTGACATGTTATTTGATTTCCCACAGGTAGTAAAGATGATGGTTGTTGTGGTGGTGACATTTGCTCTGTGTTGGCTGCCCTACCACATCTACTTCATACTCGGATCCTTCAACAGAGACATTTACAAGCAACATTATATTCAACAGGTCAGCAACTGTCTTTCTTCATGTTATTACATCTTTCTGATTGATTTATTATAATGTATTTACTGAGCCATGTTTTCTTTTCTTGTCAGGTTTATTTGGCCATATTTTGGTTGGCAATGAGTTCAACTATGTACAATCCCATCATTTACTGCTGCCTAAACCAAAGGTAAAACACATATTCCATGGATTTTGTGGACAAATCTGTGCCTCAAAATTCAAAACATTTCACTTATCTCTCCTCTTTCTGTCTCTTTTAATGCAGGTTTCGTTCTGGTTTCCGTCATGCATTTGCTTGGTGTCCATTCATCAAAGTGTCAGAGGAGGACAAGATGGAACTGCAGCATGCACACACCTTCAGAGTCACCATGACACGCAGCCACCGCAACAACAGCACACATGCACACACCTCCATCAAAACCAACAGCACCTCCGATACAAACATGGCTGTCAGCACTCAGCTCTACACTGACAGAAATGCTTGCATACAGCTTAAAAAGCACACATCATCAAATACATTCAGCACACACAACAAACATGTGGCGAACAGCCAGGATGATACAAATTCTGCAGCTGCCAAACTCATGGACAACACCCACTGACACCTGAAGCCAACAATGATGTGGACATTCCTAATGGGTAGACAACAGAGTTTTTCTATAGCGACATTATAACTGATAAAAACAAAAGACAGCAGGTGGATTAAGAGGAAGTCCTGCCAACAGCCGAAAGGAGCTGAGCAAACAATACTGACATGCATCCCTTTGGAAAACTGAGACTTGGGACCATTTTTGTTTTAGTGGTAAGTAAATGAATGCCACTATCAACCTGAGGGATGTTTTCATGTTAATACCAAAGTGATCATATTAGGATGTAAAAATATAGAAAGAAGAAACTGCACCTGTTCACTGGACAATGTGAGAAACAAACTCTGGCATTGTTAGCATTTGCTGCTATTGGGAAAGACTGAAGATAAATCAGCACATCATTCATTTCTTCTCTTCCCTCCTCACTCCATCTTCTACTCCCTTATTTCATTCACTGACACTTTTCTTGCTCCTCTGCTTTGGAGAAAAGCTGTGAACTGTGGATATTATGGTGTAATTGTAGTTTTTATCTGTGGTTACTGGTTTTCAAGAGCATAGAATGGATGAACCGTCCACTGGCATCAGCACCAAGCCTTAATATTGTTGCTTTTGTGTGCTTCTTTTAACCGCAATGGATTTTTATTGCAAAAATGGTCTTGTCTTGTTCTTAGAGATATTTTCTATTTAATTTCTGTTCATCACTAATCACAATGCACAAATAAGGCAAAATGTTCAGCCTGAGAGTCTGATGTCTGAGAGGCTCAGTAAAGTGAGCCATCAATTCTGCCACAGTTCAAAGGGAAATAACTTAACGCAGCCATGCAGCCAAAGCATTATCTGAAAGACAACTTGTCAGAATAGTTTATTACAGTAAATTAAAAATTGCATATTCTACATTGAATTAATAGACACATAATTAACGATTTAAACTACAATGTAGGATATGACACACACTGCACTGATGATTCATGTGGAGAAGCAGGGAGAAAAGAATAATTGGAGTACAGACCTACCTGGCATTTTCAAAACACAAGACAGAAAATCTTGAGTGAACAGTTTCAGTAGTAAATGGAACATTAGTATTGACACAATGCTACGATCAGACACTGTACAAGTGAATTCCGCCTTAAATTTACCTTATTTCCAAGAATTTGCAGGATGACCCTCATTTTTAATCATCTTGTTAGCATGTATTTGCCACTGTACATTACTATTCCTTTCAGTGTGCATACATACAAAATGTAGCTCATATATTGTGATTTAACTGGTTCATACAACTAATATTTTCTTATGGTCAGTGTATGTTAGAGTCAAGATTAAAAAAGTCAAAGTGCAGCTACTTAGAAGAATCTGATGTGAAATTTAATCTATTGCATATATTCATGTAAAATCTGCTGATGAAGTGGATGTAAATGTAAATATTGGACTTGTGTGATGACTGTACACTCACGGGATCGTGATGTTGTAAATAATGAAAACTTTGAAACAACTTTAAAAAAACACAGTGACATTGTGAAACATCTGTATTTGTTGTCTACACAGAGCAGAAGGTTAGTCTTTTGTGGCTTAAATAAAAGTTATGTTTAATAAATGTGACAGAATACATATGTGTGTGCAATAGCTGTTTTTATTTGACAGTCATGTGGCACAGCCCTTCAGCTGGACACTGGGCACAAAGATAACAGCATGACACAGGTTTGTCTTTATTTGAGACTAGTTGATTGACAATGTTGGGCAGACAACAGCGTGGGTCTTGTGAACAGGAGCGAAGAGATTAAGGTGTTTGTGTGATGAGGGGTGGCTTTCATTGTGACTACTTCGGGGTCTTACAGCAGGCAGTTTAGGACCTGCTAGAAAGTAAGGCTGGCTTTCGTTATCATGGCAGTTTGATTACTAAGTAGGCATGGAAATCCACCCAGCCCTCCTCCTGTTTTTGCCAGAAACACAAACTTTCTATTATTAATTTGAGATTGTGCTAGCACTAGCATGTCCTGATGAACCAGAATCGTAACTATGATTAACTAATGCCAGTAAAACACAATGTAGTATCTCAAATGTCCATCTTGCACAACAACAGCTATATGACAGGTTCCTGCCCCACAGGGATATCACTACCTTGATAAGAAGAAGAATCAATCTTTGTCATTTCTGTGAACAATCTTTCAATGAATATTGTCAATGGTAACCATACATATGATTATTTGCTTTTATTAAAGAGAAACAAATAAATATTCATTAATTTGCATGAAATTGCTATTTGAATGAGCCATACAGAAGTTTACTCAAAAACCCTCCTGAAATTTTAGGAGCATAAGGAACACAGGGAGCAATATAGGGAGAAGCTTTCTGAAAATGTTTAAAATCCCCTTAAAGTTTCATCCACTGTAATGTTCTTATATACTTATACACAGTTTGGCCATTGGTCTTCCACTGGCATCCATGTTAGCACCACATACATTCTTTTATTCATGGCTGTTGCTAAGTGACTGATGAGTTCATACAATATTACATCACACATTGTTGAGGATGGCTACTTAGCCAGCACTTCTTAAGACAACAACAATTAATCAGCTGTGATCAGTACCTACAACAGGATTTCTACTTAGTAAAATACAAGTTCTCTTTGGACATATTTTACAATAGAGTACAATAGAGTCGAACAGGATTGTTGTCATAAATTAGACCAAATAAGCACATCCAGCCAGCACGTAACATGGCTTTCCCTGGTATAAGTCCTTCTTTTGTATTATTTTGCCCTGCAGTACAGGACTGCTGAAGGGACTTTTTTCTAAACGCTTCCTCTGTGTGCGTCATTATTGCAACAGTATACCAATATAAAAATAAAATAAATAACAATGTATGTATAACATATTGTACTGTATCTGGGTTAGACATTACAAACTTTAAAGCAAAAATATTCCCTTTAACCTCATTAGACATTTATATTTCACCTCATATCCCTTTTATATCTTGTCATACAGACAGTGAGTAACTACAGCAGACACACTTTGGTTGCTTTGGTCTAAAACTGTGTTTTTATGTCCTTGCATCTACTAAACATGTTGCAAGGCTCATTCACTTTTTTCAGCAACTTTGCAACTGCAGCTGTTGTCTTCACTTTATAATACAGACTGCAGTTTTCAGAGGAATCCTCCAGATGGCAACAAAAACACACCTCACATGAGATTTACAGGAGTGTGTCACTTCCTTCTGCCCTGCACATTCTCACCGATTAAACATGAATGTGCTTGTTTAATCTCCACAACAAGTTTAAACTCGGAAATCACAAAAACTTGCTAAAACCTTAATAGATTTGCTATTTTACAATGGTTAATCACACATAATCTAACTACAACATAGTGCCTGACTCTTTGCTACTTAATACAGCAGAAAAAGCTCTCTCTTTCCCTCTAGACAGGCTAAAGCAGCTTCTGGAGCGTGATTCGTTGACTGGACTCGTTTGATTCAGGAGGAGAGGAGACAGTGGGTGAATAGAGGGGAGGACAGAGCAAGAGGGAAGAGAGGGGGAACCCACAGAAGAGGGTAGATAACAGCCAGACAGAAGACGTATCTTCTATTTATTGTTCATCTCCTGTCTCATCCGGCAGCCCACGGCTGTGATCAGTGCGGCTCCTTTCCCACTGCCGTCTTCTGACAGCAGGAAGTTGACGTTACACTGAGGAGCCAGTTCATTGACTGTCTGGTGCATGATCCGGGAGAAACTAGAGAGAGATAAAAAATAACAATGTTATACAGGCAAGTGATTAATTCTATTGTGAGCCAGTCTAAACGTAACACTTTAAGTAATGATTTTATGGTTTGGTGTAATTTGGCCTGGCTTAGTATGTAGGTGGAGGAGCCAAAGCTGTTGACCATCCTGAAAAACTGGCATGTGACACATTAAACAAGCTGAACAACAGCTTATATGGCCTTAGCCAGTAAGACTTGTCTGAATGAGGAACGGGCTCATCTGGACATGTTGCAGCATTAATTGAGGCTCATTTTCTCCTGATATTACCAATGATGGTAAATACATAAAGTTAGGCAATAGACCCTTTTCACAGCAGACATTCAGGCTTATATGAGGTACATGCTAGGCTAGAGCTTTTGAGCTGGGCTGAGAGGATTTATCATGCTGGTGTTGCCTAACTCAAGTTAGTTTATTTTAAACACAACTGAAGCATGACTCATTGTGAAGTGCATGGAATAATGCATGGTGCATGCACTCTACACGTAATAAAAGGACAACTCACTATTACTTTTGTGATTACTTAATGGATCATCAGAATTTGCACATCACTAGGTGTGTCAGACAAGTGATCAGCAGTTCAGAACAAAGTAGCACAAAAAACTTTGACAAGATGGTCAAAGCTTTATGTATTAAAAAAGTGTGAAAAGTAAATGTTTAGAAAATTGATAAAAACACTTGTTTTTCAGGTATGATGGCCTGCAGCTCTTCTCATCTTTGTCCAGAACTGGTGTAGCCTGCCTTTGTTTGCATCTACTTGTTTTCTTAGCAGTTTCCAATGGCCCAGCAACTGAAGGTTACATCTCAACCTGATTTGCATTTCAGTTGACAGTTGACACAGTTGACACAGTTGACACAGTTGACATGGTAGTTTTGTACGAAGCGATGAATTCAACTCACTGTGGATGTAGTTTGTAGAGTGTCCCGTCCACCCCCACAGTGATGTCCAGATGGTCCAGTCCACGGTTCTCTCTTATCTTATCGACCACAGCCGCCATTCCTGCCCCACACAGCTGAGCTGCACGATGTGACACTGCTCCACATACCTGTATAACAATGACAACCTTTATCATTATTGCAACACTTAACAGACAGTGAACGCCACGTTTAGCTGAGCCAGACAATATCATATCAATTCACAAATGTTGAACGTAAATATAACTTAACATGTTTCTGTTCACTCTTCTGTACAGTCATACACTCCTGCCTCTTTCACAAGACAAGACTAACAAAAGGCATTGTGAGTTTCAGGCTTCACAGTGTACAGTGAACACTGGCACTATTTTTTTAATCTCCAAATACAATCTAATGTACAGTAAGGGTCAAGAGTTTGTGTTGATAACAATTTATTCAATTCATTTCTAACAATGGTCTGAGTGTGCAACTGGATTAGCTATCTAACATTCTGGTGAGGCAGTTCGTTTGATTAGCTACAAATTTGAAATACTATATTTCAATATTAAAGGTTGATTATGCACATATCTATCACTCTATACCTTACCTCTTTGACTATAATACTGTCATCACAGGTGCTGTCCAGCCCTAAGTGTTGCAAGATAGACCTCACTTGCAGCAAAGCCAAACGATCACTGGAGAAAGACATAAACATAAAGACAGAGCCATTAGAAAAACAGAAAACTAGAAATGTTAGAACATCAGTAACCTAATAGTGAAATAAGCAAAGATAATTTGTTGCAATTTTGTTCTACTGGATGTGAAGCACTGATGTCACTTCCACACCTCTTAAATATGTTTTTTTTTTTAAAAGTCCGTGATACACAATACTGAAACTGTCCCTTCTTATCATTTCTTACCTCTCAATCTGTGAGAGGAACTTGGTTTCGAAGATGCCTCTGGTCTTCAGTGTTTCTGAAATCTGACCTCTGAACAGGAATCCTTTCTTGGTCATGTCTATCAGAATATTACGCACAATTTCACCGAGGTACATCCCGCTGCACATTTTCTCATATCTGCGATACACAAACACAGGCAGAGAAAAACACACATTAATACACATGTAACCACACGCTGGTAATTATTTATAAGGATAGAAATGCAGGACATACACACACAAGTAGATATAATAGGTGTGTATGTGTGTGTGAGGGGGGTATTTTAACCTTTGTTTTCCTGGATTGAGTGAGAAGTCATCCACAGCACGGTCATACTCAGTCCTGATGTCATCAAGGCATCCGTTGTCTCCAAAAGCCCCCCACTCCATGTTGACACACATCCGTCCCTCATCTCCCTCGATCATCTCAATGTTCCTCATCTCCTCCATGTAACACGCATTGCTGCCAGTGCCTATAGATAGACAGACACGTTATACTGACAAAGAACAGCACAGAAACCTGATGATTCATCATGAAGATCAACATAAACTGACCAGCGATGAGCCCAATCTCACAGGTGGGCTCTTCATAGGCACAGGTCATCATGGTTCCCACTGTATCATTGACGACAGCCACAACATCCAGGTCGAATTCCTTAAGAAGAAGCACAAAAAAAGTTAAGTTACTTCTGCATTTTTGTACATAATGCCGTATGTAATTGAACCCCTCTCCTTGGATCCTACCTCTCTCCTCTTGATGCCCTCCCTCAACAGTCCCACCACATCTTCTCCTTCACAGTCTGTTGCCTTGAAGCCTTTGGTCCATGTCACCAGGATGCCCTACACACACACACACACACACCTGAAACTGTCAAGTTCTGCAAACCATGTAACTGTAACAATTTATGGACTATGCAGTACCCTAAAACTTCTATCCTTGGGCAGCATGTCCGGTTTTGAGACACAGCTGATTCCCAAGAAATATCAGGGAAGTAAGAGAGGAAGTTGAGACTCACAGCATCAAGGCTGGTCTGTCGGCAGGGGAACGAGAAGGTGAAGCCCAGAGGAAGACGAGTGTTCTTCATCCCCATGTAGTCCAAGAAGTCACTGATACACTGCACAATGTGATCAAACAACTACAAGGAGAAAGACATGTTATGTCAAAATGTGTTAAAACTGTGTGTAAATATGTAAGGGGCACAAATATACAGAACTGTTTCATAATCTAATATCTATTCTAACTTTAATGTCCTGTGCAAAACAGGAGTCAGAGAAAGCCACATATGAAGGAGAGAGGGTAAAAAGCCAAAGGTCTCAGACAGGATTAGCTTCTTTACAAGAGTTAAGTTCAAACTCAATCTCAAGTCACTGCTAATCCCAACCAATATACCTCCCTATCTGTCTACCTCTAAATTATTGACCCTCATCCCTGCTCCTGATCTACTTACACGCTTACCTCAGAACTATCAATTCCAATAGTCAACCTCCTACCTAACTGCTCCAGCCTTTACAACACCATCAGCATAACAGGAGGTAAAGTTCAAAGCTTTCCATCTGTATTTTCTGACTTGCACTCTAGTGGTCTGTCTGTATCACAGGTCAAGAGTTATTGATCTCTCACCTCCTCTCCTGTGCCCTGCATCACTTCTAGAGGAATGGCATAGATCTTGTTGTGCATCTCCACTGTTCTCCTCTTCCCGGAACGAATCTTGACCAGCAGAACTCTAAAGTTGGTTCCTCCTAAATCCAAGGCAAGGAAATCACCGTTCTCTGGACATGAAGACAAACGGGTATATTTAAGTAAAGTAGTAACCACATCAAACACACAACTCAAAATCTGCCTTGTATAATGCTCACAAGTATTATAGAAGGATGTTCATGTGAAAATCTAAATTCTATAAATATCACTGTTGTGATGCAGTATACTTCCCATATTTCCATATCATCAACAACATGTCTGCAAATAAATTAACCCCTACTTCCTTTACTGTACATGTATGTTGTATGTTACTTATGTTGTAATTGTTAACCATTTTTCAAGTATTCAATTAAAACATTTTTTATTTGAAGTTGCAATAACTATTTTTTAAGCACAGATTTTAAACATAGCTTGTGACCACAGTGACAACAGAGACATGTGACTTCTTGTAAACTGGATGGTAATGAGCTGCTAAATAATGACCTCAGCTGTTCTTTATTCCCAGAAATTAGACTTGTAGGGTCACAAGTTGCCAGCTTGAATACCTATGTGTATGGAAGAAGTTTGCGTGTGTGTTTTTTGGAGTATGTGTTTCACCTGTGCCATCAGGAGTGCTTCGTACAAACGTTGGCAGCATTTTGACAGTAGCAGAATCCTGAGTGCTCTTGGAAAGGCCATTTTGTATCTCTATCCTCATTCGCTTCTTTACCTAGAGAAATAAAGAATATTTTAATTAGTGTTTTAAAGCCCAGCTACACACACACACACACACACACACACACACACACACACACACACACACACACACACACACACACACACACACACACACACACACACACACACACACACACACACACACACACACACACACACACACACACACACACACACACACACACACACACACACACACACACACACACACACACACACACACACACACACACACACACACACACACAC
Organism: Scomber japonicus; assembly: GCF_027409825.1. Taxonomy (NCBI): domain Eukaryota; kingdom Metazoa; phylum Chordata; class Actinopteri; order Scombriformes; family Scombridae; genus Scomber; species Scomber japonicus. The sequence continues at coordinate 18,114,189 of NC_070578.1, forward strand.
ACACACACACACACACACACACACACACACACACACACACACACACACACACACACACACACACACGTTTACACTACACATCTTTCTCGCTTCCCACCTCCAGCAGCTGTTCGGTTGTCAGACGAAATTCTGAGAGCGTTTCAGCAATCTGTCGTGATTGATCAGCAAGTCGGTAGGCCACAGCTGTCACCATGGCAGCTCCCTTTCCACTGCCGCTCTCTGATAGGAGGAATCGTACATCAGAGTCCTGCACCAAACGACGGACTGTCTTGTGCAGACGCCGGGCGTACCTGAGACGGATTTGAAAGATTTTATTGCTAATAGTCTATAAACATAAATACAAACATGACTGTTAATATTTCATCATCACTCACTGTGGGTGCATCTTGTAAAGAGATCCATCAATGCCTACAGTGGTTCGGAGTCGGGCGACACCTTTGTTCTCTTTTAGCCTCATCAGGATGCCAGCTAGTGTGGCAGCTATCAGGTTGGCAGAGCGGAAAGACACAATGGTACAAACCTGAAGGAGAAGATGAGAGATGAGACATGTACAAAACTAATATATTCAAATTTCATTAACTGCAGAATAAGATAAATTAGGCACTTTGTGTAAACTATTCTCAGATAATCTATCAATATTTTTGACATGATAATGTTTGATATTAAAAGGCATCTAAACAGGAATGCCAGAATATCCCAGTAATACAAACTTAAATTGGTTGTTAGTGTACATTTTCATCCTGTTTTGTTTCTAATTTGAGTGACAAGATTCAAGTCAATACACACATGCTGCACAGCGATGCAGTCTTCAGCTGAGGGCTCCACACCAAGTCTGGTTAAAATCTCTCTGGTCTTGCTCAGACCTTCTTTACTCCTAAGCAAGAGAAACAGAGAGGCTATGAAATCCTTGTAATGAATGATTTGATGGTCATAATTACTGTTTCGTATAACTACAGCATTAAGCTAAATAAATACATGGCCCTGAAGAGTGACTTACTTCTCTATGGCAGAGACATGCTTGGTCTCAATCTTCCCTTTAGTAAGAAGCTCGGGGGTGATCCTTCCCTCGAACAGCATGCCCTCTCTGGCCATCTTCACGAGAATGAGACGAACCAGCTCACCCATGTACATGCCACTGACCATCTTCTCAAATCTGTAGTGCGATGAGGGAGCAGAGGAGAAGTTGATGAAACACAAACTCAGAAATACCTGGTTAAATATCATCAGTTTAAATCAACCTATAGAAATCACTGTATTTTATTATTGATGTCTGAAAATATTATGATCTATTACTTTTATTTTTATGTATAAGAAATATATAAAGCTTTTGATATGATATGTTTCTCTCTAGCTAGAACAAATATCAGTTTAATTGACAACTAATCATTAGCTGATTCTGTGGTTGTCTCTTAGGTCAATAACTCATTTAAAATCAGCTTGGGGGATGAGTGAGACTCTGATTTCGTTTTGGTTTGACATACAGTTGTTTGCCGGGATTAAGAGAGCCGCGGTCAATCTCTCTGTCAAACTCTGTCCGGATGTCTTCCAGCCTGCCGTCATCTCCAAACGCTCCCCACTCAGTGTTGACACACATCCTGCCCTCATCTCCTTCCACCAGGTCAATATGACGCAGCTCCTCCATGTAGCAGGCATTGGTACCAGTACCTAAACACACACAGAACATGACCTTTCACCATCTTCTTATGAGACCCTTCAGCTAACTTTCTCACTTTATACAACAGAGCTCGTTATGCTGTCACAACTTTAATTTGATTTTAGCTTTGGATCATTTCTACAGTGCTTTCATTGTCCCTTGACTACTGAAATAAACATTGTTGTAGTACCGATAATGATTCCGACTTCACAGCGCTGGTCATCGAAACCACAGGTCATCATAGTTCCCACGGTATCATTCACTACTGCCATGATGTCAGCTTCATAGTCCTGAAAAAACACACACATGTAAGGAAAGATGTTTGCAGTTGTGTTTATCTGTCATCTGTGCTATTACGCATTCCCAGTTTGAATTGAACCATGGTGAATAAGTGATGGATGCAGATTACAGAGCTGAAAAAAATAAAATGACTGTCGATGACACAGAAGATAAGACTTACTCCTCGTTGCTTAATAGCTTTGTTGAGCAGCTTGACAACATCCATCCCCTCCACTCCACTGGCCTTAAAACGCTTTGTCCACGTCATGAGATAACTCTGGACAAAAAGACAGCAGACAATTAGAAACAGGAAAGAGAGTGAGAAAAGATTTGTTGGGCAGAGCCTGCCTTATCATGGCCGCAGTTCATATTAACAACAGCACTGATCTCTAGGTATGTCAATAGAAGATATTAAATGGAAGGTGTAATGTGTCACAAAGAAGTAGACCAAATAGCAATTAGCCAATCTGCCAATCAATCGTTAATTTTGTTTACCTCGTCTAGTTTGGTCTGCTGGCAGGGAAAAGAGAAGGTAAATCCAATTGGCAGCTTCTTGTCTTTGATGTTGTGTTTTTCCATGAAGTCACCAAGACACTCTGCCACATGGTCGAACATCTGGAACAGAGGTGGAAGGAAAGAAAGAAAGAGAAAGGGGTTGTGTCAGGTGAAGCTGTGTGCGTACGTTTGTTTGTGTGGGTGTGTGTGTCTGCGTTAGTATAAACCTACTTTTGTTCCAGTTCCATGTATGATATCTTCTGGTGTGTCGTAGATTTGACTCTCCATCTGAACGGTCTGTTTCTTCTCATGGCTCACTTTGACGCGAAGGATCCTAAAGTTACTGCCTCCCAAATCCAATGCAATGAAGTCTCCCTTCTCTGTTGCGACAGAAAAAGCGGGCAAAGAGGAAGGGATAGATTGAAGAAAGAGAGCAGCAGATAGAGAAAAAAAAATGTTTAAGCAGAAAAGTCTAGTGCAACCAATTATCAAGTAAGATGTACTTGCATACTGTCATTTCAGCTTTTTCATAAAACTATATTCCCAATGGTGACTCCTGAGATTAACACGCATACTGTATATGTACGGTCGTTCAGGAGCCAGTGGGTGGGATTGGACAGAACATCAGGAAACTACCTACACCTGGGTAGTTTAGGCCTCAGCCTATTTAAGCAGCTTCTTTGTTAACCTCCCACTCTCACCTCATTCTCATCTTAACAGGCCTCCACCAGCCAGATGGGTTGTGGTTTTGTTTTGTTTGTATGCATCACATAGCATCTTAGCACTTAGCTGACGAACACATAACCAGTTCAGGACAATATCTTGACACTGCTTTGTGTTGCTGTAGCTGTTAACTACAATGAAATAATTTATTTTCTGGGACTAGTGAGTTTTATACTCAAATGAACTCTGATCTGTAATATTGAAATATGTCACTTGTTATAGTATTACTTGTTAGTAAATTTAATATTGGCATTGATCAACATTTAAAGATCTCTGTAAACATGCCGGATTATAGCAAAGCTGCTAATTTGCATTTGTAGTCCCTAGTGAATAAAATACATTTAAAAAACAATACAAATAGAAGAGACAGCAAATAAATAGATAAAATACAAATAGAGGAGACAACACACACAGCACAATACACAATCAAAAGGATATCAGATCCAGACAGGATACAACAATGTAATAAAAAGTAATGTTCAGTTAGTGTCAAGTCCAGTTAGTGGTCGCATTTTTGATTAGATTTGAGCCATTGTTTTAGTTTTCCTTTAAAAGAAGAGTATGTGGGGCATTCCCTTATTGTGGAGGGAAGACTATTCCAGATGTCCCCTCCCACAACAGACAACACGTTCCTCCCATACGTGGTGCGCCTGTGGGGAATCTCACAGTCTCCTCTATCACAAGCCCTGGTGCTCATACCTCCCACAGTCCTTTTCCTTATGAATTCATTCAGCGGCGGTGGAGCAAGACCATGGAGACTTTTAAAACACAAAACAAGCAAATCTAAAAGTTTTAAAATTATGGAAAAGTTATGTTTTTTATCCAGAGTCTTTAGGGCTTTTTTATAGAGAGATTCTACTGTCTGAAATTTGCCAGTTCCTATTTGACAGAGTTAGACACGTTTTATATGCGTTTCCTGAATGAGAGTGTCGAGTCCAGGATGACTCCCAAGTATCTGAACTCGCTCACCAAAGCGAGCTCCTCCCCTCCCAGAAAGACACCAGAATGATCAATATATGGCGGCCTTTTAGCAAAAGCCATACAGACACCTTTTTTAACATTTAAAGAGAGACATGAATGAGTGAGCCAGTCCTGAACATGAACCATTGCTGATTGTGAGTATTTGAGCAGCCTCTGTCGTATTTTTCGCAGGGATGAAAATAGCCGCGTCATCCGCGTACAACTGTGCATTAACACCCTTACAGACATCAAAGAAATCGTTAATGTAAAAAGAAAACAAAATAGGTCCAAGTATGGATCCCTGAGGGACCCCTACTGGACAGTCCAGGTAAGGGGATTTGACACCGCCGACCACCACACACTGCTCTCTATCTGCAAGATATGATCTGAACCAATTGAGGGCCTGTATAGAGAAATTAAATTTCGACAGCTTGGTTAACAGTACTCGGTGGTCAACGGTGTCAAAGGCCCTTTTAAGATCGAGGAAGACAGCTCCCACACAGCTGTTCCTATCCAGGAGACACTTGTTTTTTTCAACAAACATACTTATGGTTGACTCTGTGGAATGGTGAGTCCAGAACCAAACTGCTGTATAACCATTATTGAGATGTTCTACTAACTGTTTAGCCACCCATTTCTCTATTATTTTGGAGATGACAGGTAAATTGTAAGTAGTTTATTATCATTTAACTGTTTTAAGGCTTTCTGATTAGATAAACTACAACTGAGTAATCTGACTCAGAGTGTAATGACCTTTGATAAGAGGTAATAAACTACTGAGTACCCCCCAAACTGATTGCTCATACAGTCTGTTCCTTCTTCTACTAAGTTTCTTTCCTACTCATATTCCTCAGTGAACACATACCAACAAATCAAACTGAAGAACAAACAGGATGTCCTACAGATCAAACAGTTCTCAGTGTTGCTATATTATTTATCACGTTATTTTGATCTTGTGCCACAACACTTTTGTGCAGATCACAATGCAAGGTCAGGTCAGTGTAGTTCACTTGTTTCACACAGAGTGATAAATTATCTGGAAGGAATGTAAATGCAGCAGCGATGACCAGAACAAACTTTTGGCAGTGCTAGCTTTTGTAAATAACTTCAACTTTAAACCTGGGAATCAAGACACCAGATGAGGTATCAATTCAATAGTTATTTTAAAGTCTTCATTTCTGTGTCCAATGAAAATAGAGTGATCAGAGCCAAAAACCACACTGTCGTTCAATATTACCCCTACAAGCAGATCACAACCTGACTTCAACATCAGTCTATTAGGTGAACAACAAATTCCAGCTCTCTCTAACAGAAGCAGAATAATAATCCCATCCCCCAACGCTCTGCCAAACATACAGTAGCTACTGTGGCTTAAAGGAGCAGAATTTAGTGGCACCAAGCCGTGAGGTTTCAGATTGTAATCGACTGAATATATCCACCTTACAGTCTTTTTAGTGCCAAAGTCCCTATTTTTGTGACTATACCACCACAGCTCAACAAGGAAACACTGTCTGAAGGAAACACAAATGTTAAAAAGACTGTAAATGTGACAGATATCCATCTACATGATATCACCAATTCAGACTGCTGAAGCCTCATAAGTTTCAGATACACTTTGAAATGCATTAAAACACTTTGTGAAAACATTGTGGATTTTGGCCCCCATCACTTACACTGAAAGCACATTTGAAGCCAGTATGAACAGGAGGAATGATTACAGTGAGTAAATCCTCATTCAGGGTTTATTTGGACACCTGACTATTTTTTTTAAAGACAATCTTGACAAATGTTACACCTTTCCTTTAAACCAACAGTAACAAGCAGTTATAATAACAGCTGTGACAAATTTATTGGAAATATGGAGCTCACAACAACTATAATGTAACAGAACCATTTATTGACAACTCCATAAAACCATTTAGGCTGGACACAATAATAAATTGCAATCAATCAATCCAATGAACCAGCACTTGGCAGCAGTCAATAAATAAATACTTGACTGTATCATTAAATGTACTTAACAAAAAACTGGGAAAAAAAGATATTACATAACTTAAATTGTATTAGTATTGTATTAGACTCTGACAGTAGCAGGATTAGGGCTAATCTTTGATGTATGTGTGGAGGAACACATAGATTGCGCCAGAGCAATATTTGATGCAATTCATTTTCAGCTGACTAAGGTAATAAAAGCTATCTCTCAGTTTAAATGGACAGACACTGTCCTCCCTAAGAACAGCACGTGCAAGGTATGATCAAATTCTGACTCACATTCACTTGAATTTCAAGGACAGAATGACTGCTGTAAATTAGGATTAGAGGGCAGAAAATTACAGGGGGAGAGAGACAGGGACAATGAGTACATGGTATTTGTCACCACACCAAGCAGGTCTTTTGAATTCAGGATAGATTATTGTAAGCAAGAGAGCATTTTGGTTGTCAGATAACAGTCTGTCACCCAAGACAAGCATTTCTCTGTTTAACACACAAGATTTTTTGTCTATTAGAGTTGTAATTGCCCCAAACCAGATAAACAACTTAGCTGTTGTCATGAAGGAACATTTTTGGCACCGTAGCATCGTGGTTAGCAGCTAAAATAATCTTGGTTTTGATTCTAGTACCAGAAGTTCCAGAGTGAAGTCTGTGTGCTCTCTCTGTGATCTCTCTTTCACCCACAGGCTAAAGGAAATGAATGTGACTATTTATATTTTCGACTTCTGATGATGTTCTGTCACCCACTGTGCATTCACTAATACAGAGATAAAATGTATTCAGACTTGTCGTGACTCTTAAAAAAAAGGAGGTACTAACCTGATCCATCAGGGATTGACCGCACAAATGTTGGCAACATCTTCAGTGATGCAGTGGGGTTTGTGTCCCGACCCAGTCCTTTGACCAGCTCCCTCCGGAACCGCTGCATGATGTCCAGTAACGTCTCATCAGAGAAACGCATGGAGTACAGGTACTTATCGATCTGAATATAAGAAACAGAAAAAAGGACAGAAACATTAATTACTATGTTAACCATTACTGATCCATTTGTAACCACAATGCTGTTATTATCCATGTGCAACACATTAACATCCACACCACTCTCCTCTCACACAGGCCAATTACCTTCACTTCATAATGGAAGCAACTGAGATATACTGCATTTACTAATGGCATGGTCTTTAATTTCTGTAAGCATGATGTGCAGTGGATATGACTCAATTCCCATCTCATAATGCTTTTTAATCCATGAAGATAATCCACTTCCTGTCCTTCCTTTTTAATTCCTTATTGTCAGTTGTATCACTACAGAAGAGGATTTGGGCCACTGTGGGGGAAAAAAAAGTGAGTTCTGACTTTTTCCTCAGAATTCTGACTTTCTGAGAAAAAAACTCTGACTTCAGTGAGTCAGAACTCACTTTTTTTGCCACAGTGGCCCAAATCCTCTTCTGTAGAATCACAGACGCAATAGCTGTAATAAAAATGACATCACCAGTGTGACACACAGTACGACAAGGAAGAAGAGGATGTGTCACACCATAAGGGCATTAATATGTGCAATATTGCACAGAAGGGTGTTCCTCATGAGTTTATTATGGGTACGACATTGGTGAGTCATTCCCATAATAAGTAAGATAAGAAATTTACTGTTTCAGAACAGGGTCCCCCTGAACACACACACACACACACACACACACACACACACACACACACACACACACACACACACAGGATGTTGAATAATCTGGGTGAACTCTACTGTTGCATCACACCACAGCTTCTTTATGAAATGAAAAGTGTGACAAACCAAGAGCAGAATATTACACACACACACACAACTGTGGATAAATGTCAGGTTCACCATGAAGTTAACCACGAAGTTGAGAAGGATTAACCCTTCCAGTTGTCAGGAAGGGTCAGTTGTTAGGACCCATAACTGGATTACCATCAGTCTGTTTCCTAAGAATGTTTCCCAGAATATATATATATATACGCACACAAAATACCTATCTGGTCAGCCTAGTTCACAGTCCATGTTTAATATGCACACAGAAGTGACGTCTATTATGGCCCCATATGATAATTTACTAGTTTTACTCACTGTAACCGACAGCAGATAGGAATGTTGTAACTTCCTGTTTCAAGTGTAACACATGAAGTGTATTTCCTGTAAGGCTGTGGCATTTGGTAAGTGGTTCAGGACAGTGTCAGTTTGGGTGTGAAAGTACTTCTAAGAAGGGATGTGCATCTACATGGACTTTATAGTGGGATAAATCTGTTGGTTTTTTCTAATATAAAAAGGTTGCTATCAGGAGACTTTTCTGAACACAAATCCACACTTTTCTACCAGATAATAAACACACTTCAGTTTCCTCATAGAGCATATGGACACTTACAGGTGTTTTTGACAAACAAAAAGATCTGCCGTTTAACTGTGCAGTCGTGTTTAAACAGTATAACGAAGTTGTAAGCAAACATGGATGGAACAGTTTACAACAGTTTACTTATCTGTAGGTGTTACATTCCCTATATTCTGTCTAAATGTGGAGTCTGCCTCTGGGATGGAAGCTCATTAGCACATGGTCTTGCTCATACAGAAGCCCACAGCTGAGGAAATGTTAGGAATGACAGTAAAACTGGTCCACACTGCACCCTGAGAGTCAGGGGTTTGAGGAGTCATTTTAAGTACAGGGACATGTTAGTGCTTGACAACGCCCTCCTCTCCCCACCTCAGCATGTGCCACTTCAATTAAACCATAAACACACACAGCACCACACATCTCTCTTTCTTTCATTCCACACAAATACTAAACCCTCTGTCTCAACCACACAAAGCACTCACAAAGCAAGTATTTATGATAACATTATTTTGATAATTTAGAAAAGAAACAAATGGAAAGGATTTATAATATGCACAGATGCCTACAAAACAAGCGAATGACTGATTTCAAACCGCAGTGGTCTTGTTACTGGAAATCCCACAAAGTTTAATCATTTTAAAACACTTACTTGGTACTTTGTTGCAAACATCCTGCTGATTTGACCTGATGTGACTCAGCGTCTCTATGCTAAAGCACGATACAGGCTAGACACGATTACATAGAGATTTCTGTTCTTACATTTGAATATTTGACCCCAGCCAGCTGTCCAAGCAGAGGAAATGAAAGTGTGCCTTACATATGAGATACTGCACCAACCGTTTCCACCAACATCATCTCATGTAGAGTGTAAATGAGAAAACTTTTTTAAATTTCATATTATAAAGTATAAATTCAGAGTATATAATAAACCCTGAAATTAAATGTCTTTTAATATATTGCCATGTACTTTTACATTCTGTCTTGATGCCTGATGATGTTTCATGTAAGGCACTTGAATTGCCTTGTTGTTGAAATGTGCTACAAATAAACTTGCCTTGTCTTGCTTACACAATGAGCCACACTAGTTGTCAGCTGATGTAAACAGTATTGGATTTTATGCTTCAACACGGTCATCTATATAAGCTGCCAACACGTTCTGCTCATGCCAAGTGCTACACACTGCAAGTGCCTACAAGTGCTGATCTTCACTGTTTATATTCAGCTTGGCACCATCCTGCCTCTTCCTGTTGCTGATCTGAATGTATCACTACTGATGATGGAAACTGTACCGCCACTTGCTTCTTAATTGTATAATCATTCACACATAATGATTTCTTGAAAGAGTGTTCTTGACTGTGGGCTGCCAGTTTATTGACAGTATAAGCACTTGTCTAACTTGCATTTTTCTTCAATGGTCTGGTTAAAATAAGAATGTGATCCTAATCGAATGAGAAGGCATCTTTAGCTGGTCTATTTAAATAACAATGTGGTTCCAGTTGACCAGGCTGGTCCTGTGTAACAAAGGGCAGGATTAAAAGCAGGCACGTCCACATTTCTGTATATCACACTAAGACAAATCCATCGATACTACACTAACTTCAGTTCCTGGAGTAGGAAAGAAGTTTGCATCACTGGACTTTGGCTCAGCGCTCTGCAGCTAGAAACCATGCCTAAACAGCACTTTGTTACAGTTATCATCTGACCTGACACAGCTGAAGCGCATCTATGCTGTGAGTAGTTACAGCTCACATGAATAGCCTACAGAAAAATACTGTGCAATCTTCGTCTTCATCTTTCACAGGAGCAATTGACCAAAATAGGTGTTTCCAGTTTTTCCACTGAGCAAAGTGACATTTCCTGGTGAGGTAACAGGAGGCCTCTGTGGTGTGTGTGAATCTATTAAGGCCATGTTTTCCCTTCAACACACCTCTGACACAACTTTCTCTGACGCTGCCTGGAGAGTTTCAGAAAAATATCTTTCTCTCTGTCGCTGTGTCTGCCTCCTTCCCCTCCCCATTTCTTTCCCTAACTACCTCCTCCTCTCTCCTTCTCCCTCTCCTTCTCCCTCTCCTTTCTGTTTGCATTCCTCCTTCCAACAATGCCCTGTTCTCCCCCTTGTCACCACGAGGTGGTTCGGGGAAGCGTTGAAACCTGACTCCATTGTGTATGTACGTGCGCACAATGTTGTGCACACACAGGTTCGACATGTGGAAAAATACTGTCCTCTACACTGTCCTCAGACTGCACCTTTAATTCTTCCACACACACACATTAAAACATTGCTTTGTGTGCCTGCTAACAGCCAACAGTGTATCCGAGAGTACAGTCAAGGACACTGCAGTGGATTGAGTGAAGTAGAGACGCACTCAGCTGACTGAGGCTCTTTGACAACTACAGATACAGCACAGCTTTCCTGAACACACTGCAGTGATGAGAATATCTGTATCCTTTCACATACAGTTCAAATTCTGAGCTGTATGTTTGACAATGTAGTAAGAAAAAGAAGATAAGAAAGGCAAAGACAAAATACAGTCTTAGAATAACTACACAATAGCTACACACCTGGCACTGAGCGTGTGTGTGTGTGTGAGCGTATGTGGGTGTGATTGTGTGTAAGCCTTCTCCTCCTGTCACCTATGGTCACATGGCTCAAAGCTGGCCTATTTTAGGGAGGCAGGGAGAGGCAGAAAGCAGGAGTAAAGAGGGAGGGAGGTGTGTGGTATTACATCAGATCCTGAGCACTGATAAATGTCTTTTGTCACTATTGACTGTCATTTCAATTTTGGCACACCCCGATATGACAGTTTTGTGTACCTCCTTGTGCCTGAATGACTGAACTGAGAAAGAGAGAGAGAGGGAGGGGGGACAAAGACAGAAAGGACAAGGGCTACTGACTACAAGGAAAATGGAGGAACGAAGTAGGTGGTGTGATAGCTGTAAACTTTTTCCATTTATACAGCAAAAACCCCAGTGTTTGATGCAGGATCTGCAGATGGTGATTATGTATGACATCATCAGTGAGCGACCTTAAAAGGCCCCCTGCACCACATGCGAGTCACTGAGCACATGTTGGAGAAAAAGGCTTTGGGATAATTTAGAATTTGAGCCAAATGTGATGAAGAAACTTAAAGTTTCAAATGTTGGTCAAGGAAAATAACTAATAGATGATAAATGTGGTGACTCAGTTTTTACTTCACTATTTTGAAGATGGGAACTGTATTAGATACCTAGCAACATTATTTTATGTTGAATGAGGATGTACTGGGATCTGCTGGGGTCTGAGATACTGGAAACCCTTCATTCCTTTAAAAACACACAAACCAAACTAAAACAGGTCCAGTCAGTTTTATACCTGCAGCCTGTTGCAACAGCTGTGTGCAAGTCCAAAATTAGTCTTTAAATTATAATCTGTTAGGGTTAAGGGTTATTATTATCACTAAATTGTGATTTATTCTTTATTAAAATTTTATACCCTGCAGATAAGTTACAACATAACTCACAGAAGTATACACACTAATAGTAAAACAGCATCATTTTCTCATTAACTGCAGCCATTTTGTAGCCCCTTTGGTAAAGACCCAATTTATTTATATAGCATTTTAATATCAGTCCAGCTTACTACAATGTGCTAATGTTGCCAAGTGGCTCATGCCAGCCATAACTCTAATGGGCAGTATGAAACTCTAGCTTTGATCATTTATTGGCCACTTGCCTTAGAAACTTACATCCAAATTTGTTAGGTTATGCCCCAAGGAATCATATTGCAACAAATTTTAATAACTGATTCAGTTACAAACTATCGAAGTTACTACACCTCTTGTGTTAACTTGTAGGAGGGAACTTACACATAGCTGGTGCAAACCACTGCAGGAGTCTAAATGTGGGGGCTGCTCAGCTGAGAAGTTATGAAAGAGTCACATTCATGGTGTGCAACTCAGTCTTGTCCTCTTTCACCTTGAACTTTTACATATTCACTCATACTATCAATCCCTAATTCATGACAGTTATGAGCAAACAAGTGCATAAATAAAGTTGTTTTCTTATTTGTACTCTTACATCCAACATTGCTTTATTATTTTAGCTTGATTATACTTTAGTTGTTGGGTTGTCACAATAATATGACAATTACGTCAATGGCTTTGCTGATAGACTGCTGATAGATTGCGGAGAAATTATGAAAAGCTGAACATTTATTCTACTGAATTCCCTGTTAGTCAATTTTCCCCCTTTTGCTCAGTTGATGTCTACCTAGTAAAAATGCATGCATTATTTTAATGAGAACATAAAGAAACTCAACAACCCCTGAAACATCTTTGCTCTTTCATGTCAAGTTGCCCCTCCTCATCCCTCTGGTCATCTGTCCTATCATCTTCGCCTGACCTCCTCTCTCTTCCTACTCTTTGCCACACCTCTCAAAAACTAACATCATGGCACCAATCACACATCCGTGTGTCGTGTGTCTCGTACACCTCACTACACAAATACAAACCTGTGTAGTTTGTCATATCTCACTGAGCATGGTGAATTTAAATCTTTATGTAAAAAGAAATGTCAGTCACCAAGTCAAACAAACAACAACAAAATCACTTCTTTCTCAGCACCATTGTATGTCTCTTTCACTTCCTTAAAGAGACGTATCACATTACAAAGATTTACAGATCAGGTTTTGTACTGTCAAAGTCTTGAACCTAAAGTTACGATGATGGCCATTTAAATAAACTCAATGACCTCTACAACACATGCTCTCCTCCACTCTTCTCAACCTTTGTTTTTTCTTCAAAACAGTTTTTCTTTCATACTCTTTCTCTCAAACATGACATGAAAAATGAAGGTAGGAGAAACAGAGAGTACTCACCTTTTTAACCTGGTCATCCTTGAGTTCAGTGAAGTAATAGGCTAGTAGCTGGGCCGCAATCATCCTGGTCCTCTTTCTCTCTCACGCACACATGCAGACTCACACAAACACACACACACGCTCTCTCTTTCTTACCCGAACACACCAACACACAGATAGTCAGATGGAGAAAAATCCAAAACAAAAAGGTGAAAAAAAGATACTGATACTCTACTCTGGCTCTACTTTGTACATACAATCTGTCACACACCGCAAGAGATATAAAAATACCCTGAGTCAAATCCTGTGTAGTTTAAAATAGACAGAGCTGCTTCATGTGTGGCTAACTCTTCAGCTCTTCCTTGTCTTTGCATGTGAGTAAAGCCAGGAAGCATGAGTGAGACAGCAAGTTTAGCTGCAGGAGGCAGAGAGAGAGAGAGAGGCAGGGAGGGCCAGAACATGAGCCCTGCCCACCATCTGTAAGCTCATTGGCTAGGAAGAGTGAGTGGCTTGGGGCAGGGGGGGAGTTGGGTAAGTGCCACATCCTCTTTTCTGCTATGTGCAGCTCTGCTGACGCCTTGGAGGCAAACCTAGTGATGGAGGAGGTACAGGGTGGGAACTGCCTGATTAGGGGAGAGGAGAGGCAAGGAGGGGGAGGAACTTAAATTCAGAGAAAGAAGTAAGGAAGTGAGGAGAGGAGAGAATGAGTGTTTTACTGTTTCAAGGAAGTTATAAAGTTACGGTACATTCACAGCATGAGTTAGTAAGAACATGACTCACACGGTCAATGTATTAGTCAAAGCACTCTTTAGCTCTTCATCCAATTGTCAGCTGGATCAGAAGGCTGGGAGGAAGAGGAGGGACAACAGCCTTTTGCCTTTCCGAGTCTGCATGGGGAACAATGTCGAATGAGGACAAGAAGCATCAGTGGGGGGCATAGTATGGCAGAGTTTAGGTGGAGGGTGCTGTATGAACTCAATCTCCCTGTTTTTTTAAGTCATGCTCCTGTTCCTCATGCTGTTTCTGTTTTTGTTTTAAGTTTGTGATCAGATCATATTTAGCATATTTAAGTTAAAACCTCTGTTATTTCTCTGTGGCTGTCAAACAGCAACAACTGTCTGACTGAAAGTTTAGACAGTCAAATGGAGGTTTGCTGTAGAGATAAGAGGACAGATGCTTTGACATATTTTTTATTGGACTTTCTAGCTTAAGTGCTGAGTAATCCAGCAGCAGAGAGAATACACCTGCCTTTTCTTCAAATCACTCTGCCTGCTTTTCTATAATTCAGGGAGACAGAAAGCCACTCACTCACTCACTCACTCACTCACTCACTCACTCAAACATCCCGACAGTCAACCCATCAGACACTTTCTCTGTCTCCACTGTCCCTTTCAGAGAGACATGACATCATCACAACAACAGCTGTCTGTTGTCTGGACTCAAAGGACAGCCACAGACACAGTGGTGCTCCTAATAGTGGTGCATTAGCTTAAATATGTAACAGCTTCCAGAGCTCCTAGTATGAAGGGAAAAAACAACTTTTTTTAAATTACAGTTATTTTACACATCCATTCCACATCCAACCTGTCAACATGCCTGGATTAGTTGTATGTGTATGTACAGTAGTGTGGGTCGTGCTGCTTAATCAAAGCACAGACTGCCCTGCCTGCTTTGAATTCAAGTCTCGGACTCTTGTTTGATGGGTTACAGCTGAATGCTGCTGTGTAGAAATAATCTGCTTGATGATAAGGCAGAAGAAATTTACTGTTTATCTTTCAGAACAGGATCCCTCTGAAACTAAATATCTTGACGTGCCATGTCATCTACATTCGTTGACACACCTACAGCCGTATGACACACACACACACACACACACACACACACACACACACACACACACACACACACACACACACACACACACACACATACACACACACACACACACACACACACACACACACACACACACACACACAATTTCTCTATTCCAAATCCTCTATTCTGTGTGCGTCTACACAGCTTTATATTGCTCTACTGTCTACAACAACACATTGGACAAGAACTTTAGCTAACTAACATGAGCATCTGGTTCCCATGATGATGTAAAAATGAAGAGAAAGCTTTTGGAAAACTACATAAACTTAGATAATAAGGAAGACAGTGAAATAATACAAGAAGAAGAAAGAAAGAAAGAAAGAAAGAAAGAAAGAGGCTTGGAATATAATCTACATATTATTCATATTCTCACATTGTTAATGGTGCTGGCTGTGGCAACAATCCATCAAATTTTATGCTGCAGGTCAGTCATGCTAACATTAGTCACCATGCTAACATTAGCTGAGACATATGACAGTTAACTGTACAACACAGCATAGACGACTGGCTGCCAACATGTATGGTGGAGCTCTGCAGCATCAAATTATATGACAACATACAATATTTCCTTCATTATCAATTTCCAGAATATCTCTCATTCTTCATACCTCCAACAGCAATAACAGCATCACAACTAATCCCACATCTCCATCTCTGAATTATAGATAATCCCAATCCCACAAATGCTGGCTCCACCAGATTATCATTCAAGTAATATGTTTGAATAAGTGCATATTATTTTGTTACCTTCATTAACAAAGTTTTTCCATGATCCAGCTGTGCCGGTATGCAACAGCTGTCACCATAGCGATGTTTCGTGGCATTGTGGTGTCTTATTCTTCCACTGTCCTCAGATCTTGGCTTCAAGCTTCGATTCATTTTGACTGTGGAGAAAATTAATCAGGGTTTGAGATAAAAATGAAAGTTTACTGAAAACAAATATATATCAGAAAAAAATAAAGAATCCCACCAGAAAAGGACCAGAACTCGTCCTTTTGTAGGTCCTGAAGTACCAGCAGCTAAACTCTGCCCATTTACTGGTGACCATTTCTGTGTTTGTGTGTGTGTCAAAGCTCTTATTGTTGCTTTACAGGGGAGACAAAGACCCACACCCACACACTCACAAAGACTCGAACACACACACATGCACACACGCACACACACACGCACACACGCACACACACACACACACACACACACAAATAAAGTGGACTGAATAATAAGACATTCACACCTTACTCTCTGAGGAATGCCCATTGGGGGCAAGTCTTAAGAATTTTCAAATTTACTGAAATAAAAAAGGGATGTGCATTTAAAGTCAGGGTGTACATCATAGTGGAGGAAGGTTATAAGGGATGTGAGGATAAAGACAGAAAGGGAAAATGGAAAGGACAAGAGTAATAGAACATGAGAGGAAAAGAAAGCCTCTGCAGCGCTCTGTGCTGCACGAGCTGCAGATTCAGCAGCCCAGCTGTGTTTGTGTGCGTTGCTGTATTGAAGCTGCAGTGTCAGTGCATGTGTGATTTAACTATGAAGCTACTAGGTCACTACTAGGACAGTGTGGGATTACTGTGCTGTGTGTGTATGTGAGTGTGTTTGCGGGTGGGTGTGTCTGTGTGTGACGTAGCCCTCAGGGTAGCATTCTAACATGTTAATCCCTGACAGATTAGCTACTGTTTCATTCCTGTTAGCACACAGAGTTTCTCAAGATATTTCCTTCCTTCCTTCTTTTTTTTAATTCTTTCTAATTTGTTTCTGTCCCTCCTTCGATTCTTTCTCAGTGCTTTTCTATATTTCTTACACTCAACTGCTTTCTTCCTTCATCTTCAACACATCATCTAATCTATCATGAATGGATTAGCATAAGAACACTGATCGTTGCACTGCTCATTCCCTGCCCAGTAGCTACTGTTAGATCAGTACTTTGAGATTTGCTTTACACATTCACTGGAAATATATGCCCGACCTCCTAGTTCAGGCTCTCACACTGAAAGTTTATCAAAACTTTCAGTTTACTTTAAACTGAAAATGTTCTAAAATGTTCTATCAAATCATGCTGGATTTGTCCACGTTTCTGCCCGTTACTGTTATTCCAGCATGTACTACATAGGCAGATAAAACACAGGCTGATGGGCAAGGATCCAGCCAGACAGATTAGGCAGACAGACAAAATATTCAAAATGGCACAAATGCACGGACAGAAAGGAAGACAGGCAGCGTGGAGAGACAGACAGGCGATCACAAGGACAGAGAGTCAGTCCAGAGAGACTGAACAGAGCAATGGTTGTTTTTTCATTGTTGCAAAATGTGGTCAGCAGGATTCCAATCCTCCTCCTGCCCTTCATCAATACCCAGATACTGCCCTCTCTCTCTCTCTCTCTCTCTCTCACACACACACACACACACACACACACACATACACGCACACACATATGCACACACACAATCTTTTTCCTTTTGTAATTTTCTTTGTCTTTCTTTGTGACAACCCTTTCTGGACAAACTCATTGCCCTCTACCAGCAGTTGGGAGTTGGGTCATCAGGGGAGTTGGCTCATCTGGACTGACTAAGCTAAGGCTAAGTTATCAGCAGTCAGTCACCTGCTCTCTCTCCACCATGTTTGGTTTTTCTTGCATTTAGTTTAATTTTAGTACTATAAATTCATTTTTAGTTTACAACCTATTTGTTCTCTCCCTTCTTTTGTCCAGCCTTGACCCAGTTTGTTACACTCTTTCTTCTACATAGACTGACATCAATATATTTAAAAGGAAATAATTTATTAAATTATTGTGTAGAAATAATGTGGTTCTAACAAATTGTGAACCAAATCACTGATACAACTTAGTGCAATGTAAAATATACACAGAAATATTCAAACATAGTACAATCACAGCAAGACTGACAAACAGTTCTTATTAGATTACCCAAGTATTTGTATAATTTGCTGCTAATTTGACTTTTTAGTTAATGCAGTCTAAACAATGAATAGGAACACATTTTAAGAAGGCAGCATTTGAGTGTTTGAGGACAAGTAAAGCTCTTAAAAGGTCACACAAATGTACAGCAGAGTCACATTTTGACAATTAAAGCTTGTTAGGAGTTTTGGCAGTACAGTTTTACATTGTAGTTGCCATGGTGAATGTCATGACAACTCATTAAATCATTTTTGTGTGGTCTAACATGAAGTGCTAACCTTCAGCAGGATGTGATTTTTGATATGAGTGTACTTTCTTTTGTTCAGCTCTGGTATCAGTGGTGCAAAGTCTAATCAGTGCACGGCTAATATTAGCATGAGACCACGCAGCTGTGTGTGTGTGATGCCTTTTCCACGGTTGACTAGGTAGTTGATTGGAAAGAGGAGCGCTTTGGTTTAAAATCTTTAGTCAAATAAGCAAATATTTTTACTGGGACAGTCATAGATTGATATTAAAATTTAGACGCACTTCAGATGGGCCTTTCAAGGGACAAAAAAAAAGTTTTCACTAAGTTGTAAACATCATAGCAGTGACTTCTATATGCATCTGAGCACTGGTTAAGGGAATTGAGATATAGCACAAGAAATGAATGTTTAAAGCTGACAAATTTAGTTGTTTTTTAAATCAAACATAATTAGTTCACTTCTGGGGGCAACATACAGCAGAAATGTCTGTTTACAGGTGGGAAGCCTGTGAGGGATCATGTAACGAAAACATCATCTGCATGTGCTAAGCCCTTCATGTGAAGCTTCTTGTTCTCAGGTGAATCCATTTGCTTTGGACGACAATTCACAAAATCCAGAGACCATTAACCGTTGTTAGCAGACGTAGGTAGTTACATCTTCTGCTTCTGTCCAGCCACAGCTGTGATGAGGGCGGCACCTTTCCCACTGCCCTCTTCTGATGGGAGGAAGGCCACATTACACTGAGGAGCCAAATCTCTGGCAGTCTCTTGGAGGACTATAGAGAAACTACAAACAGCAGAAGAAAAAAATTGTTTTTATCATGTAATTTGATGATATTAATCAAGTGGCCAGTCACAAATAACAACATTTATAATTGAACTGAATCATTGAATCACTAGAACTATTTAGAATTATCACAATGACAAATAATGCTAATGCTAATAATAATAATAATAACTCACTGTGGATGTAGTTTGTAGAGTGCCCCATCTACCCCAACAGTGATGTTTAAATGGTCCAATCCACGATTCTCTCTGATCTTATCGACCAAGGCCGCCATTCCTGCCCCAACCATCTGAGCTGCACGACGTGACACTGCGCCACATACCTGCATGACAATGACACCCTTTATCATTATTGCAACAGTTGGTGCCACAGTTTGGAGCCAGACAATATCATATCAGTCCACAATCCAGTGCAAAAACTCTTAACAAAGTGGGTTGCAACAGAGAACATGTTT
Source organism: Scomber japonicus (assembly GCF_027409825.1). Lineage (NCBI taxonomy): Eukaryota > Metazoa > Chordata > Actinopteri > Scombriformes > Scombridae > Scomber > Scomber japonicus. The sequence goes on from NC_070578.1 coordinate 18,133,764, forward strand.
TTCTGGACATTGCCGTAAGACAAAAATTAAACTCTTAACCTTTTTTTCTGCTATTTCAGAAAAGTTTGGGACAAGAAATAGGCTATAGGGTTGCAGGATTATGTTATTACATCTCCAGTTCTCACTTTTAATAGTTCATCACAAAGTTCTGCAGTTAAAAGTCCCTGTAGCTAAGTAATAGACCTTCAGGTGTACCTAATAACATTAATGGTGCCTGCATTACCTAAGGTGTATGAAGCATAATGAATGTTATTTGTTTGTTGTTCTTCCTACAATAACTGGTCTAAACATTCACTATGAAGAAAGCTTTTTGATCCTATACATATGTATGTAGTGAACCTGTCAATGTTTGTCCTGTAGAGCTGTCATATACAGTAACACTGAAGACAAAAGGCATGTTTGAAAACTCACTGACACAATAGCCACACCAGTGAACCATCATGCTCTATACCAGGGTCTTGGATTTAGAAAAACTAAAAACGATCCAGCCATTATCAATGGTATTAATTACACTTGTGCTTTTCCTGGTTTGAAATGCTGAAACATCTGTTATGAAAAATGTCAGTTGTTCACCAAAATGTAGCACTGACTTATCTGACATGTTAGTTGCTCGATACTTTTCTATCCTCTACCTCTTTGACAATGATGCTGTCGTTACAGGTGCTCTTCAGCCCCAGCTGTTGGAGAATGGTTCTGACCTGCTGTAAAGCCAGTCGGTCACTAGAAGAAGACAGCACAGTTACACACATTAATGCAACATTACAGTAG